>NW_020897694.1:42944738-43534706 GCF_003984885.1 Neopelma chrysocephalum | reverse complement strand
CTTGAAAATCAACCAGTTCTCCAGGACATCTCTTCACTCTCAGCTATTTTGACTTAGAAGTCTAAAAAAATGCAAGCATTCATTAAGTCCTGATCTGACAAGACTATCATCAATCGACTTCCATCATTTTAATTTATACATCTCTTTCCCTGGGAGAAATTATTATGAAGTTGCTTTTCTTTTCTTTCCACCTCCCTCCCCTCCCCCCTCCACGGGTTATTTTGTTCCTCGGTTCCTATTGTTAATTACATTGCATAATTAAGTGTGTTCTGTCTTCCAGTTTCCAGAAGTGCCATAATGAAAAATACTTACTTTTTGAACCTACATGTCCCAAAGTGAGAGGATAGACCATCCCCATTCAGAAAGAACAAAAGGAAATTTCAAATTATATTTTGTGCCTCTAGATGTGAACTTGAAATCAGAATATTTATGGGTAGCTACCATTATATTAATACTCTGGAACAGATATTTTTGACAAGATAACTAGGATAAATGTACTGTGTGTTGTTTCTATCCCTGAACTGCACAAGGTTAAACATTTAACCCATTTCTCCAGTACTACACATAGTTTTATCTTAATTTAAAGTGTTCATACTTTAGACTCAAACCAGTGCATTTAAAACACACTTGTCCTTGGTTTTGTCCCTTTTAATTTTTCCTCTTTTATCAAGGTAAAGCTAAAGCTGTAAAATGAATGTGAATGATATCTCATCTCAATTTACTTTCATTTACATTACTACATGCACCAGTTTGGAAGGCATTTAAAATCACGAAATTATCGACTAACTGACCAGTCAAGAGAAGGACATTATCTCAGAACATGTTGACCACTCTTTGCTAAAAATCAGAATGAAATTTATAGAGAGTCAGTGAATAATGAAAGCTGCCTGAAGAAAGTCTCTGGTCATATATTACCTCCCATTTCAGCTCTTGCTTTTTTACCCCACAAATGAACAGAATGTTTCAAATACCTTTTTTATTTTCATTCCCAGTTTCAACTAACTTTTTCTTCTCTTTTAAAAAGAACCTGTTCCTTTCCTGTTTCATCTCTCTCACTCTTTTTTATTAGTGCGTTGCCATATATGTTAGGCACAAGGATTATTTTCCCTAACATTCAAAACACACTTTCCAATTAGCTTGCATACTACTAGGCATCTAAAATTAATATTGGATAAATTAGTTAAGCATTTGAAATGCTTAACAGGATAAAAGTACTAGCAAAATATATTTAAGATGAATGTTCCAGAAAACCCCAAAGAAACATTTTAATCACCTAGCTCTGGTCATGCATGGCCAATTAAAATACTTCAAATTAACCATCTTGATTTCTTCAAAGTGAGATGAAAACTTCGTCTTCTGAATTTTCACACATGGAATAATAAGCTCAGGATCAGTTGCCTGTGGAAACAGACAGAAACCTGAGGACATCTACCACTGATTTTGGATAATGAATCTACCATCACCAGATGATTTGATGGTAGAACATTGAACCAGTAAGAACAAAAGAAACCTTTAATTTTTCTGTCTTGGGAAAAAAACAGCAGTTCAAATAATTTCTTATGGCTAAGTTTAAGCTGATTTTTTTTTCTTTAAGAGAGTTTATTCATTTACAGAGAGAATGAATGGGAACAGAGGCTTAATGCAGATTTAGATTTATCCTGGGCTGTCTCTAGCTGGTTGGATTTAGCCTTTACAGTTCACAGTGTTTAATATCAAAGTTCAGACTTTTTTTTTCTCCATTTCTTTTCCATGCAATTTAGGGAAAAATGAACAAAATAAAAAGCTTTTTAGCGTTTAACAGTGACTCCAGGCATACAGTCATTGATGAAACACAGGCATTTCTAAAGAGCTATTCAGCCCACCAGGATCTGAGTTGTTCCCTAAGGCCATTTATCTCTTGCCAATGTTACAGACTGAACTTTCGCAAACAGACTTAATTTAGTCTTATACCTAATTCAGGTGGGATGAAGCAAGGCCAGTACGTTTCTTTCCAGGTTCTTTGATTCAAAATTCTTGTAAGGTCTTTCATTCTATGCAGACATAAGCAGTGAACTACAACATTAGCAGTGTATGTGAAGAGGAAAATGAAGAGGGCACTCCTGAGCATCTGCCTCAGTTGCACCAAAAAAAAAAAAAAAAGGAAAAATAAAGAAGGAAGGAAGAAAAGAGGTTCTTCTTTTAACCAAGCTCATGTCAAAAATCTGACTAACAGTGTGACTGCTAAATCAAGAGAGCTGTGTGCCTTCTCAGGCATATCTGAGTGCTTGAGAACCTCAGTGCCATTTACTGTTGTTGATCTTACAGTGAACACTGAATCTGATATTAGCATGGCTTGGTATTTCACCCGCAGTCTTTGTTGCAAATGTTCATGAATATTCACAGAACTGACAATCTGAAGGTATACCCAGGATTCATTTTGGTATACCCAGGATTCATTTTGGTATACCCAGTATTTCTTTGTATTGGACCACTTCACTAAGATTAACTTCTCCATTTATTTTCTCTTTTTCGTCACCTTACCAATTTAATAAAGAAATTGTTCAGCAATAGGCTAAAAGAGTTAAATGACTAAGAACATACCCTAAAATAAGTAACCTTGGAAAGAGACTGATTGCACCAAATGCATCCAGGGATAGATTAAATGATATATAAAATTGTTCTCATGCAAATTACATTATAGTCTAAATAAGGTTTTGTAGCTGAAGGCCTCCTGATTGATTTACACTATATGTTTAGGACAAGGTTGAGCAGGGCTATAATGAAGATTATTTGATCTAATCTCCTTTGTAGATAGAATAAGACAGCTATTTTTGCTTGGGCAAAATGTTAAGTGTAAAAAGTTGGAAAATTTTAATTATACCCTCCTATTAAAAAAAATTCACTTTTCATATAAAACTTACTTAACTACAGGTATCTTCTGCAACCTGCTGAATATTATCTCAAAAAAATGTCAATGATTAATTGCATGAGTATTTGGCAAAATCATTAAAAGCAGAGATAGTAGCAAAAGCTGATTGAAGGCTTATACTCAGCATAATTATCATATTGTCAATCAGGTCTCTGAAACTACAGAAACTTCATTATTTATCAGAAAAGTTTCTCTCTGCAACTTCAGTATTTTGATACAGACGCACATGCACAGCGAATAAGCCTTAAATCAGAAAAAAGTTTAGTGGCTTTGAGCAATAATCTTTCTTTACAGCAAACAGAACAAAGACAATGTAAGACTCTAGATAACTCTTCAAAATTGTAGAAAAGTCAACTTTTTATTGAAAATTAATAGATAAATTGGCTGACATATGTCAGGTCTTCGATATACTGAATGAAAGAGTAGCACATTTATGATTATAAGAACATGCAATAATTGGTTTTTTTCTCTAAAGTTACTGAAAATATTCAGGGATACATTTGTGAAAATAAAGAAACAAAGGGCTAATTCTGGAATGGTAGTAGTGTTGAAGTTATCTCTGAAATAAACTAGAGAGATGAAGAAAGGCTGAATTTTCAGGCTGAGAAAGTTGAGGCTGTTCAGCCTGGAGAAAGCCTCACAGTACCTGAAGGTCACTTACAGGGCAGTCAGAGTGGAACTGTAGTGATAGAACAAGGAGCAATGGGTACAAATGAGAGGGGAAGTTCAGGTGAGTCATTAGGAAGAAGTTCTTTACTGTGAGAGTGGTGAGGTAGTGGAACAGTTTGCCTGGGAAGGTTGTGGATGCCCCATCCCTATCAATGTTCAAGGCCAGGTTGGATAAGGCCCTGAATAATGTGGTCTAGTGTGAGGTGTCCCTGCCCATGGGAGGGCAGACTGGGACTAGATGATCTTTAAGGTCCTTTCCAACCCCTTAACATTCTATGATTTTATGAAGGATTCTTAGGAATTTTTTCCACTTTCTTTTTTTTTTTTTTAATGAACCACCTCTTGCCATGGACATGATAGAGAGAACTCAAATATATATTGCTGAGACAGAGCAGTTGAAATGTTTGGACATTTGAAATAATGTCAAAATCATCAAAGTCTGTAGAATTAAAGCAGATCCCTTAGTGATAGAAGTGATATTTTTTGCAAAAATTAAATGTGTACAAGATTGAAACACTAGGAAATGGAAAGCAGCTGTTAAAAGCTTGCAAGGGAAAGGCTAGGAGAGGGAACTACATCTGATAAATCAGATCTTTTACACTATACCCAAGTGGAAAGGTTTTATCAGATGAAACAGACAGTGAACTTTCAGATTTCTGTCTGAGTTAAAAGCCCTATTAAAAAAAACTGTGCAAAGAGCATAGCTATTTCTTTTCTTTAAGTTTTCAAACCATTTTGTGTTTTTCAGTAATAAGAATTATATTCTCTACTTATTATATTGCAACCAAAATTCCTACAGGCAAAACAAATTGTTTTCTGTGTTTTATAATAAAAGGCACTGAATGAATAAAAATCTAATCCTGTTGTGCCTTATTATGTTTTTGTCCCACAGAATCATGGAGTTACTGAAGTTGGAAGGCAGCTCCGGAGATCATCCAGCTCAAACTGCCTTCTCAGACCAGTGTCAACTAAAGCAAGTTGCTCGGGATCATGCCCAATTGGAGTTTCACTGTGTCCAGGGATGTAGATTCCACAAAAAACTTGATCTGATATGACTACTCTCACAGTAATAGAGATTTTTTTTCTTTTTTTTAAATAGAATTTCCTGCATTTCATTTGTGCCTATTACCTCTTGTCCTGTCTGTCCATTACCTCTGTCCTCTGTCTAGGAAGTACCTGCGGTTTGATATATTGGATATATAATCTTTCTCTGCACAGATTCTCCTAATCTTCCTGTTGGTTTTATTAAGAATTACTACTTGTAGGTTTACTTGTTCTAAGTAAACTTAGGGCATCACTAAGGGTCTTAGTCCTCTTCACTCCCTCCTATCTCTGTCTATCAAGTATTTATAGACACTGCAGTTCAGACATGACTCACCGAGGCTGAGTAGAGAAGAAGCATCAGCTCCCTCAACATGTTGGCAATGCTCTGCATAATGCAATCCATGATAACATTGGTCACATTTGCCCCAAGGACACATGTTCACCTTGGTGTCCACCAGGACCCCTGGGACTTTCTCTGCAGAGTTTCTTTCCAGCCGGTCAGCATTCAGCATGTATGGGTGTACGTGGTTGTTCTTCCCATCATCAATGAATTTGTGAAGGATCTGCTTGGGCCCATCATCCAAGCGACTAAGGAAGATATTAAAAAATATTGGCTTAAGTACCAACCCCTTCTGGCCTCCAGCTAGACTTTGTGCTGTGGCAATTCTTTAAGCCTGGCAGGTCAGCCAGTTTCCAGCCCAACTCAGCTGTCCATGAGCCAGCAGTGTGCCTTTGTGGCTGAGAAGGCCAGTGGTATCCTGGGGTGTATTAGGAAGGACATTGCCAGCTGGTCAAGAGGTGATTCTACCCCACTACCGAGCCCTAGTGAGGCCACATCTGGAATGTTGTGTCCGGTTCTGGGCACCTTTGAGCTCCTGGATTTGGTCCAGCAGAGGGCCAAGAATATGATTAGGAGACAACCATGCTTAGGAGGAAAGGCTGAGAGAACTGGGCTGTTCAGCCTCAAGAAAAGACTGAGAGGGGAAATCATCAATGTAAGTATCTGAAGGGAGGTTGTCAAGAGGATGGAGCCAGGCTCTTCTTGTGGTGCCAAGTAACAGGACAAGAAGCAATAGGCAGAAACTGATGCACAGGAAGTTCCACCTGAATATGAGGAAGAACTTCTTTATTGCATGGTTGCCCAGAGAGGTTGTGGAGTCTCCCTCATTGAAGATTTTCAAGAACTGTCTGGATGCAGTCCTGTGCAATGTACTCTAAAATGACCCTGCTTAGCAGCAAAGGTCTCTTTCTGTGGTCTCTTTCAGCCTTACCCATTTGTGTGATTCCGTGATTCTCTTCCATTATATGGATATTCCAATGAACCAAAGCAGAGAAGTTGGTGTTTCTGGTAGTTTTTGTGTGAATCATTTCTGATTTCTACTTACTACTTTTCAGACTATGAATGTCTTTTCATGAACTGCCCTTTGCACGTTTGGCAGTAATTATGCTTTATGTGTGCTGAAGTATTAAATATCCATGAGTATTCTTCAATTAACAAAGTAGTTGATATTCTGTGGGGAAAACTTCATATTTGCTCCTGATCTGTACAGATCTCTTACAATGAATAGAACTAATGGAATTAGATGTAAGGAGAGTGGCTTTTGCCTGCTGTATGGGTGAGGCAGTTTATATGACAACATGTATTGGATCTGGATAGTGTCACGTATTTAAGAATCAAAATCTGAGGTTTCAACCTCGATTCTCAAACACTTGTTCTCCTTTCACCTGCACACCCCACCACAGCATTATGTTCTCTAGGTCTTGAGTTCCCTTTTCTCCTTGAATTCTCTCTTTTCAGCAGGGAGATGGTTGCCAGACTGGGGAGACTGGGAAGAAAGTTATTAATGACATAGAGCTGCTCATAGCTATCAGTCTTGGGCCTTACTGGTCAAGGTCTCTGGTCTTTTCCTGGCCTTTTTTCCAATGCTCCTCCCAGATCTCCAAACTTTTCTCCACTTCCATGATCTTCCCTCTAGCCCGGATGTTTCTTTCTGGATCCCAAGAAACTACTCTTACTGAGAATGCCTTTTTCAGCCCCAGCTCTTCTTTATGGATCCCCAAATCCCTGGTTTTCCTAATTTAAATGGTCCATGTGCAGAAGCAAAATATGTGATCAGCCTCAGATTTCAATAATCAATAACTATTTTTATTGATGTGTTTCAGTAATGATAACGGTGTGAGTATTCAGTGGCTACTTCACTGAGTTACCAGTTCAAGAAATCTCTCAAGAGATAAATATATTACACAGATACTGAGTTAACATGTTTTATAGTATAATATACTGATTATTAGAAACCATACATGTATAGCCTAAATGAATGGGTAAATATCTTTATGACGGATAACAGAACCATTTGTAAAACTATGCAACATCTGTGAAAGATAAAACAAATTAATTCTGATCATTTTTTGAGAAATATCTTGAGAATTCTGTTCCATTTTATGAAGACATGAATGAAATCTAAAACATTTATTCCATTCTTTGATTAAATACAGCAAACAGATTAAATGTTTTATGGCAGTCCAAAAGATATGCCTACATACCTACTGCATGCAAATAATACAGGAGTTCTGCAAGGTGACCCCATCCAACTGGAAGTCCTTCCCGTATGTAGGGAGAGGATGGAGAAAGATGGCTAAGAGGAAGATGAAACAGCACCTTCAGGAAGAATACTCAAACTTGCATGTAAAAACAGAAATGATGAATGAGTGGAGTAGGGTAGAAACTGGAAATGCGTTCAAATTCCTCCATATAGACTATTTAACGAATCTGATTCAGAGCAAAATAAAGAATACGCAAAATGCCTGATGAAAGAGAAATACAAGAATTATGCAGGGCCAAGTTAAGCTATGTATGGAATATTCCTAACCAGAATTGTTGACGTAGAGAAGAAACTGAAAGGAGGAAGGCACTAAGTATCCAAATCTTCTTTGTGGAAACAGGTTGTAGTTTTCAGGGTATCTCTGAAATAGAAATGTATGGGGACACTTGTGAAAAGGATTTTACATCTTTACTTTAGAGATGTAAGATGTAGAAATGCAAGATCCGTGGCTGCATAAAATGGCTGAGCCATTTAAAATAATAATATACAATATTACACACTAATCTTAGGGTATTCTGCTTATCTCTTTTTCATGACATAAAGCCACACTGATGTTCAGTCTGCTAGAAAAGTCAGGCTTCTAAAAAAGCCAAAATAAACCTCAAACACTCAACCCAAAGAAGAGTACACAAAACAAACAAGTAAAAACTGATAAACTGACTTATTTAGAAATATATAAGATACATAAATATAAACGAAGATAAAAATTAAAATGCAACACAATTGCAATTAAGTCATGCATTTGGAAGGAAAATAAAAGGCAATACATAAAATAAATAAAACAAAGCTAAGAAAGACAAGGGCTCTAAAGATGCAGTAGAGGAAGAATCTAATGAAATTATATTATATTCTGTGTAAGATTTTTATTTACATATCAAGAAAGATAAATCTAAAAGTTCTTTGTAACAAAATTTTTTAATAGCAGATAAGTAGTAAGTATCCACTACTATCCAATGACTACTTTCACTATTTTTGTTTTAAGGGCTGAAAAGTATTTCCAGACAAAGTATTAAACTATCAAGTTGTTTTATTTACAACTTTTCCCTAGTTACATAGGGCTTAGGAGCAATCCTCTTAAAGGGGACAATTTTTCTGTTTGCCTGTTCCTTCTGATGATCTGATGAACACAAGCCATATCATGCTCAGCCTCAGGAGGCAATTAACAACTCAGATTCAAGGCCCTGTTACTCTGCTGTCTTGTTGCTCCAGCAGTAGGAAATTAACCCTGTCCTAAAGTAGAATTCAATGCCATTGCTGTTCATGACCAGCTCTGTAATTGTTTGAGTCTCTGCTTCCATTAGTTTACAAAAATAATAGTATCGAAAGTGGATGCAACACTGACAGCTATGAAAACAGCTGGGCAGCTGTGAGTTTTGTGTAAATGTACTAGTCTATTTACATATGACCATATCCGTAACTCTACACTATAAATGTGAACCTGGAGAGGGGTTCTTTGATGTTTTTTTCAAAATGTTAAGTAGAAGTTAAGAAACATATATGTTTCTCTACTTATTCAAATTCATAAGAATAGAGAAAGTTAATTTTTAGAAAACATTTTCTTCTCTGGATATTATTTTAAACAGTCATGTTACTTATTTAATAATACTACACCACCACCACCCCCCTGTTAAGTCTGACATATTTTCCTCACATAGTCATGGCAGAACATGGCTTTTTTTCTTTCTTCATAATGCAGTTTTTTACTTTTAAGGTGTTCAGTGGTTAATGCCCAAATAATGAATTTCTGGATGTTTCCACTCTTCCGTAAGTGACATCACCAGACTTTTTATTGTCCGCTCAAGAAGCAAATCACACCTTCAGCCAGTGCTCATGAGTTCTGAAATAGGATGCACTCTCTCTGTGTCTGCAGGTTGGAGCTGTAATTCAGATTCAGTTTGACAAATGTGTCAGAAAACATGTTTTATTAGGCCATATAACAGCATACTGTTAAAGCCAGTGCAAACTGCTATTCAGCAAGTCAGAAGTAGTCAGGTTTTTGGCTTGAGAAGGGAGTAAACATTTAATATTTAATTTAAGACAATGGCACGCTTTTGCAGAAAACAAAGAAACAAACCCAAAAAGAACTGCCAAAAAAATCCCCGAACAAACCAAACCCCAAAGCAAAACCAACCATTAACAAGAACCTAAACCCCACTAAAATTGTTATAATTTTATAATTCTATTTGGAAAAAAAGTACTAAAACAATGTGCTTACATATTCTACTTGTTTATAACAGGGATCATAACACAAATTAACAAAGGACCAGTTTTTCAAAGAAAAAAAGCATGAAGCAGGAAAAAATACAAAATCTGAAAAAGTAGGAAGATCTGCTTTAAATGTTTCTTCATTTTTTCTTTACCCAGCACAACTTCATTCCTGGATTCAGCACAATGAGACCCAACATCAGACAACCAGTCCCAAAGCTAGAAAGTACACCAGAGCATGGCAGTTAAAGCTAAATCATATATGATTAAAAAAAGTCTCAGTCCTCCCACCATGCAGTTATGTATGCTATTTTTGTGATTCCACCCCCCAGCCTTCTGTCCCCCTTCCCGATTCAGACACCTGAATGCAGCAGAACATTATTATAATTTAAAAAGAAACACTTAATTTCATATTTTTTCTAAATAAAGAAGATGTTACGTACTCCTGTAACTCCAGCACCTGTAAAGTGAAGATCCAGAAAGACAGGGAAGGCCATACTGAAGTGAATTGGGCAACATCAGAGTGGAGACCCATCACTAGTGGGGTTCCACAGAACTCTATCTTGAGCCCTGTGCTCTTCAAAATCTTCATAAATGACTTGGATGCAGGACTGGAAGGGATACTAAGTAAGTTTGCAGATGATACAAAACTGGGAGGAGCTGTTGGCTCCCTTGAAGGCAGGGAGGCCCTGCAGAGAGACCTCCACAAATTAGAGGACTGGGCAATCACCAACCACATGAAGTTCAACAAGGGAAGTGCTGGATTCCACACCAGGGATAGGGCAACCCTGCATATATATACAGACTGGGGAATGAGAAACTGGAAAGCAGTGCTATGGAAAGGGACCTGAAGATCCTGGTCACTGGCAAGTTGGATATGAGTCAGCAATGCCCTGGCAGCCAGGAGGACCAACCATGTCCTGGTGGGCATCAGGCAAAGCATCTCCAGGCAGTGGAGGGAGGGGATTGTCCAGCTCTGCTCTGCACTAGTGTGGCTTCATCTTGAATATTGTGTGCAGTTTTGGGCACCATATTATAAGAAATATGTTAAGCTCTTAGAGAGTGTCCAAAGGAGGGCAACAAAAGTGATGAAGGGCCTTGAGGGGAAGCTGTATGAGGAGCAGCTGAGGTCACTTGGTGTTTTCAACCTGGAGAAGAGGAGACTGAGGGGAGACCTTCTCACAGTCTAAAACTTCCTCGTGAGGGCAAGAGGTCACTCTCATGGCCAGTGACAGGACCCAAGGGAATGGCCTGAATTTGTGTCAGAGGAGGCTTAGGTTGGATATTAGAAAAATGTTCTTCACCCAGAGGGTGTTTGGGCACTGGAACAGGCTCCCCAGGGAAGTGGTCACAGCACCAAGCCTGACGGAGTTCAAGAAGCATTTGGATGAGGCACACGATGTAACTGTTGGGGATGGTCTTGTACCTTTCTTCCTGGAGGCTGGGTTTATCCAAGGGAACCTGTTCTAATAATCCATGCTGTGCTTGACACTTGACAGTTCAGAGCTGTGGAACTGCAGCCACAGGACCTCTATAGACACAAGTAGTATCCTTCTCCTGTGCAGCCAGGACAAGCTCCCCTGAATAAACAATAAATAGATAAATACAGAAATACATTACATCTGACCTACGAATTAAACCACAAGTCCTAAATGCAAAAGCATTTGTCATGAAATCAGAGTTTTGTGATGATAACATTTTTGTTTCAAGTCAAAGTGGAGAAAAAGATGTTTGCACAAAGCCAAAAGCTTGAAAGAAGGAGAACTGGAGGAATGAGGGCAGTCAGCATCAACTAACTGTCAGTACCTAAGCAACTCTTCCTCTTGGGAATTCTCTGTTTGTTTGACATCCATCAAAACCAAATCACGTCCTTATATCAAATATGTTGCTCTGGAACTTAAAACTTCAGATCCAAGTCCTGCCTCTGACACTGGTTGTTAAAGTACAGAAAGGTATAGATGATTAGGAGGTTTGCAGCAGGGATTTTATTTGCTTGTTTAGTGGTTTTTTGCCTATTAGTTTGCTTATTTGTCTAGGAGGGGTAGGTTTTTTAATAAAAATGCAAATGAAAGTTTCATACAAACACACTACTTCGACAAAACTTCTAACAACAGAATTTGAGGGTTCTGGCAGCTATTGGTGCGATTTCTCAAGGTCACTGGAGATCTTTCTTGTTTCAAAACTAGCAGTTGCTAGGAGCACACCATTTGAAAGTTCTCATTTGCACACAGCTTGCTGTGTACAACATATGGAGGAGGCAAGGGGAGGCAACAGCAGTCCTGCAGAGCAGGGTAAGCACAGGATTGGGCACAAGATTGGGTCTGAGGTGCCACAAGCACACAAAGCTCTGTACAGTCAGGCTAGGACCCACGGCCGGGAGGTGTCACGTTGCAGAAGAAAGCTACAGAATCCCACAGTAGTCAATTTTGCAGTTGTTTTGTTCCTTTCCGGGACAGACAACTGCTTAGATACAGAGATACCAGCTCACCACTGACTCTCACAGGTGCTTGTTCCTGACCTCCTGCTGCCAAAACATTTGGAAGGCAGGCAGGAAGGAAGGAAGGAAGGAAGGAAGAAAGGAAGGAAGGAAGGAAGGTAAATATGAACAGTTAACAAATGAAAAGCAGTTTGCAGAATTTTTGAACTTCCTGAAAGATCTGAAACCTTATTACCCATGGGGTTTCATCAAGCTGCTAAGTATTTAATTTATGAAAAATGCTTTCTTATGATAATGATTTCCTTCTCTCATTATTGGCCTATCTATTCTGTTCATAAATTACTTGATACAAGTGTGAATTCTTCCTGCAAGTACAGTTCCTAGATCCTAGAAAGCTATTTCCCCTTGGGAACCTTATTATATCCTTTTATGTAAGGAGAGTTAGTGTATCTAATAAAGAACTTTAACAAACTTAAGAATTCTTTTCATAAAAAGAAGGTTTTTAAGAAGTCTTGTAAGAATATATTCCTTGTTATGAAAATATCCTTTTTACAGTACATTGATGTACTAAGCTACTGTAGCACATTTAAATATTTTCCCTTCTAAAAGGTAATATTCAGCCAGAAAAGTGTTAATATTTTGATTAATGAAAGAAATAAAGTAATTTGTTTCAGGTCATGTAGTCTCTGCTGAAAATTTAATACATACGCACAAAATCTCCCCCTCAGAAAATATCAAAATTTAACAAATAGTGACTCTATTGTTATGTTGAAATAAATTTTCATTAGGAAAGATTAGAATAACCAGCAGCTGAGTTCCAAAATAAAATGATTTACCTTGAATATCCTTCTAAAGCTCTCCTACAGGAACTGAGAATTTAATAAGACATTATTAGATTAAGCTTTATTCTTTGAAAACAGATACTGAATTACATGGGACTCTGATTGTAATCATCTGTTAAAAAGACACGTCAAGACAATCAACTCCCTCCAGGAAATGTAGACCTGTTTTTTATGAAAGAGTCAGATTATAGTATTGCAGAGAAGAAATAATTTTTGTGAAGAAGTAAGCTGTCATTTTTCACTTTTATAAAATTGATTGCAATATCTTCATTATGTAAGTTATAGTTTTTCTTAGTTTGGGCATACATTTTTCAGCAGGATTTTCTACTGTAAATGTGTGCCTATTTTCAATGAGACTTATTACAATGCTATTAAAAATGAGAGAAGCATACATATGCACCTGATATTCTCCTGGAAAAAAACAGTGGATCTTCTGCAACAAGCTTACAGAAAACAGGAATTAGTACTTCAGTAGGTGGACTTTCTTAAAAAAAGATTTTTTTTTTCTGGATGTTAATATGAATGTGCCTCTAAAGTTCCCAATATGTTCATTGAATAAACAATTAATTTTTTTATTGATAACATTGCTAAAACTTCTAGGATAGTTCAATTTCAATCTGCTAGTCTATCTAAAGCATATAACTATAAAACTCCGCTGTGAGTAAGGAGTGAGGAAGGAAGATGCATTTCTAAAACTACCTTAGGACACATCACATTGTGTCCATCCATTCTTTCTTGTCCCTATGGATGACTCCAGTCCCTATTTATTGTAATCTGAGATGACTAAACTATGAAAATAGTTTATATTGTTACACCTCTGTTATTTTATAAATGTGAATTATTGAATCAATCAGATAAATTTATGCAATCTTATTTAAACTAATGAGTTGCTGGAAAACTATTTCCATCACCAAGGGTTATTGCTACTCTTTTTTTCGTCTCACCCATGAACTCTTAATTGGAATCACAGAGATAGAGCTGAGGATTTTCTTGATTATTGCAATTGCCAGAGGCCTTTGATTGGATTCACATAAAATTTTAGTATATTTTAAGGAGAAATATATACACAATGGCAGATATAAATAACATGGCACTTATTGCAATAGTTTTTTTTGGTTGGTTGGTTTTTTTGTTTAATCTCAGCTGCTGTATAACATTTATGAGAGAAGGGAAGTCTTCATCAAAAGAATGGACGAAGGTCATTCTTGTACTTTTCTGAATGGTCACTAAAGTATGAATAGGTCATTATACATGACATGTCTACGAAGAAGAAAAATTGTCTTTGTAGTACAATTGGAAATTCAGACACCAGAAATTTTGTTTTAAAAATTACCTCCCTCTCATTCCCCAGAGGTATCCTATGAAGACTGACTTTTTAAATGAGGCAAAAACTTTCCTATATGAGAGTTTGTTAGGCACTGAAATTCACTTACTGGGGATCTTTACGAAATTTTTCATTAATGAAAAAAATTGTTTTAAATGTTGAAGTGCAGATCACCACTTCTAAGGATAGCCTATCAGTACTGTTTCCTGTGATTGCAGAAGAATTGTCTGAAGAATAAAGATTTTGCCTATATGATATGCTTAAATCCATTTCAGCAAAACATACACCTGAAATTATCTTTAATACAAAGACCAAGAAATTTAGTTTTCTTAAATCTCAGTTATTAATTCATTCTCTTTTAATCAGAAATATTGCCTTGTCTGGCTATACTTCACAGCTAATTGCCTAACTTCCCTTATTGAGATAAAGGCTTCATAAAGATTTGATTTAGGTTTGGGAACTTTCTCAAGAGTGTTGGCGCCTTGATAATTTGTGCAGGAAAACTGCTGGAAATAAAGACTCTTCCTTCTAGAGCCATTTCAAAGTTTTTTCATTTTTGAGTTTTTCAATAACTTGTTTTATTTATTTCATCTCACGATCTTCTGTCTTAGAGTGTAAAACAATGTCATGCGTCATAGTCACTAACAGAAGCATTTCCATTATCAAATTCACTTGACCGCCAAATTTATTATCTGGAATAAATCTAACATCATGGATTTAAACAGTGCTAAATTATGGTTTATGTTGAAAGTATCCTGCAAGTACAAACTGGTTTGTTTACTAGTAAGATGATATTTACTCCCTGTGTAATCTGAGAAATTATAAATATAACCTAAGTATACATTGGTTTTGAACACAAATTATTCTAGCACATGTATTACCAGAGAGTCTGCTTGTGAAAACACAGTCCAGTGTGGACAGCTGGAATAATCTGTTGGATCAAGGCCTATTTTGTAATATTATTAAGTAAATTTTTTATTGTTTCATTAATATAAACCAGCCTAAGAATACACTGAATATTGACTCTATGACAAATATGCATATTTTAAAGCAAGGACCTTTTTTCATACATTTTTTATTTTTTCAAATAACAAGTTATACTTCCTCTAATTTCTAAGTTAAAATAAATCAATAAATATGGGTGAAAATATGGATAATTTACATATGTATACACTTTATTTAAAAAAATCTTAGACGCTGTGAGACTCATGTAATTAATATGCAGAGAATGATTGTAAAATAATTCTATGAATGCACTAAGTAAACATGTCACTGAACAGAACTTGTGAAAAGAAGGTTTAACAGTACATTTGTATTGCTCATGTTAACTGACATCTAGACCAGTATGTGACACAAAATTTTTTAAATGTTGTAATTAACTTCATATTTAGAATAGTTATACATGATTTGTAGTTATCAGCAGCCTATTAATGATCTTTTCACTTGATGGTTAACCAACAGGTTCTACTTCATAAATGCCGGAACTAACAATGGAATATCAACAAAGTGTGGAAGCTCAACCAGAGTTATCTTTTTAAAGTGAGCTTTTATATTGCCTTGTACCAGATTCTGGGCTAATGTGATGTAGTTGATTCATCAAGAAAGATGGGATCCAAAGTGCTACAGACCTTTGTAAATCCATGGTGCTTGAAAGGAGACATATTTCCCTTGAGCTATCTGGAGTGTATGGGGAAGCTCTGACAAGAAGACAGAATAGCAGACAAAAGGAGTATTTTACAGACAAAAGGAGTATTTTACAGACATATCCCAAAACTGTTAGTGAAGAATTGTACTGATTTTCAGATACATTTACTTAGACATACTAGTGTTTCAAATAATACTTTCCAGCAAATATATGACTTGATCATTGTTTGACACTCCTTGTCTTCCTCCTGAAGGACAGAATTTCAAAGATACTAAGCTGAACTCGGTGTAAATCATGGTTAGATTAACAAGAGGTAGAACCAAGTTCCCAGTCTGTATTTGCTTATGGATTCAGATATAGATTGAGAAAGGGGATGTGTCTAACAGAATCATGGAAGATTTTGACGAAGATAATGAAATATGGGGAGAACCCAAAGAGTTAATTGGGTTCTTTAACAACTGAATATTGAAAATAGGTAGTAAAAACCAAATCCCCAAGAGCCTGCTGCAGGGTGAGCTTAAAAATCTGCTCTTTAATTAAATTTTATACATGTATTTATTTGCACAAGTTTATTTATACATATATATTTTATACATTTATTTTCACATTAAATTTTATTAAAAGCTACAGATAGGTGTCTTTATGCTTATGTTACAACTGACAAATATTTTATGTTCTATTTTATTGCATTATACTTTAGAAATCTTTTTTTGGTGGTCATTTACTAGTACTCACTATGAAATACAAATAACTATAAATTTTTTACTATTTTCTCTGGTTTCCCTTCTCCCAGATGCCATGTTTTTTGACCACATCATTCATCTTGTTATTTTGCACCATTTCTTGCATGTATCTTTGACTTAGGCCAAACCTCTTTACGTCCTCCCTTCTGTCTTTGCTAATTCTGCAAGAACCAGCCTTTGCTGTCCAAGCCCATACCTAAAACTCTCATCCTGGCTCTTGTCAACTTGTCAATTACCGAACCATCCTTTACTTTCCTTTTTGTGAAAATTCCTGTGTAACACAGCTTTTGCCCCTTTCAAATCAGATTGCAGTGATTTTCTCCACCTTGTCACTTTGATAGTTTCACTCTTCTTGACAGTCTGCAGGCTTCCACTTCTCCATGGGGTCAAACACAGCACTTCTCTTCAATTACAAATGTATCATGGATTATCTCCAAACATCTCTTTCACCTTCAGCATTTGAAATTACCCTCTGATAAGGTACTTTCTATTATCTTGTACTTGCTTACCTCTAGCACCTCATGCTGCCCCTCTCACTGGGAGTACCACAACACCACCATACAGAATTTTTCCACTCTGCTTACATTTTTCTGTATCAATTTTTTCCCGTATCAATTTTTTCCCTTCCCTTTTCTGTAAAACTTACGTAATCCCGAACACTGTTTCAGAGCTGCTGTGTTCAAACAATTGCTAGTCATACTCATCTGTTTTTCTGCAAATCACTTATAATACGGACTTATTTTCCATAACTTTGTTCTTGTACAGTGATGTGTAAACTGAGACCTTGACCCCTAGGTCCTATGGTGATACAAAATCAAAGATGGTGAAAAGAATTATTTTACTTTTCCACTTCTTGTAGCCACATGGTTTTTAGAAGTCTTCAGTTAAAGCTAGAACTTAAGGGGAAATAATATGTTATCTACTTTTTTTACAAAGACTTTTTTTCTAAAGGATACTTTAATAGGATACATACTTGGGAATTTGCATTTCCCCTGGGGCTTCTGACAAAAATCTTATATGTGGAGACCTGAGATAAGAGTCTTCCTAATTCACTAATGTAGTGCATAAACCAGTCATGTGCTGGCAATAAAGGTGATGGTAAGCTGTTGGTCACGTATAGTTTCCTTCACACTTTGTTTTCTTGCTGTGCTGTTCCCCTTAAGCTCTCATTCTTGTCCACAGGAAATCAGGGTCATTGAATAGCACAAGTACTGTATGCAAAATTCTCAAATGCCAGAAGTATTGCCAGATGAATCATCAGTTCACGATACAGTTTTCTAATTTCCTCTGTGATAAAAAACCACAAATGACCATCCATGTAGGGCTTGGAGGTTGATAGGATGACTTAAGTAGGTCAGTACTCTACTTCAGTAGGTCTGAACTCTATGACACTATGAATAGAGATGTAGATATTGTTATGTTCTCATTTATAGACACATACACAACAGCAATGAACATTTATTTCTATTGCATTTCCTAAGTTGTATTCAATAAACTCCAGCATTTCTTTTCCCAGAGAACTAGAAAAACTCCAATATTCACCAGAGTCCCAGGTGTTAATTTTTATTAGACACTAGCATTAAGTCCTATGCCACAGGAGCCAGAATTGAGTTCCTACTCCTCACTGCAGGTAGTGTACTACCAAGCATACATCACTGGAACAAGTGAAAAAAAAACTGGGAAAAATTGTGATTTTTTAAAATTATTTTAGTATATAAAGCAGACAGCATACACATGGACAATACATGTTACCTACCTAAGATACATGGGTACAAGCACATATATTTCTCTATAAGAAATAGTTATAAGTAACAGACATTAAGGTTAAGGAGAAGTTAAAAAAGATAATTGTTTGACATATTGCATCTCTTGATTTGAAGAGACTTTTCTTTTGACAGTAACATAGTCTAAGTTATGAAAGTGCAGCAGGAAAAAAAAGGATTTATACTTTACAGTTTACTGAGGACCCTTATGAGTCTTAGAACAGCCTGGAGTCATCCTAGGAACTTCCGCATAAAAAATGGACAGACTACTAATGAGCATATACATTAAAAAAGACAAACTTAAATTGCTTCTAAGGATTTTCTGTCAATCTTTATGCTATTCCATCATCTATTCTGTAATTACCCATATAGCCCAAAGAAATAATCAGGAGAGGTTTTATACATTAGTGTCTTTGCTCTGCAGCACGCAAAGAGAAAATGAAAGGATACGCAACTTTTCTCTAATTGCCCCAACTTCTAAATTTTATTACTTTTAGTAGTGGAAATGAAAGCAGAGTACATCAACAGCAGGGTGAGAATCCTCTTGGCATATAGTATAAACTTGTACTTTTCAGCTCAGAAGATCAAAACCAGTCATTGGGTAAGAAATCTATATACAATATATATTCTTGAGGGAGAACTAAATGTACGAGCTCTGAAAGTGATATTTAAGAGACTTACTACAGCACATGTCCTCTGAATTCAGCAGGATCATTTGGAATCTGTTGAGTGTTCACTGAATTAATTTTGTGAAAGTTGAGGATTCAGCTTATACAGAATACATCAACAAAGTGTTCCTGTGCTGGTTGTCTATGCAATGGACAAGCACATGCACTTCAGTAGCACATGTTCTTTACAGCATATAAGCATCTGTCCACAAGATTTCACAGACAGAGATATGAAATCTCTGACACAGTACTATACTTGTCCTGCATCAAGTAGTGTTTTTTTCCTTATATATATACACACAGACATATTATGTTTAAAGTATGTAAATTGGTATCTTAAGGACAGGGTAAGAAAATAGCTAAATTTTGTCAAAACTCACATGCCTTTTCTATAAAATCATGACAAATCCATTAGCTACCCTTTGAGCTGAGTCATAGTATATCATATACAATACAGAATGCCTTCTAGTGTTATAAGACAAATGAAAGCTGAAACAAGAAAAGTAGAGAGAATTTCTTTTGTCTTCTACATGTTACTGTTTGTTTCTTTTATATAATGCTAATTTACTATAATTAAGCATATAATAGGGTTATAATAGATGTAAAGAAGAAAATGGTATATTTTATGAAAAAACTGGTTTTCAACTTGCAAGGAGAAAGCTTAATAGACTCTTAAAATGCGGGTTTTTTAATTGAAAGCTTGTATTTCAAACAGTCATGAAGGAGTGTCCTGGTTTTCACTGGGGTAGAGTTAGTTTTCTTCCTAACCAGTACAATGTTGTGTTTTGAATTTAGTACAAGAATAATGTTGATAACACACTGACGATTTAGTTGTTGCTGAACAGTTCTTACCCTAAATAAAGCGCTTTTCAGTTTCCCATCATCTACCAGTGAAAAGCTGCACAAGAAGCTGTGAGTGAGCGAGCATGGCCAGAACAGCTGACCCAAACTGGCCAAAGGAATATTCCATATCATAGAACGTTGTGTCCAATATATAAACCAGAGGGACTTGGCCAGGAACTTCCAATTGCTGTTTCGAGACAGGCTGAGCATCAGTCAGTGGGTGGTGAGCAGTTGTATTGTGCCTTATTTTTCTGTCTTGGGGTTTATTTCTCTCTCTCTTTTGTTATCCCCCTTTTCATAATCATGTTATTTTCAGATTTTATTTTATTCCAATTACGAAATTATTCTTATCTCAACACACAGGTTTCACCTTTCTCTTATTCTTCTCCCCACTGCACCAGAGTGGCTGCGTAGTACTTACCAGCTGGGGTTAAATCATGTCAAGGGTCCAAGTGGTCACTCTGCTCACTTAGAACTCCATTTGATATGTACATTTCAACGTACAGTTCAGTTTTTACAGACGTCTAGGGTGAATATTTAGTACTGGAAATCAGGCTTACAGTTTTGGGAATTGTAATTGACTTCTTCTTACACTAAACTACATGAAGTTAATAAAAATGTCATAGGATGTGAAGAAACCGATATGTTTTCATGAATAAAACATTTTGATTACCTATCCTTCACTTGTTATGAACACTGATGTTACATTAAAATATTCCAGAAATGCAATCACAATTGAGTTATTTTGTACTTCAAATGCATTTTATGTTAGTAGACCTTGTTCTGTGTTTATTTTATTTAATGAAATTAAGAGATTCTATAAGCAATGACCAGATTTTGATAAATCTGTGTTCATTTCCCAGATCAGACAGAATGCTGTTGTCTATAAATGAATCAGAGGACTTTCCTTTTATAAACAGATGTCACTTGCTTTTTTTTCTGTCTCACTATATGTGACATTGGTTTCCATTGACTGGCAACTTTTCAGCACAAGGAAATTTATCAAGTAAATATTCATTTTAAGATTTCAGTTTATTTTAAATTATAAAAAAAAGAGAAATATTAATACATTAAATATTTCATAAACTGAAAGTAATTTTACAAGTCAGGCTTCCAAAAGGGGAAAGCAGGAGTCAGAGAAATAAATCTGGTGTATTAGTTTTTGCTAATACTTCTATTTAAGTTGGCTTCTCAGGCTAAAATATATCATTCACACAGGTCACTAAGGGGATAATTCAGATTCATATTTTTCTTTCTTCCACTCAAGATTTTTCTTCACATTTAGCCTAATCTTACAAAATTCACTGAGTTTTGCCATTAGCTTCAACAAAATCTTTCATGTCATTTCACCTTTAAAGTTATATTTGAACCTTTTTAAACTTAGTCTGACATTAAAAAGCCTCCTAGAAATAATTACTTGCTTTGATTTTGATGAGGGCTTTTCTTTTTTTCTTTTCAGTTTGAAACAACTATTCAGTTTGGAGATATGATTTGTGTCCACACCTGATCCTTGTTGTCTTACAGACCTGTACCATCTCGTCTGATTTAGATTTGTTCATTGCTACTGTACTCCAGAGAACAGAGAATCCTGAAATGGTAAAGATATTGACAGGTTGATATAATACTTTCTTCCTTAACTTCTCTCATATTTGTACTTTGATCAGGGAAACAAACAAAATTTGCTATTATACTTCCAAAACTTTTGTTCTGGTTGGCGATGATTATTCTATTAAATCAGACCCTAAAAATCATTAGACACAGCAAAGTCTATTAGCATTCAAAGTCTATGTTAATGCAAATGTTACAAGGCAATAAGTGAAGACTATTAAAGACCTACAACTTCTGCCATGTGGATTCAAATTTGATTTAATGTTTAAACATGTTCACAACTCACTACCTAATGGCAAGCCAGCTTGCAAAAATAACGTTTTAGAGTTTCTTCTTTCATTATAATTCTATTATAAACAATGAAAGAAAGGAAAATGTGGGATCCTCCTGGAGTGTCTGTTTATTTTACCTTGCATTCACCCACTACATAAAGTGTGACACCTAGCACTAATTGAAATTACAGTATGCTCAAATTGCTAACAACCTAAAATACACAACTTGGTAAAAATGAAGGGAAGGAAGAGAAAAGCACAGACCACATGTCAATATCAAACAAGCAGGACACCATTCTCCTGTGCTGTTCCTCTCTTTCCTCAGACACTTTAGGAAACTATAAGATAAAGCTGCAGCAATAAAGGCTAGTTACTGTATAGTGCAAAAATGAATAAATGTTAGAAAGAGAGGAAGAAAGAGACAGGAAAAATGGGGGGAAGAGGGAGGAGGGAAGGGAAACTGTTTTATTCCTGTATATCTATTTCACTCAGAGTCACTAGAGGGTATACATGAAAGTCCTAAAACCAGATAAACACATTCTTTTTAAGATCTTTCGGGTGCAATTTTTGTTTTCCATAGTGCAGAACTCCAGAGACAGAGAGACCCATATCTCTATTGACTTAAATAATACTGTATGTTGAAATTACCTCATTAACTTCAATTCATCATTTGTGAAGTAATAAAAGGCATGGACAGAGAAAGAAGTATTTAAACAGAATAAATAAAACTTTAGATGGCATACCTTACTATCTTACTTTATATAAAGAAAACAAAACCCAACAATGAACATGAGATTGCAGGCTGAAAAAAGATTATTCCAATTTGTTCATGAAGATGTTCTTCTGAAGAAAAATTAATTTATGTGACTTTGTGTATATGATGAGAAAGCACTTGAATACAATGAGAGATTACACTTGAGGTTGCAAAGTATGGCTGAGACCAAGTAGTACACTTAACAAATGAATGGAAGGGGCTGAAAACCTGCATATTCTCAATAAAATGATATTTAGAATACTTTATCCATAGTCTTTCTATCTCATCTGTTTATTCACATTTGCAATTGAAATGCTCCATTCTTCTCCTTCCCCCAGCTTTACATGCTGAGCATAACACCATATGGTGTGGAATATCCTTTCTTTCAATAACGTCAAAGATTACCCTTTAAAAAAGTTATGTATACTTGTTATCAGTGTGCAAAAGTGAAACTGATTCAAAGGAGTGGAGCCAGTAATCCAAACAGAAATCACTGGTTATAAAATATTCACTATTTTGTTGCAAAGGGTTAAACAATCAGCTTGCCCCATCCTAACAATATAGTATTTTTAATTCCATTGAATGAGCTTCTACAAACAAACAAACAACCCGAACAAAAAGTACTTGTTAGGGGAAGATATTTTTTCTCAAATATTGTGCAGGTGGTGAACAGGGAACAACATGAATTGTGAGCCAGTAGAACATCCTTAGTGCTAGTGAAATGATGGACCTCTGTAAAAATAAGTACTGATAACTGCAGTGAGCTCTAGCAACACTTCACCTAAAACAAAAACTTACCAAGTACAGATGTATCCAGGAGTGACTCAATATGTGTATGAACAACAATAAACTGCCACTGTGACAAATAGGGGCCCACACTATGAAATGAGAAAGAATTCTGGTAATCTGATTTCTGCTAATGTTCACACCATCATATCAAATTAAAACAATGACAATTCCCCAAGTAACCAGCAATTCAGTTGCTTCTAGTAGTAAATGGAGAATAATATAATTAATACAGTTACTGCATTATAGCTCTTAGTTGCCAGACAACATTTAAAACCAGAACAGAAATGGACTTTAATTAATTTAAAAAGAAAAAGTACTTGGAAGATGAACTAAATGAATTCTTACTTTAAAAAGAGAGATTATATGCTCCTATTATATTCCTGTTTTGCAAGCCTAAAGAAGTATTATTTGTATTTTAAACACGTACATTTTCATCAAAGAAGCGGTAACCACTAGAATATTACTGACTGCACAGACTTCTTGTCAGGAACAGTTACTTTCACTCCGTAATGCAAAATGGAGATTGGTAGGAATAGGACAGCCATGTTTAAAGCAAAAAGGATTTGATAGATTTTGACTGTTTATATGTGTGTAGCATACCTCAGCGGAGACCAGGAAGCTGTAATTATGAAAAGTTAATCTTGTTGTCAATTACAGAATAAATTCTTCTAAGTATGTAATATGCTTTGATTTGCTATTATTTGTGGGGGAGCTTTTTTCTTTTTGTTTTGAATAAATACTCTGTTCTGCTCTGTGTATAAAACACGATCAAATATCATATTATTATGCAAAGATTAAATTTAAATTAAAATACTTCGGAAAGAAAAGATAAATTTTCTATCTTTAAAAAGATTTTTTATGTTTTCATTCACTGATGCTCATTTTCAAATATATTTTCTGCATTAAAAAATTAACACAAATACATGTTTGTTTTCAGATGCGGTCCATTTCTGTAACTTCTTTCACTTTCATATAGTCTTTGTTGTTTTGGTTTTATTTTGTTTCTTTGAACCGGAAGAAAACAAGCATAGCTTCATTGCTTTTCTTTTTTTTTTTTCATCAAACCACAGATTTTGAATATTTGCAAGTGGATATTATCATTGATTATTTCTGCTCTACAAGCACTGTTCCAGAGTCAGTTTCTCACTAATTCCATGAACACAAGTGTTTTAACAAAATAAAATAATCTGGAATCCTGCAGTCCTATCATCAAAGAACTCCTTTTGGAAGAATTAAACTCAGTCTCCACTCTCATTCCGCTAAAACATGAACTTGCCAGAAACTATGAGGATAACAGTAATCCTTTGAGCACAGTATATTATCTATGGCATTTAAGAAATATTTGCTTTACTGTTCATAGATCTGTGTTTATGAAGAGGTTTTGCCACTACTTTCTGGTGAACTTTGCTTCAGAGAAAAAAAAATGGAAGAATTCGTTAGCTAACACGTCTCATGTAGGAAGGATCAGTGATAACAATATAACACATAAGCATTAACGTCTTCCTTCTCCCATGTTACCTACCATTTATGTAAAATCCAATTCGAATAATACAATGTTGCAAAATCCTCTATATTCGATATTGGCAGTTCAAATACAGAATGAACCAGTATGGTATTATGAAGTTTGTTTAATATGTAGTAAAACTGAAAATGATTTTTCACCATGTACTGAGGGGATTACTATGTGCAAAATAGCAAAAACATAAAGCAAATACTGATACGAAGACAAGACATCAACAGCTCTGTTAATATTTCTCAGCTTTCTACTGCTCGTGGATAATAACTTCATGCACCAATGATATGATCTGCTAATTGCTCATGGAAATTTTCAGTACCTTGGGGGGAGGGGGGGAGAAGAGGAGGAGCAAAAAAAAAAAAAAAAGAAAAGAGAAAACCCCACAACATACTAAATACATTCAGTCCCAAATGAAAAATGATTTTGATGAAGAATTTCTGGGAGGTACCAGAACAAAACAATTTTGAAAGGGCTGAGTGATGTGGTCAGATGTGTGTCTCCAGTGACAGACATTCCGCACAAGCCAAAATGAAACACTGCATAATGTTCTGAGCTAAGGAAATGGACAGTTAAAAATCAATCTCTATCTCACATTCTCAGCTCTGAACCTTAAAATGACAGCTATTATCCAGATTTACATTTTATCTCAGCTAGAATAAAGCCAATAAATCACTGGGCTTTTGGCTGCTCAGATAATTACAATGTGAGTGGCTGGTATGAGTTGCACTGGAGGGAGAGGCTTTCAGAGGGTTAGAGCAGAGAGTGGAAAGACTGACAGTGAAAAATGGGCTTGATTTCCTTGTGTAGATGAGAGCTTGTGACATGCAAATCACTGACCACAGTAACCTATACTGAGACCCCTCAGCCCTCCTCATCAAATACCCAGACAAGGTAAGTCTGTGTAGTGAAACATCTTTACAGAGCTGATTTCTCAGTGAACAACCTTTTGGTTTAAGGGGACAGGGGATTTCTAAATGGTATATTAAAAAATATTCTTATGTGTCTTTGCCAGAAGTGATTTCGTCATTGCCACTGTCTTCAATATAGCTTACCGGTTTGTTTCTGTGCAAACAGAAACACTTTGAAATCTAAATTCTCTGTTATAATTAGTTTAATATACATTCCTAATCATATCTAGGTATTAAATTGCTAAGTAGCAAGAAATTTAGTTATGCACATTTCTCAAGTGTGTTTGAATGAAAACATGATCCAAATGTTTCTAAGTCTGTACTGCATAGCTGCTCATTTCACCCTGTAACAAATTCTTTCCTTCCTCAAACATTAATCATGGTTCTGTTTAACAACAAATGAAAGGTGTGTTTCACAGCTCGTCTCCATAATTGTCCTGGCTCCCAGTCTGAACTGCATCTTCCACACTGTTTTCCTACAGGACAAAAATGTTAAAATAGAAGAATTAGCTTTATTGTTCTGCAGGATTATCTAGTTCATACTTTAAAATTCCAAGAAATGTTCCTAAATAAAAAAGGAAAAGAAATAGATGTAAATATCAGAGTACTATTTTTCAACAGCTCTACTCCTAAGCTTTGATTAACTGCCTTAATTTTATGAAACAAACCTGAAAATAGGTATATTTTTATTACCACAAATTTGAGAAAACCATTTTAAATACAGCTGATAACTCATCTAGTTGAGCTTGTCTCTTGGGCAGCCACAACAGTGGATGTCCCTATTGTCACAATAGAGATATGCTGTTATTCAGATACAATGATTCATTATTATTATACATTTATATATTGTTGATTACATATTTCATTAATTTGCTTTCTCTTTATGCTTTTTTGTTCTTACTATTCTTGCTGTTCTTTATTGCATTATATATAAGGTCAACTTTTACTCTTTTTGTAATAAAACCCACCTCTGGCAGTGACTGCAGATAAAGCTGTTTATTCAAAACTTATTTCTTTCTGCTTTACAAGGACTATGAGAAACACCAAGAATCCTTCAATAAATGTAGCAGGCATACATTCAACTGCAAAAATTGTAGCAAATTTCTGTTTAGTGTTGAACACAATATGACATCAACGTCAGTTTGTTGTATGAAAAAGACAATAAATACTTGCAGAATACGTCAGATAAAAATCTGCACTAAGGTAAAGAATAAGTGTGTAGAGCTCTCCAGTCTACTTGAAAAGATCACTAGTAAATTAAAAAACATATATAGCTTCTATTGTGGTATTAAAATATCTTTATAAAAAAAGGGGGAAAGCATCAAATGTGAAGGTTCTGCAGCTTCGCTGACATTATACACAAAAAAATCTCTGTAGTAGTTAGAACTGGATGAGGTCATACCAACTGTAATAGAAGATAATAAAACAGCTAAGCTGGAGGAACCTAAGACAAAGCCACTACAAGAACATGAAATAATGCCATTACAGAACTACTTTAATATCAGGGAATGATAAAACTGAGAAGAGGAAGAGCCCTTAGCTAGGATGGAAAAGGGAAAAGGTTGAAACGTAGCAGAAGATGAGAGGAAGATAAAACAGGCTGGATAGAAAGTGAGGATTAATTGTGCTGAAACAGGAAATAATGTTAGACTTAAATATCATGGTAAAGAGCATCTGGGAGCCAGAGCAGAGTAGGTAAAGGAAAAATTGTCCTTGATCCTTCTGAGATCTTTATTTGCTTGAGTACAGTCATGATGTATTCAGTGCTGAGGCACATAAAAGATTATAAACATTGGAGCAAAATACAGAGAAAACACCTCCACTCGTTGTCTCTTTGAACTTTATGCAGAAGAAATAAAATAGACAAACAACAGAAAAACACTGGCAGGTATTTGTATACACTACTACCTGAATGAATAGCTTCCTTCTCCTTTGTTAGATCCTTTTCTGAAGGACAGATATAAGAATAATAGTATTAAATTTGGGTTTTTCTTCATTTCTTGGAATTATAAAATAGACTCATAAAAATAATCTAGGCTGGAGGTGATTTTAAATGTTGTGTGCTCCAAATCTCCTCTTAATATCTGGTCATATTACATCAGATTGCTCAGGGTCTTATACAGGTTTTTAATATGGTAAAAGGTGCAGATCCCACAGCCTCTCTGGACAGCTGGTTCCAATATTTGATTATTGTCTTTGTTTTCCTATTCATTTAGAATTTCCACAGTTTCAACATGTGTCTACTGTCTACTGGCCTTTCACATGCACCTCTAAAAAGCATATGTCTTCATCCCTGCTATACTTTATTATTAGGTCATTGTAGACAGTGGTAAATTCTTGCCTTCACTATGCTTTTTCAAGGGTTGAATGGTCCCAGCTCTCTTGGCTTCTCCTTGTAAATCAGGCACTCCAGGAATCTTGTTGGCCTTTCAGCATGTCAAATGCATTTCTTGAACTGTGGAGTCCAAAGTTAGATGAATGTGTACACAATAGGTAATATAATATGAAATCATATTCCCCAGAAAGATTTCCAAAATGTAGTATGCACAGATGAAAGCAACATACAAAGAGCCTCAACAACTCATAACTGATAACTCACTTACAAAAAACCCCTAATGGTTTCACCCATTAGTAAAAGTAGAAATAGCAGCACTAATGGCAAACCAAATATATTCTCTATTCTGTATTAATTGATAAATTTTGCATTTAATTTTCTAATTTAATAAGAAATTTCTTTTCCTTTCTTTTCCTAGCTTCTTAATTAACCTACTTTTGAATAGAATAAAGAATTTTGGCTTATACATCAACTCCACTGATATGGATATTCTGGGGCCACAAATGTAATATATTCATTATTAGGAATATACACCACAATAAATATGATTAAATTATTAAGAATATTCATAGTATTACAATGGGGCATGAAGACCCCCTTGAGAAGTGATATTATTACTCCAAATTCAGAACCTAATAAATCTTAAAAGTTAATTTTCTAGAACACAACAAAAAGCAGCAATTATATACATTTTCTCGCTTCAATTATATTTGAAATTTTTCTTCAGTTTTTCCCAAACTTTACTAGTCAGCTTGAAGTAATAAATACCTATGTACTCCATGGCTGAAAATTATATTGTACTTTGAACTAAGCAGTGTACATTTCTTTTAAGCAACTAAGACTCTATTTTGTTCAAGAATTGAACATTTAACATGTATGAAGGTTTTTAAGCAAATATTGCCTGCTAAATTATGCTAATGTTTACAGTTTCTGAAGGTTTGGATTAAAAGAGTGGTGTTTCATGAAACTATACTTAGTTGATGTACCAGGCTAATGGATCCTTTAAAATCTCTCACATCTAATGTTTACTTTACCAGTGTATTTATTCATTAACTTATTTCATATTATCGAGGTCTTAGTAGGGTTAAAAGCAACAGCTTGACCTTCCTTCAATAATTGCTGAAATTAATAAAGTTTGGCAGACAACTGCAAATAACTCAAGAATTTTATCCTAAAGAAAAAACAGAGAGGCTTGAGAAAAATGACAACTTTATTAGTGGTGCAATATATGCTAATGTATAGGCTAGAAGTACAACAAAATATTTAATCCTATCTTGTTCATCAGCAATGTCTGATTAAAAAAAATTGTGTTTATTTTATTTTTGCCTGAACTCAGACTGTTTGCTACTTGTTTTAAAACTCTTTATTAGCAAAAATCACTTTCAAATAACATGATATTAGCATACTATTTAATTCATTGGGTTGTTTTTTTTTTTGGTAAAGCTGAAAGTGTTATTTTGTTTTGATTTTGTTTTTTTTTTCTCATCAATCTTTTCTGGTAGGAAATAGGTTTTGTGACCAGGAATTTTCTGTCTCATGCTGATAAAATGACAAGAAAAGTTCAGAGACATTAGAAATCACAGAACTCCAAAACCTAAAACAAGTCAGTTTATACCTCTCATAACTGAGATATCACAGCTAAGCAGGACAAGGTGATGATGCAGTATCAACATCTTGTGACCTTGAACGTGAAACAAATCATTTTATATAGAATTTAGAAGAACTCCTCTGATTATTTCAATCACGCTTTTATGCAGAAAACATGCAATTTCATGATTACTTTTACATTTTTCTTTCTTCTGAAATTTCTATCAATTTTAAACACACTTGCACTCTATTTCTGATAAATAACTCAAAAAACAGAAGTATGGTTAAAAAAAATTTTTAATAATTACAAAATTATTCTTTTTCGTCTTTGAATTGAATTTAAAAAAATTTAAATAAAGAAATAAAAATATAAAGATTTCTATTTAGGAATTTCAAAATTATTATTTTCTTCAAATGTAAGCTCCTTTTTTATATTAAGATGAACTTCCTCACCCCTTTCATCATGGTGCATGTGAAAGCATCAGAAAAATCCTATTATTGCTACTTGTCAGATTTTTCTATTATCCCCTTAGGAGCACATAACACCAGAATTTCCTGCTCCATCCAAATAAAGATATTCTGAACAGCACTACTCTAAGGTATACATTTTTCTCACACTGAATAAACAAGAAAAAAATAATGGAATTATAATCATTTATTTTGACTATCAATTTCCTTGAATGTGGTTGAGTTGAATGAGTAATTTGCAGTGAATCATTCATGGTAATAATTTCCCTCCTTTTCTACTTATGGAAAATCCATGAGCCATTCCTAGTTTATTTGAATTTATTTCTATCTAGAACAGAATCCTTTTGAAACGTGGAAGAACAACAGAATTTCTGTCTGTGGAAATGTATGATACAAATATACTCACAAGATTTCCAAATCTGTATGGATTGATAACACTCATCTAAATTCAATCTCAGGTATTTTAAGCTTACCAGTAATTTTATGTACATGAATAGTAATATGTAAAATACAATTGAAATACTAATATGCAAAAAGTTGAATATGTACACAAAAACATGCAGGACTAACACTCACACTCTGGGCCTTGTAGCATTATAATACAGGGAGCACTGTAAGCTATAAACACTAGGAGCACTATAAACGAGGGGAGCATTATTTCTCCCCTAGTCCTTTGCAATCCACTTTCCATCAGGAAAATCACCTTCAATTACTGAAAATACCTTGCTATGCATCATTAGATAAATGCCTTTTTAATAAAGAGAATCCAGGTGCACCAGTAAAATACTATGATTGAATACCTTTAATGTCTCAGCTTCATTAGGTAATGACAGGTTGACATGCTCTTTTCTTATTTATTCTTGCAGAGTTGCCATCCCTTTCCTGTGGCTGTTATTGATGACAAATCATTTATAACTTTATGAGAATACAAATATGTTTCCATCATTGTCTTCTACATTTTCCCAACCCCACAGATTGTTAACTTAGAACTCCACATGCTCTCTTGAATAATAAAATAAATAATGATAATAAAAAATACATATACCTCATTCTTCTGACTGAAACCAATTTAAACAAATGCAAATGCAGAATTAAGGATTAAGTTCCTAACCATGTTTCAGCTATATTTCCTTGTGAAATTATTTGATACTTCCTCAATTGATAGTAGTAAGCTAAGGCTTCACTTTTTTTTCACATTAAGCCGTTTGACTTTTCTACTGAAATTAAAAATGTGTATGTGAGAATAAGAATTCCTATTCAGAGGAAGATTAGTGAAGGACAAAAGAACTGTAGATCCTTTGTAAAGAAAAGAAATTTTCACCACAGTGCCTGCAATGTTATTCATTAATCTCCATAGATACCGCTCCAGTAATGAGCAGCAAATTTAACATATGAAAAAGATAATTTCAATTATATTTTTTCTTTATATTAAAGATAATTTTAGCTTAGAATATAAACATCTAAACGATCTACTTCATGACAGAGGAATTACTAACCCACAAATTGAAACTGTTGGTGAAGTACTGACAGATAATACTGGTTGCTTTAGAAGGCAAGGAACTGCCATCCCAGCTTTCGATGTTCAAGAGTAATGAACGCAACAACTGGTCACTCAGTCTATAGTGTCCTCCAAACAGTTCTACACAGAGAGTTGGGTTAAATGCATGATTCCTAAAGTTAATGTTTTTAACCTTCTCTGAGTTTTCTCACTCAGAAGAACAGTTAATTATTTTTTTATGACATAGACTATGAAATGCAATAAAGAAGGGTACCTTATTTTACATAAATCTGGAGTGTATCCAACAGGAACTTTACTTTTTCTACAACCCTGTGGAGAAGAAGGTAAAATGTGACCTAATCTGATGGCTAAATTTGATTTGGTATGCTATTTCTGTTCAGTTGTGGGATTTAGCATCCAGGAATCAGAATGGGGCATTTGCTTGTTGTGAGTCTAAACGTGATATGTGCCTAGAAACAGTTCAGTGGGAGGCTACATTGATTAGGCTGATGAACTGTGTTTTGTTTACTCTTAATGTCATCAAATTACACTCAGGTGTCATGGTGACAGCAACTCCTTTCTCTTCTTCACCTACACAAGAAAAGAAAAACAGTGTGATGAACTCTGTTTTGAATAACCAGGTACTACTTGAAAATGAATACTTGTATCTCCTCCACTTAGTGAAGGGGGTTGTGTGAAAAAAACCACCCTTCTACCGTTTATGGGCATGTGTATTAATACCACAACTCCTAATGCATGAAGAGTAAACCAATCCAGCCCAAAACTTAATCCACCTGGCTAGATGGATTAATTCAATCTGTGAGGTTGAATATCACTGCAATCAATTATTAGGATGATGTTTCTTCTTCTAGAAAATATCCTCCAAGTCTCTAAACTCTTCAGGGTTTGTTGTAGAGCATTCTACATCATTGAATTTCACCCAAATAAAAATTAATTCACTCCACTTGTACACAACTATCCTGAAGTCACCTTCAGAGAAATTCTGCAGTGACCAACGAGGGAAGTCCTGATACCCTGAACATCAGTATTAAAAGTCTAGTTATGTTGTAGCTGGCACTATATTTTACTACTAATTAATGAAGCACAACAACTTAATCTCTATGACACAATTGCCAAGCAAATTACATACTCTTAAATTCAGTACCTGATGAAATAATTGTTCTCTTGTCTCATGAAAATAACTAATTTACCTAGCAGGAGATAGTTGGAAACATTAAGAGACTAATTCATTGTCATGTATGCAGATGCAGTACTCCCATGAAATGTAGCAGGAATACTACAGATCAGTAAAATCTACCTTACAGAATTAGAAACAAAAGCCAACAAAGCAGGGACAGAGTAATATATGCCCACAGCTTTTATATTTTTCATTAAATGAATAGACAGCAATGTACTTTTCATGTTCTGAATGTATGTGTTGTAAGTGCCTGGTGAGAAATATTTTTCAACAGCAAATTAAATTGCCATTTCGAACCAATGTTATTTTCAGAGCATAGTTTCTGTAATTTCCACTTATTTCGAAAGTCATCTTTCTGTTGAATCTGGACAATGAAAATTACAAGTCTTCATAAGATATTTTGCTATTCCATTTCACAAAAATAAAATTCTTCAATTCATTTTCCTTGAACATGTAAATATAAAAAGTGAAACATAAAAGTTATTTACAAACACTAAGAGATAACATGGAAAAACTTCATTTCCCTACGAAAGCCTGATAAAAACGCTGAGTTTGAGTGTTCAGTGTATTTTAGTAAAACTTCTTGAAGAATTCTACTGTTTAGTGCAGAAAAGCCTCTTGTTGTTCTTCTTCTGCAAAGTCAACAGCTCCGAAGAACGAAAGTGTTCTTACTTCCTAGTATAATTATTTGGATGTTCAATTTATTTAAAACTGAAGGAAAAAACTATCTCCTCAGTCCATATTAATACAATTTTTTTTCACTGAGAATCATAATGATAAAACATTTTCTGAGAATATTTTTGATGCCATTGATTTGGTTTTACCACTCATTCTTTGAAAAGTGCCGAAGTAAAATATTGTCCTTTTAAGGTAAAAATATGCAGGTATTCTTCCCAAGAATGCCAAGGCAGTGAAAGGACTAAAAAAAAAGGTTTATTTCAGATGCAAGGACCACTTTTTTACGATGCAGTTCACATTGGACCTTCAGGAGCAAAGGGTGAGTTCCTGCCCCCTCAGAGTCCCCTTTATCCTCTCTGGTTCTCCTCCTCCACACTCTCTTGCCCAAGGAGGCCTTGTACATGTCTGCAAACATGTTATCTCTCTGCATATGACAGTGAGAGAGAGCTTGCTCACAACTTTTCCCTGAACCTTCTCTGAAATGCAAAAGGAAGGGAGACAAAAAAATCTAACCTGTTTGAAAAGGCATTTTGCAGTTTTTCCAAGAGAAAAAAGTTCTAGCTTTCTGTTACAAACTCTTGTGCAATCGCACCTATCCCTACAGTCCTTGTCGTCTAGACTTTGTGTCAAAACACGTCTGGCTAAAACCTCTGAGTAACCATTACAGGCACTTCCATTTCATAAGAGAAACCAAGCTCAGTATTCATTTCTCCTTGATTTTTTCATCTGCTTAATACTTCCTCTAAGTTTGTAATAGTTTCCTCAAGCCCAGATACTCATGATCTTCTCTTTATTCACCTTATTTCCCCCTAAAAATGCAGTTTAGTAATAAAAAATTGGGAAAAGTAAAGGGGACTACTCATGTGCTTAAAGTAAGAAAATAAGCTCTATGATAAAATAATCAGTTCTTTTGACTTACTTTACTAAGTAAGAAAACTATCATTTTTTAATTGTCATACTCACTTAGGCTTTCAGCTCCCCTAAGTACACTTTAGAACAACAGATCTGATTGTGAAATGAGTTGTTTGTGAAATAATATGTTTTTAGGGGCTTTGCTTAAGGCTTGGTTATGTCTTCCTTCCCCTGTGATCTACTTTTTAAAGTCATTTACCATACGTTTGTTCTTGCTAAACCTTCTCTGTACAGCTAAGATAAAGTTGTTCTTGAAGGGTTACTCACATCCTTCTCACTTTGTTTCCTTAATTCTGAATGAGTAATATTTTATTTTACTGTCCTTTATCTCACTACTTATATTCTGTAGGATTTAAAAAAAATCAGTAGAGGTATAATATATATTTAGACAAGAATTCAAGCTGTGGCTTATTAATTACAATTAATTACAATACTGACTCCAGAATCAAACCTGAAGTGTGCTTTCAAATACACTTCTTTGCCTTATTGGGTCAACATGATTCCAGCACACAATGATTATGAATTATCAAGACACTGAGGGTAAGAGTAAATGAATAATTTATCACTAGGTAAACAACAACAGTAGATTTTCTTTATGTGCTATCATGTTTCTCACATATTTTTAATTAATTGCAAAAATAAGTAACTAAATAATTTTACTGACACTTCTCAGTTATGCTGACATCCCTGGTATTGAGATAATAGTTTGTCAAGGGGTGCCATCATGTTTCTGTTTACCTCAAAAATTTTTTTCATGTCTTCACACATTATGTAAGGAACACAGCTGTTTAACACTGGTTGATTATGGATTTGGAGATCAGAATGCATCACCTGTAAATGCATCAAGTCATTTAAGGTGCCTGCTCTTCAGTGACATTTCTGATACTACTTATGAGCCATTATGAAATGAATATTCTTAAGCCTGCAGACATTGCCATGCATGACAGAGCTTGGACTGTTATAATTTTTCTAATTTCATAGGTTTCTACACATTAATGAAGTGATAAAATGAACACTTTTCTGCTTCAAGACTCTTCTGACTAGAGTTCTGCATGGCCTTTTTTATTACTTTACCTTTAGTGATAGGTTGCACCAGGCAATAAATAGGCACTGAAAGCTCATCTTTGTTTGCAGTTACACATCAAACATGCATACACGCAGAAAAACAACCCAACAACACTAAATATGACAAATCTCACCCCCCCCAAACAAACAAACAAACAAACAAAACAAAAAAACAAAACCAAGAACAAAACCCCACTGAAATCAGTGGAATCATCGTGGTACAATAGATACATGGATTAATGGGGGAGAATAACACACTATGAGCCAGCTGGAGCCTGAGGACTACACTTATGGAAAGGACTATTTCCTGAGACCCTTTGGTACCTATTAATTTATAAATGTATACCTATATGTGGTGACCAGATGTGACAATGTTCCATAACTTCTTTATGTTCTATTGCCAATAGGAAGTGTTTTTGTTGGGAAGAATAATTCAGTTATAGCTAAGCAGATTTTGGACATAATGTCTGTGTGAAAAGAAATAAGAGCTTGTATGCTTATTCTCTCTTTAAACAGTTTTATGTTTCAGGTAATATTTCCTTATTTTTAGCCAGTATTTTCTAAAATATATGTGATCTTAAGATTTAATTTTAGAAACAATGTAGTTAGAAGTCTATGATCCATGAAGAAGTATTGAAATTCTGTTAGGAAATTCAAAATATAAGATAACCTTCAGAGTATATGAGCTGGGTACATATAATTAATATCTCAGAAACAAAGTACTTAATTTGATTCATTAATTATAACAGTGAAACATTGTAGCTAGTCCTGGCAGTCTAATTTCAGGGACATTTTGTTCACTGGTATATAATTCCTATTGTTGGATATAGATAATATTCCCCAGAGAAAACAGTTGATCTTCTCTAATTGAAATGAGCTTCTAGCAGGAAAGCATAAAAGATTAAGTGAAATAAGTGCTAAATTATGTTTCAAACACTAGTGTGTTTGATGTTTGAAAAGTAAGGAAAAGTTATTTTGTTCTAAACTAATACTAATAAGCAAAGACTTATATTTCCTGCAATATGATTTCAAATTTAAACCAGAAGTGAATTTACTGCCATAGCTCAGGAGATATATGCAGAAGGGACAACAGGATAAGAAAAAACATGTGCTGTGAACATGATTACATAAGATATACAGTAATTCTTGTTTCCAGATTCTGTATTGTGCAAATTAAATACTCATATTTTTCTGTGTTGTTAAACAAATGAGTAACATACATTTGTCTTTCTCATTTCCTAGTATCATGATGCTAATTCAGACATTGAAACAGCAGATTAATTGCATAATGTTTTATTTCTAAATGTAGGCTTTATTTCAGAGGATGGAGGAATTTAAAGAATACCAGTTAAAAATACTTAGATGCCCCATCCCGCTTGGGCAAATGTGTTTTTGGGCAAATGTGGTTTCTGGGAGATGCTGAACATCTTTGCTGGAATCAACTGGTCTTTAGATGATACAACATCTGAAAGAGCAGAATATGACATCTTGAATAATTAAAGTCTAACCTGGGCAGGGAGAAAAATATCGTCTTTACTGTCTCCTAACTCTTCTTTTTTTTCTGAAATATTTATTAAGTGCCTAAAATTATTTTCCAGTGTCTGATTTTTTTTCCTGAAAATAATTTCTTTTATTATATAGAAATACTGTTTCATATGCTTTTTTTCAGATTGCCACAGCAAGTGTCTACAATATCTAAAAGTACAATAAGACTGTCTAGATCAAAGTGAGGTAAAATTTAAGGCCCAACTTCATCCTACTTACCATTTGATTATCTGTACATCAGAAGTCTAAGCCTTGGTAGTCTGAAAAGTTACCCAGATGTCTCAATTCTACCTCAAAAGATACAGATTTTCTCCAGCTTGAGGTGAGAAGTATTTAACAAGCCATGATTTAGAGGCAGGAGAGAAATACCTAAAGAGGCCCAGTCCCTGTGTAAGTTAAAATATGTTCCTCATCTTCCACTAATGGAGAGAATTAGAACCTAAAACTTTCCAAGAAGAAGGTTCTAGCTGCAGGCCGTTAAGGGATCATTTTTGGGGATACTTCTTGTCATCATTGTAGCTATACAAAACAACAACAAAAAAGAGTCCAAAATCTCTTCTTCCAAATTATTAATTTACTAGATGATGCTACATGCCTCATCAAACATGAGAAAAATGAAGGGCCAAACTGAAGTGTCACAGTCTAGATGCCAGCAGGAAATACAGAAAAAAATACAGGCCAGAAAACTGTCTTAAGGAATGATGACAATTATAGAATCATAGAATTTTAAAGGGTTGGAATGGACCTTAAAGATCACCTAGTCCCAGTCACGCCTGCCATGGGCAGAGACACCTCCCAGTAGACCAGTATATTAGTATATTCCTATTTCCCAGCGTGTCCAGAATATGTGTTGGGAAATCTTTCACAATGAATATCTGGAGAGGGTACAACAGTGAGTAGATTACAAATTTAAGCTTCGGGGTTATGACAGAAATGGTCAGTGAATCTCAGCTTAATAGAAACTCATCCCCATGGCCATTATTTCATGCACATTAATATAATTAAGTTTTGGTCTGTATATGTGAGGGAAGATCTGGAGGGGAGCTTTTGGAAATATATGTTGTTTTTCCACTTATTTTATCCCCCTTTCTGACATCCAGTTTCCTGGAATATAAAGTTTGTGCTTAAAGCAAAATTCAGCAATTTTTCAAGAAAAAAAAAAAATCAAAAATCAGTAGGTGTCTTGGAATTTTGTGGCAGATATTTTTGCTCTTTTCTATTACTCATTCCTCTTTCTTGCTATTCTCTTTCTGCTTCTAATGTGCTTTCATTATCCTGTGTGATTAGTGACATTTTGACATTTCTTTAATTTCAATCTACATTATACAAAATGACCGTATCTGAGGTAGAAAGCAGCAGAGCTATGTATGGTTTGATCTGTGTTGATGAATGCTAGGTAAGTAATATCAAACTGCTTTAAAAGTGTTGGATCACTTCTGTTTCATAAGTGTCCCAAAACTCTCTGTTTACAAAGATGTCAAGTTCACATTGCTGAATTTCTTTTCTTTGCAGTAGGCAAGAAAACAACTGCACTGCTGTAGTGAATGCAAGGATTTCTTTTTCCTGGTGAAATCTCTCAGAACTCCCATACACCAGCATAATAAAATCTGCCTGGTGTACAGCATACCAAATACTTTCAGAATATAATTTCAGACTGAAGATATATTAATGGCTATATGATTAGGTTCATTTGTATGTCCCAGGTAGTCATTCCTAGATAGTCTTTCTTATAATTCCAATGAAACTGATGGGCTTTAAGCATCAAAAATAAATAACAGTGTCCCCAGTGATGGAATTCGATCCCTATAATTTCTGACTCAACTGTTTTTCCTTTATTTACTCTAAGTAGTACTGCACATTACATAACTCTTTCCTAAGAATTTGTTGCCCCATCAGGAAAGGAACAAGTTTATGCCCCTGAACAGCATATGCTGAAAGAATGCATAGACTTTTCAACCAAGCTGAAATAAGAATTGAAACAATGATACTCAGTGTCATGATTTTGAGCAACTGTGACTACATTTTCTTGGACTCTCTTTTTTGCTCTTTGAAACCACAGCATTTTGTGCCTACTGTTAGCTCCACTTGACTTACTTTAAAGTTGTAAAGTTGCTGTCCAACTGAGGGCACACACTGAGTAGTTTAATGAGGATGAAAGCCACTAAGAGTACTTAAGAGATTCTAGTGGTGTATAGTATTAAGGTTTAACTCCAACTGGGAACCAAGCACCATCCAGCCACTCTCACTCCCCCCTCGTGGGATGGGGAGAGAATCAGAAGATTAAAAGTGAGAAAACTCATGGGTTGAGAGAAAGATAGTTAACGGGTAAAGTAAAAGACATATATGCAATCAGAGCAAAGGAATACATTCACCACTTTCCATAGGCAGGAAAGGATTCAACCATCTCCAGGAAAGCCATGCTCCATCACGTGTAATGGAAACATGGGAAGGCAAATGCTATCACCCCAAGCGTCCCCGTCCGCGTCCCCATCCCCCCCCCTTCCTTCTCCTTCCCCCAGCTTTATGTGCTAAGTATGAGGCCACATGATGTGGGATATCCCTTTAGTCAGTTGGGATCAGCTGTGACCCCTCCCAACTCCTCGTGCAACCCCCTCTCTGGTGGGGTGGGGTGAGGAGCAGAAAAGGCCTTGGCTCTGTGTGGGTGTTGCTCAGCAATAATTAAAACATCCCTATGTTATCAATGCTGCTTCTAGCACAAGTCCAAAATGTAGTGCCACACTTAGCTATTGTGAAGAAAATTAACTCTACCCCAACAAAACCAGCAAAATGTATCTTTCCTTCTCGCTAGGTTGTAGCTTCTTACTTCATGTATTAGCAAGATTGTTCATAGGGCTGGCATTAGTCTGATGGACAGAAGTCATAAAAAATAGCTCTCTTTCTTTGCAAACCGTCTGGGCAGTATCCCTGCTGTACTACTGAGCATGATATTCTGCATATCCAGATAGTAATATCTAAGTTACTATTTGACACTCACAGAATCCAAAGAATTTTCTTTCCTCTTGGATATATCTCTCATAGTCCCAGAAACTAAATCAGAAAGTTTTGCAATAAGAATATTTTTATGCTTTCCCCCTACTGGCTAATGAGTGGAAAGGAGAAAAAAAGAAGATGATTTTTACCTATTTCTTACCCACAATTAGAAGAAAGTCAATAAGTCACAGCATATCTTTAAAGAAATGAATACTTCCCCTTCCACTATCTAAATTTATCTTTCGCTGGAAATAGATTTAGTCCGTATCATCAAAGTTTTCTTTCCCATTTCAGATGTTTCTGGCATGGATGAATAAAACAGTAGTAGTTCTTTCCTCTTTTTCAAAAAAAAAAATATTAAGTCAACTTAGCGCTCAGAAATAAGTCCCTGCTTCACTCTGAGGTTGTATATAGAGAAATTGGCCAGAGAACTGATAGTTGCTGTTTACTGGTTTGGTTTGAGTTTTTTAATTATTTTTATTTGACAGAAATAATCAGCTAGTTAATAGTTAATAAGAACAACATAACTTTGAATGTTTCACACAAGTGTTGTTTCAAGTTTCCTTTCCACAGACCAAGGGAAGTCATCAATGCAGTCATGTCCCCATCTTTGCAAATGTAAAGACTTTAGCATAGTAGTCAAAGTAATAGATTGAACTGAACAGAAAAATTGAAGGTAAGTCCTGGAAGATTTCAAAGTCCAAGTGAAGTTGCATGACAACAGATAAAAGTAAATGATTTTTTGTTTCGTCCAGGCTGTGATGCTTAATCTTACTTTTTGGGAAACATGACAGGGATGGTAAGAAACCAAATTTAAATAACAAAAAATATATTCCTTGAGCAATGTAATTGCCAGAGGAAATTACACTGGCAAACAGTGCTTTTGCAGCATTTCAATTTCTTTAAGAGGTGAAAATGTAATTCCCTTCTTTTTTGGGTTTTTGGAAGAAAACAGATGGCCTAAATGTGATTCATTTCACTTGACACTGACCTTTCACTGGACATCGGACATACATCTGCAACCTGTTCTTAAATCCTTGTATAACAGCTGGAACATACAGATATAATCCCATATATATTTAATCACTCTTTGCAAGGAAGAAATGTCAGGTTTGAATTAAAATGCATTCACATAACACCAGCAAGTATTATGACATGGAAGAAGCATCACCAGTTACAATATGACAAAAACCATGTCAATAGTTTTGTGATTCCCAAAAATAGAGTGTCACCGAAGCTTTTTTTTTTCTTTTTTCCCAAACTGCATGCAGGAAGCTTATTTCCATTCCTGACCTTTTTCTGAACTCTCTGCTCATGATAGCAAGAGACTTTCTAGACTTATAGAATAACAGTACATACCTAAATTAGTTTCATCTTATTTCTCTAAGTGTTTCCATGAAGCACACAGAATGTTTGCTTTTATTCTATCATGTTGTAGGGGTGTATAAAAGGATGGACCAAAAAGTGCTTCTTCAAAATCTCTCTCTCCTGTCTTTACTGCCACTTTCAAATGACCACTACTCTGCAGTCACTTCTCCCTGTTTGCTCTTGTGAGTTTTCCTTCTCTTGGCTCTATTTTGATATTCCTGAGTTGGAAGGAAGCTAGTAGGAAGAAGGATTTCCTCTTTTGATGCAAAGAACTTCTAAAGCACTTCTACACAAACAGATGTTTGCAATTGCATGTTAGCTTTATCAGAACTGTGACAGCAGGTATAACCCAGTCCCAGGTTATCTCTCAGGCACAGAAGCACAAATAATTACAGCTATATGTTTTCTCACTGACACTGGTGAATATCTTTCAGCTTGAGCTATATGCAGACTTAGTGTGCAACTATGTAAACATACTACTCCTTAGTCCTCTTATTTAAGATTTTCTTCACTTGTTTTATGTGGAGGGTTTTTTTTTCTTGATTATGGAAAGTCCAGATGTGACAAAATCAGTATGTTGAAAACTGACTAGTACTGTTTAACATCTTCCAGAAACCTTGTATTCTGCGATCAAAATTTATTTTTCTGTAGCTTCATTATTTGATGTCTTATGTGGGTTTTATTTTGTGACAGATTTGTCCAGTTCAGTCCTACTCTTCCTCAGTCATTTTCAGCAGGTGAACTCTCAGGTTAAAATAAATCAAAACAAAACAAAAAAGTATTAGATATGTACTATCTTGTGCTTTTAATGGCTCCATTTATTCCCAGCTATAGAATTCCAGTTGTCAAGGTCACCCAGTTATTTCTGATCTTCCTTAGTTAATAATCCTCCTTGATCTTCTCATCAATATAGTTTATTAGGGCAGACTCTTCCAGTCATGGTAATTTTTGAAAATATAGTAGGAATTAGGAAAAGAGAATGATCCTTGAGTAACCTATCATTTCATAGATATTTCATATCCTTTCATAGATATTTCTCCTTCCCCTTTGGCCAATTCCCACATTAGTTTACTGGTTCTGTACTAATTCCCTTTTCTTTATACTCAGTCAGTTTCTCTAATAGCATCACATTAAATAGTTGAATGAAACATTTTAATGAAATCTAAGTATATTTTCTAGAAAATCATTCCCCTCATCAAAGGAAGAAGTCAGTTTATTTCAGTGTAATCTAAGTCCATGTTGCATTTAAGCTCCTTTTACATATAGACAAATGTCTTTTGCTATTCTTTACTCTCATTACAGACTCTTATTTCATGTTTATGTAGCCTTAAGGTCATGTTTCTGTGTTTTTCTCAATCTTTCCCTTCCCTCTCTTTCCCCTCCCTCTTTATTAAAAAAAAATGCTGCACTGACTGCTTCCAGTTCTGACGTATCATCCTACAGTCGACAGATTTATTAAAAACAACTGCTATCAAACCTGAGCTTCCCTTTGTCAGCTCTGGTGCAGAGCTCATGGAGTGTACTGAATGTACTAAGCAATGTAAGCTTCATTACCACCTCTGTTATTTCTGTTTCCTTGCCCCTGTTCTCATGAGCCTTCCTGCCTTTCTGTCACATTCAGTATCATCACCTTTATCAGAAAATGAGGCAAAGTATGAATTCCTCTTGTGATCCACCTTTATCTTCTTTCCATTCCATCCTTTTTGGTTTTTATATGGTTGAAGAATCTTCTGGGGTTTTTTTGCTTTGGTAATATTCTTTGGATACCATGACAATAAAAGTATAAGAGATAAGATGGATTAGAAAGACAAATTTCTTGGTATTATGTTAATGTTCATTTCTTCTCCTTGGTGGTAGCAAAAATGACCAGACTCTCAGAGAGGACAGAAAGGCCTTTTCTCCAGCCTTAATTTAGCACTGAATGAAAACACAGGATGTGATTAAATAAAGCTGTGCAAAATACAAAACCTTGGGCTCATGCAAATTGAACAGTCAGCTCACCACAAACATAGCACGAGTTTGAGAATAATTACTTCTCTGCAGAGAAGCATCTGCTCATTTTGAAGCAAGTGGGGGTGATGCTGAAAATGATGTTAAGTATTAGAAGCTGTTATCAGTTGAAGTTTTGTAATGTAGCCTTCTACCTCAGGCATCTTTCCTTTCCTTCATGCCAGCATTTCTTTTCTTCCACAAAAAAGCTTTTCAAGGCATTTCTCATTTAAATTAATCTTTAATTAGTGCCCATATTCTTCCCTTTCTTCTCATCTGTTCCTAGAGGAACTTAAAATGTACTGAATGCCCTTGAGTTATATTCCTTCATCCCAAATGTTTCTTGACCCAACAGCCTTGAAAGTATTGATGTGTCTCTGTTCTTAAAAAAAAAAAAATTAAAATATTTATGTGTATTTGGACTAACAATTTTTTTAGGATATTTTGAAATATTTTTACCAAAAATTATCTATTCCAGTAATGAGAACACGCTAGCAAGGAAAGAACAATCACCAATCACGGGCAGGGAGTGTACTGCAGAGGGTAAAAACTGGGTTCTGTATTCTCAGGTGAGTTTATACACTGTTGTGCTTTTTAAGGTGAAGAAAAATGCCAAATACAAAAGAAAAATGCTGAATACAAAAATTATGACAAGGTAACTGCTGATGTCCGTGCTATTTTACTTTCTGTGTAAAATATACAAAAAATAACCAAACATCACATTATAAACCATTTTCAAGCACCATGTTTACTACATGCAAATACATTTCTTTTGTTCATTGATTATCATTTCAGGCTTCATTTCTCAAAATGAGGTCATACCCGGACCTAACTGACCTTTTCTATTATAACAGCTAGAACAACATTTGACTAAACTACATGGTGTAATAGGAGACACCCAGACATGATAACTCAGAATTAATCTAGGTGCAGTTTTTTTCAGACAGTAAATGGCCAGTACACAGTTTCAAGGATGACAGAAAAAAAAAAAAAGAGTCATTCTAAGACATATTTTTAAATACTCTTGGGTTTTGTTCTTTTATTTTTTTTAAATGAAGAAGTATGGAAAACATTCTCCCATTAATCCGATACAGCAGATTAGAGAAGATAGCTGAGTTTCACATGTAATTTCTGTTTACTGTCTTTGAATCATCTTACTGTTGATGTCACCTCATCATCTTGGACATTATGCTCTTCAGATAACCTCCAAACGTGAAACCCATGTGATCCTGCAGAAACTGTAAAAGACAAACTGCAGAACACAGCTCTGTAAGTGGAAAACTGAAGCTTTTCCAAACAGAAGTCTCCCTTTAAATATTTTAGCTTGTCCTCATAAGGATGATAAAACAACTAAAAATTGAACAAAGTCCTAAAAGTCATAAGGATGTAGCCTAATAATGGCCAGTCTTCGTGAACGAAGATTTTGGGAAAGGTCTTTTACCTTTCCAGCCTGCGCAATGGATTTTTTAGGTGAGACACAGCATGCGCTGAACTGAGCCCACCCTTTAATCCTAAGGTTCATCTGCCGGGGCCAAGCGAGCTTGGACAATGGCAGTGAGGTCCTCAGGACGTAGGTTTGTTTAGAGTGACCTTCTCACAGATGGATGGCCTCACAGGGCTAACGGGCTCCATCTGCCCGGGGGACTGGGATTCGAACCTGGGTCACAGCGGTGAGAGTCCTGCATGCTAACCACTAGGCCACCAGGGGTCCCCAAGGATGTAGCCTAAATTAATGGTTATATAGCATATTTACAGCAGTAGCTCCGAAGCCAAAAATCTAGAGTAAGAGCCTAGATCTTTGTATAATACCTACAAGGTGAATAAATATGACTATGATGGTCTTTTATTAGTTTCTTTGTCATGATCAACAGAAAAGAAGAACAGTCAATTTTCATATCAAGGAACTATTTCAGTGTTGTTTAAGGATTCATTTTGACAATGGAAAAGCCCTTATTGCATGTCTTCATTTGTGCTTAAGGCTGCAGCTATGAATATACCATAAATCTAATGCTTTCGTGTCCCTATATTTTAGAACATTTCAAAGTCAAGAAGTTTTTATATATGACTGCAGGAGTATTTTCATCAATTAGAGGGTTGCACGATGTCTGTTCATTGAAAAGTCTTATAGTAGCTGTTGTACTTCAGTAAAGTGTTTGAGTGTTTATTCCAAGAAGAAAAAGGTAAAAAAAAATTAGTATCTCTGTAGTACTAACTCACTAAATAGCCCTGAAGGGCTGTTATAAGCAGTGAAATTTACCTAAGAAGTCAATGCTAGAATTAATCTGTAAAGTCATCCTTACAAAGTTATTTGAGGAAAGTTGATAAACCAGGCATTTTAGCTCATTAATTAGCAGTGCCATTGTCACAATGAACATTATACAGGTTCCTCTTTAGTATGCTGGTAATTTTCCCCTGTTTTTCTTAGAGTACTAAAAGATTCTAAAATCTCAAATAGTGAGTTCGTGCAGCTGCTGACTTATAGAGGAATCTACCTTGCAAAACCCAAAATTAATTGCCTCTCAGTTGTTATTATTTTTCAGATCACATTCACAGATGCCAAGTCTGAACCCGTGGATTTAAAGTTCACTTCAGTTTTGGAAGTTCAAAATAAATATCCAGCAGGAACTCTTTTATGAATTTGGTGTTCATCAGATGGCATAAAGAGTGCTTCACATTCAAATCACCTTCTGTGGACCTCTCCATTGAGTCCCCTAGATTAAAAAACACTACCTTGGATCAGGATCCCTTTTTCCTAGGCAGCACGCAGAGTAGCCCAGAGAAGCATTCTTACCCCAAGGCTTTTGCAACCTGCTTCCTAAAAAAAATAAGTTTTTCAGTTTGTATGTGACTGAGCAGACTTGCTCTCACTCTCAGTCATTAAACACAAATTAGGTTTTGATTCTGAAAGTTTTTATATGATGTGTAGCAGGATAAAAATTTGTGAGCAAGGCCAATGCTGGGTACAAATATTATGTAACTGTTCACATTCCTACTATGATCTCTCTTAAGTGAGTGGATGTGCTAAACCAGAAACACCATAGTGGCCTGAGCTCTGACATCATTTGAATACACTCAATATGGTGACCCAATATCTTGTTGATAGCTCTGTTCTCTAACATTAAGAATGCTAATTAGAAGTGCTGAGCAAAATTTCACTGAAGAAAACTACAGCTACTGAACAAGTATTATCACAACATCTTGGGTTTTCACCAGCCCAAGATAACCAAAATTCTCAGTCAGTGACCTGAAAGAGGCTTGTGCTTGTACAGGTAGCCAGTGCAATCTCAGAACCATCAAACAAACAGTTCTCCTGCCTCAAAGCTTGCATGAATAACATGGACCTCATTAACATGTCTGAGAAACTGAGCAGTTTACCACAAATGTTTGTCTTTCTCCCTAATTCTTCTTCATCTGGATAAATAATGAAAATGTACAACTCAAAAAAGGCTGAAGAAAACCATAAGATTCTGCCAGTCCTCTGTCATCTTGAAAAGAGGCAAATAGTTCTCTACACATATTCTGCTTCTACTAAATAACATAAGATACAAACCTAAACCAGTAACTGTTTATATTTTTCATTCCTAAGTCAGATGGACTCTAAAAGTGTCACAGTAATGTACTCTTCCTTTCAAACCCTGTGGATTTAGATGAGATCACAACAGAAAGCTTTCTAAGCAAGTCTACATTTGAGAGAATAAATTGATAGCTGAGACATAGACGTCTATAAGTCTTCTCCAGATGTTCTGGGACTGGGCGTGTCTGGACTCAAATGTTCTTCAATAACTGCAGGAAAAGGGTATCTTCCATGTCAGAGCTGAGCAAGTCCAGGGCCAGGCAGTTGAAGACAGGAAGCCTGGACTAGCAGTATATCAGAAGTAGTATGGCTCTTGGTACAGGGAAAGAAATAGTGTTCCTGTTCCAAGCTATGTTTACGACTTTCTCCCACCTTATGTCACATTTGCAGCTTCGTACCAGGCCACTTCAACTCTTTCCATGATCATTTCATAATATGACACTGTCTTAGAATGAGTAAAAATACCCCTGGAGGGAGTAAACAGATAATTAGTATATGGTACTCAAAGTTCAACCTGTAAAATGCAAAATTATACATACTGGAAGCTCTTCCTTGCTCACCTGTTCTTTGAAGACTATTGCTAACAAAATTTTTTGCTAAAAAAATGTTTTCACTGTTAGGGTGGTCAGGCATTGGAATAGGTTGCCCAGGAAGTTGGGGGAGTGACCATCCCTGGAGGTGTTTAAGAGGCATCTGGGTCTGGTGGTGGGTGATATGGTTGAGTGGTTTAGGGGTTACAGTGATGGTGTTAGGCAGACAGTTAGACTTGATGACCTTAATGGTCTCTTCCAACCTTGGTAATTCTGTGGCTCTGTGACTCTAACAACAGAGGAAAAGCTCAACAAGTCTAACAGTGGAAAACAGAAATGTGAAAACATCCATTATTAAATGTAAGACAAAGAAATTCTAAGAAGAGTCAGTCTGTTTTCTGATTTCCAGCATTAGCCAAAGCCCTGACATCAATGCAGAAAGTTATGCATAGAGGAACACTGAAAATCCCATAAGATATCCCAAGACTTGTGGTCATGAGCGTTCTGTCAGAACATTATTAAACCATTCGTCAATATGGTTGAATGACAAGAATGTCTCAAATAGCAAATTCAGTGTGTTGTCCAGGTATAGGGTTCCCATGGATGTGGTGGACTCACCATCCCTCTTGGTGTTCAGGAAATGACTGGACATGGCATTTAGTGCTATGGACTAGTTAACAAGGTGGTGAGAAGTCAAAGGTTGGACTCAACGATCTTGGAGCTCTTTTCTAACTTAAATGTTTCTATGATTCTATGCACAGGGGAGACCAAAGTCTTCCAAGTCCAAGCCTGAAAGTGATGTTGGGAAGAAGAGTTGTCCTTTGCTTAGTTACACACCTCAGCATGGGCTGACAGCAATCAGAAGACTGAATTTGCTGGTAGCAATATCTTGAATCATTCTAATTCCATAAAATTGAAGTTTACTATCTAGTTCAAGTACACTGAAATATCCCTCGTCTCCAGGGACACATCTCATGCCTCTTCATGCTGCAAAAAAACTGCCTTCTGCTTTATCTGAACCCAGACCTGTAGATCCATGCTGGTTTAACTGTGAACAGAATAATTCCCTATAAATCAAAGGAAAGTCAGATGTAACATTTGCCAAAAAGTCTACTAACTACAGAGAAGAGATCTCCAAAGAAATTAGAATTAGAAATGTTTATCCACACAGACATATGAGAGACCTTTTCTGTGTTCCTATCTGAAGCCAATTTGTGGACGACTAAAACTATTCTTTATAAGTCATTAATACTAGACAATGCACTCACCCTTTTGTTTTGCATTAAAAATTTACACAACTACCACATTGTACAAGCAAAATCTTATCTCCCTTTCCTACAAAGAGGCTATTGTTTACATGCTTGTTTGAAAGGTAGGTATTAAAAGATACATAAATCACCTTTTGTCCAATATTTTTCAGTGTATGAAGTTTGGTATGGGCACTAAGGTCTTTCTTACAAACTGTGATCGATAGTGATAAATATATCTTATTAGAAAAAAAATTAATTAAAATTCAATTAATTCAGAGCCCTAACGCAGAAACATAGGCATAAACAAGACTATCCATTATACTACCACAAATTCACACCCATAAAACATTCTTGACAAGTCTGCAATTTAGGCCAATTTTCTGTCAACGATTTCTAAATCATTAGCCTATTTGGTAACTCATTTATTAACTTTAGCAAACCTAAAAAGGTTTAAATATACTTTCAGCAAACTTTATCAGGCACTATATTCTTCCTCTGCAAGGACTTTTAAAGGTAGTATTTATTTTTAATTTGCATATTAATCTTTCATTTTACTTTCTATTTTGCTTTCTATTTTTTACTTACCTACACTCTTTTTATATTGATTAAAGTTCTAGGGGATTTATTTATTTATCTTGTTATAATGTTCATGAAGAAAGATTATGGTATACTTTTTCATTATTGTTGAATCCTAATTTAGACATCAGATATACAATATTTAACAGTCTTTGCCAGATTCTGATCTCACTCAATGTAAGTGAAAAATTTAACAACATCTGTGTTTTTCTTTAGTTATCTATTTAAGTATTAGCTTGGTCTTCCAACTCATACTGGGGAGCCAGGTGTAGAAGGGACTTGTTACTATGAGACTATCTGTGTAAAAAGAAACAGACTTGACACAGGAATAAAACACTCACAGTCTGACCCATATTCAGGATGCAGAGTTGCTGAAATCAATTAGGACAATTCAAGGCACAGAGTAGCACTTAACAGGACTTATTCTCAGCAGCATAAATTGGCAGAGCTCCACTGACTTCAGTGGAGTTATTCCCACATTCTATCAGTTGAAGATCTGGACAACTGAGTAAAAGGGTGACAGAAGTAAATGCTTTACATTAGATCATTGGCACTGGAGCTTTTCAAATAAATCTTATTTGTTTCTTGTGACAGATCAAGTATTTCAAAGAGTCTGATAAAAATTAAACAAGCAACAATTTATCTCCAATACTATCACCACAATAAAACAGATAAAAGAAATCTAACTTTTGAAAACTTTAAAACATGGAGAAAATTCTTGTAAAAGAAGTACATACACTTAATGTAGGAGTGGGTTGGCTTTTGTTTTCTTCATGGTGATCTTGTGAAATAATATTCTTGTGGCAGCATTAGTTCAAAAGATGAAAAAAGACATCAGTATAGATGCAGCCTTGGAAATATAATGTTTTTCAAGTTTTCCAGAACATTTCTGTGTAAAGGTTTCTGGAACAACATATTACAGACTCTCCTATGCTGCATTAGGTCTGTTTGAAAGCTAAACATTTCCAGTTAATCATAACCCTTTTGCATATACCCCGCTGTGGTAGTTTACTTTGGCTGAATGCCAGGTGAAACAAAGCCAGTTTGGCATGCTGGGAGAGCAGTAGTAAGGAAAATTCAGGCTTTCCACAAATGGGGAAAAGAAACATTTAGCCAAAAGCAACTGAAATTAAATCTTCCTGAAAGGTCTTTGAATCTTGAGGTGAAGCTAGACTTACCTTTATAAGACTGTGATGGAAAGCTGCTGGCAAACTGGCTTGGAATAGGAGGAGGTTTCCCTCTTTCGGTCTAACGGACTGAGGTAAGTCTTTGAAATATAAACTCATGGAGTCTTGGTACTAAACTAATATTCATGGCCTACACCACCTCTACCTACATACTCATTCTCTCTCCCCTCTTTTCCACTCTTCTCAGAAGTTTAGTGATCTTGGGATAAACAAGATAACTAGTTAATGTCTCACAAAAAGTGTGTGATAAAAGTTAAGAGGTTTTCTACAGTGATGGTGGAAAATGTAGAAGTCCATATAACGCTGGGTGACAGTTTTGAACACAGTGACTATGTGGTCAAGTCTTCAAGAGTTCACAGCTATCTCAGAACATTTTTCATTTCAGAAAACTGGGAATTAGGCAGAAAGCATAAATTGTATTTTATGTGGATCTTCTTTTCCTCTGAAAAGAACTAATCTAATTACTGTGAGCCACTTTCTTCATACCTTTAAGCTACTTCCAGTCTGCTAATCCATGCATTGACAGGACAATAAAGAAGAAGAAATTATGTCTTAAAGATGTAGTCATACTACCAGTAGGATTATGAAAAGGGAGGAATAGCAAATATTTCAAGGACAATTTCCTGGGCACATGTGGGTTGGTTTTGTTTGGTTTTTTTGTCTGTGTCCATGTTTCCTGATGGGAAATATTAGAATTATACAGTTTAAGTTAGCGGTCAAAATCATTGCTATTTTCTTTCAAACTTAACAATATTTCTGTATCAATGCAACCTTATATTTTGAAATAAATCAAAGTTCTGGAACTTAAAGTCTGATGTATGTGAACCTAAGTATGATAATAAATGCTAAAATGTCATTAAAGATCATATCATGAGCAAACAGCAAGTGATGACATTGAGGAAACCCCTTCTATTTTATAATGTCAGTTTTTAATCTCTTAGCCAAGATAAAACTGATTTTCAACAGAAAATTGTTTTACTGGACGTGAAATGGATGACATCAAGCAGGCTTTCATTTTCACTAGAAGACTTCTTTTCAAAATGCTTGCCTCATTAATTTTATTTAGTTTATTTTTTTATGTTTTTACTTTGCTTTTCTCTAGCATTAAAGATTCAGCTGTTGTATTTAACAAGCACTGGATTTAAATTATGCAGTCCTATGAAAATGCCAGTAGTTATCAATGCTTCTAATACACTTTACCATTTTATTCCAATAATAATATGTTAGAGAGCAGCAGTGTAATCATAGAACTTTCTATAGCCTCCTGAAAACATTTTGGGTTCTACCCTCTATTGGAAATTTAATGTTAATGAACAGATGAAAATGTTTTAGCATTAATAGAACATTGCTTTATGAAGCCATCAGTAGCTCAGCAATTTGTGTGACTGATGTACCAATGCCAAAGCTCTGTGCACTCTGGTAGGAAAACCACTGCATTTACACTGGAATACCATTTTCTTTCCAAACTACAAAAAACCAAGCCAAACCAAAACAAACCAATTTAGGGCTTTTTGTTCAAGTTGCATTTCTACAATAACATGAAGATGTCTATGGGCACAGATGGGGCCAAATAATTAAATTTCAAAAAAAACCCTCGAGCATTCCAAGCTTTACCCATATAGACAATTTGAATTATTTGTACTAAAATAGAACACACCATAAGCTCTTCCACAGGTCTATGACTCTTTCAAGCACCACTGCTCAGTTCTGAGAAGTCAGAAGGCACAGTTTTCGGTTAATGAGTTCATTTTTTCTGAATTCTGCTAGTTAGAAGGTATTTGTATTATCCTAAAAAAATTATCCCATGGTTTTTGTCTTCTGAAATTTTTTTCTTGTGTTTCATGTTTTTAACATACATCAGTGATAACATTCAAGGATATCCAATAGATACAGCTGTTGTCACCTATCTTCCTCAAGCCAGAAATTTTGGTTCCCTAAACAAGGAACAGAGAGGAGCTCGTTCCCAGGGCACTATTACAGCACTTGAAAGCAACTAGACTTACTATAAAACTTATGACTAACCTGTGGCAGCAGATAAAAACTGAGTAAGAAACACATGAGCACTTGATTACACATCTAAACTGTTCCTCAAACAAGATTTTTAAAAATTCCAAAAAAAAATCCTAAAAATTACTACAGTTAGATGGTATGAGTAGTACCTTAGCTTAAAAGGCCATTCAAATCTGGTAATTTAAGGCTTGGTTAAGGGATCACATCTCCAGAAAGTTCACTAGAATTTGAACCATCTTGCCATGTGTTATTCACCTTTACCATTCTGAAAAATGCAGCCTTGCTCCTTTCATTTCCTTTCATAATATTGCTTTGCAGATCTTCCTCTTGGCTTATCTTTAATTGTTTCAGCTCTCTTTGTCTCTCAGAGCAAACATTATTTAAATGTTTTCAGTTTCATAGCTTACTGCTACTCTATCATCTTTCATTCATCACTGAGAGATTAACTTTCCCCTCAATCAGCCCAGATTCCTGTCTCTTTTCACCTCCTCAGCAGATTTGTCATCCAATATCTTCCTTCCTTTGCTCATGTGCTCCATCATATGTGTATTAGAAAACAATTAAATTGATACCCTATAGAAAATACTGTTCATCATGCTGCTACATATTATGCATTGCTTATCATCTCTTTCGGTTCTTCTGGGTTTATACCCAGGTTAAAAGCTCCCTGAAACAGTTACCACCAAAAATGTAACATAAGAGAGAAGTCTGCTGCTTTTAATATTTATGATCTAGCCAGTCTTCTGCTAAAATATGAGTAACCTTTGATTGGCATCTACTAGAAATCCTTTTTTGATTTTTGTCTGCCTACTTGAGGGGCCTGGTGATTCAGTTACTCAAGTCTCAATCGGCTACAAAACGAACTGATCAGACACTGCAATGCAACATAATTAAATTCATTCAAAACCCAGGACTTTCATTGTTATAGGGTCCCAATTTTCACTGACTGAAAACACTTAGCTTTCAGCTGAGCTCTTTGGTTTACTTCTTTCTACTTAGAAAAAAATTATTAAAAAAAATCTGTTTTCACAAAGTATAAATGAATCAGGTGAGAGGTCATTGTTCAATACATCTTTAACCCCAATGAGTTATTCAACTGTGATACAAGACTGGGATTTTAAGTTGACATTATACATTACTCTGGTAAAATCTACATTAGAAATCTACATTACATTTGAAAACTGTTTATGAAACTAAATTTGGAAAACACATGGAGGGAGAGCTTTGGAGAGTATTTTTGATTTGTTGGTTGGTTAGTTAGTTTGTAGGGGTTTGGGGGGGGGGGCTGTTTAGTTGATAGGGTTTTTTCTGAGTTACTGTTTCTTTCTGTAGGTTGAAACATCATTCCATATGATGAAAGTTTGACTCACTAACAAGCTAACTTGTAAGTCCTTAGTAAGAGATACACTTAGTGATGTTCTATTTATTATTATCAGTGAAAATTCTTGTATAACAGTATCTTAGGTGGCTGACAGTAGTCATTATTGCCCAACTGTCAACTTGATGTCTCATCAGCAAAATGTTTTGCTTTCCTAAAGTCATGCCCAGTAATCTTGGGAAAAAAATTGCATAAGTCATTTGTTCACTTTAGAGGTTTAAGTGTACCTTCAGATCCTTTGTCAAATAGCTATGTTAAGATACATCGGAGCGTGGTCACAAGAATGAAGACAGAGCCTATGGAGGTACAGCGGAGTATATCTGCACTGTGCTGTAGCACTGCAGAGGAAATCTCTGCCTTTAAGGCCATAAACACTTCCAGGCAGACATTGCCATGTGTGTGCTGTATTTAGCAAGTCCAATTTCAGCGGGTGTTTTGAAGTACTGGGCATGGAGTAGTGTCTATTTAAAGCAATGCAGCATAGAGATTTTTGAGCTAATTCTGATCTCTGTATAATGTCAAAGAGAAGTGCAGCTACACAGAAAAAACCTAACTTGTGTTCTGGAAACATGAGCTACACTAAGACAAGGCTTAAACCAAGCTACAAGGCCTAGCTTCTAAGCAACAATGTTGAGATGACCCAGCTACACACTTTTTTGGTAATACAGTAGATATGTCCTTATCAGTTTGGAAAAATCTGTATATGCCCTCTCTTCTTGTTAAAGTCAGACATACCTGTGTCTTTTGTTACTTCTTTTGGAATGCTGTACTCTAATAGATATGTCACAAAACTTTGCCTAGGATGGTACTATTTAGCTGAATATCTTATGAAATAACATATTCCATTGACTACCATTAGAATGGGAGCTTTTATTCTTGCATGACTTTTTTATACTAGAGTGTATAAACCCTGCTAAAATGATGGATACATAAATGCCGACAGATGTAAAAGCTGAATCTTGTAATTGCTGCCTTGGTCAAGCTCTCCACTCTCCACAATTCCTCTGTCTTTCTCAACTGCATTTCACTGGATGCTATTTGTCAAAGACCAAGGAAACTTCCTCTGAATTACATGAAATTCAGAATCTTTATCAGATGGCATGATATAATATTGGCAAATGTAAACAAGCTACTCAACAGAATTCACTTCTTCACTTGAAAATGACACACAATTACTGTAATGTCAAAGCTCTTGTTATATAGGTAAACCTTGGCATAAACTCAAATTGCTGAAGGAAATACCCGGAATTCCTCACCAGACATTCATCAACATTGTATTTGACTAAAATATTTCTGTGGTGGCTTTTTTACACTCAAGACTATGTCCATGCTGTTTCTGATGATCCAAACTATTCATAAAGGTACAGATCTCATCTTCATTGTATTGTAGTGTAAAGGACATAATTTTATTTGAATGGAATAATTCATTAAACTAAACAGAAAATAATGAATCTTAGGGGTCACTTGACCTTCTGATTCCTTACCTTCAAGGATAAAGTTATTTTGAGAATGCTTAGCTGAGAGGAGTTTCTTCCTCAGGGGGACTTCCCTCTTGAATCCAAACCTTGAGAACAATCTAGATAAAGTTTAATAAATACTATAAGGCATCTGATAGCAGTTTTTAGAAGCTTTTTGATGTCATTTTGAACATGGCGTTTGGGGGTGTGTGTGTGTTTGTGTGTATGCTCTGCATGGTCTAACATAACACATAATTATATATGTATATATAATATATACATATATATATATACATATTGTCTGCGTGTAAAAACTAGGTCTAATTAACTACTCCTTTAATACAAACTGCACATTTTTTCTTAATATGCTGTCAATTTTCTTCTGACAGAGGGAGGCATTTCTCTTTTTGCAACAACTGCCAAGCTTTCATGTATAATTCAAATGTATCACGGAAAGATAATGATATGAAAAAAAAATAAACCCAAAACAGAAAACATTAGCTTCTACAGTGCTAATCAAAATATATTGAATAACTGTAGTTATAGGTGCAGCAAGTTAATGTACATGTCTTTATTGACCTGGTACATTCGAAAGGTTCTTAAGTTAAGAGTCAGTTCTTAGATGTTGAGGGGAGATATTCCTCTTCTGTTTTAGCTGCCTTGCTGCTGCAGAGACTATTGCAGAAATGACATACTCAAATGAGTTTCTTCAAACAATAACAACAACAACAAAAGCTGAAAGCTGCTATCTTTCATACCTTTACTCTAATTGCTAACTGTCTGAAAAAAAAAAAGTATAAGAAATATAAGACGACATGAAAACAGTGAATTGCATCAATGTTGTAAAATGTGTGAAGGTATAATATGCAATCAGAATAGCTGAGATTCCTGCTTCTTCTTAATATGTACAACCAAAGTTCTTTACCTTTTAAAAAATAAGGAATCTTTTGGTTTTAACACAATGTTATTTATTATTAAGATGGCAGGCACAAAGACCATAAAAAATTTAGGGCACAATTTTTTTTTGTTGCAAATGACTGAATGGTAATGAACTTATGATTCAGGAATCCTCTGAAACTCTAGGAATATCAGTTTCATAGTCACCCTATTGTCAGATATTACAAATGCATCTTTAAAATAATATCAAAGAATATCAAATCCAAAGAATCTGAAAAAGCAACTATCTATTGCCTGACAGCTTAATGTACTAACAAAACTTAATCTTCAGCATGAAGAAGTTTGGAAAAATGCATTCACATTTTATTGAGATGTTTTATTTTTTATGCAGTATTAAAGTAGAACTCACTGTCGCACTGATGTAACAGAAAATATTTCAAATACTTTCTCTAAATAAGCCTGGTATGAATGTGTATATGACATTTCTATAGTGTTAAAATGATATTTTATTGTATTTTTCTGCACATCTGGCCTAAATGAGAAATTTTTACTAGGGAAATGGTAGGATTATTTTGTCAAGTAATCAGGAAAAAAAGGTGGTTTTTTTCAAACTGTGGGCATTTTAATGTTGTAATGAAGTGGTTTTTTCCAATTGTTTGAAGATGATAGAAGATAAGAGAGTCTCAAAGAAAAAGTTGAGTTAAAGTGAAAAAAAACCCACAATAAAATTTCACTATATGATTTGAAGAAAAAATACTGAAGAGTATTTTAAATTATTCACTCATGAACTAAATCCTGTAAATGTACTGCTGATGTTATCAGACAGTAAATTAGAGATGTCTGCTGTGTCAGGATTTGTTTTCTCTTCTGTCACATGGTGGGAGAATAAGTATTTCAGGATGGTGTTAGTGATCAGGAGACTAAAGACATGGTTTCCCTTTAGCCACTTACTAAGGACACCTCTGAAAATCACCAGCTTTAGTGCTAAGGAAAATGGGAAATCATATTCATTTAACTGGTTTTTTTCTGTGGTACATAACAGACATTAAAGATTTCTTCTGTGTGGATCCCAATTAATTGATGGTGACCTGTGCCATAATAATTATGAATGATAAGAAATTATTAGAAAATTAAGAGATATCTGAAAACAGACCACTTTGTAGACGGTAATCTTGTCACTCTCTAGAGCCATGGTTTGCCTGGGGTTTGTTGGTTTGTTTGTTTTGTTTGTTTTGTTTTTTTAATATGAGGGCTTTGAAAAATGCTATATAATAGAACTAGTTTTCTTTATTTACTTTTACGTATATATCAACACATAGAATAAAGAATATTTACAGTTCAAAAACAATAGAAGTCCACTTCTGCAGCTCAAGAGCACTTTTCCTCCTTGTAATTTTAAAAGCTATTGAACTCTTTCCAGTAGTCATGAAATGGATTTAGAACCAGTGCCATAGTCAAAGTTAGAAAATGGTATTGATTTGATAAAGAAAACAGTAGAAAGCAATAAAAGTGTACAACAACTTGTCTTTCCTGGTAATGGCTCATTTAATGAAGCCAAACTAAGAATAACACTCATGCCAGACACATCCATCCCACTGATAATCCCCAGCAGTGCTCTATCTACAATTTGGGATTTAAGTTTCTGGGAAAAAAAATCGAGTAGTCAGTCTGTAATGCTTTACTGTTAGACATAAATGGTGCCTGCATAAGAAAGGCATCACTATGTGAATGCAAATTATTCTGTTTCTTTTGTCCTCAGTAGTCAGATAATTTTAGAAAAACTTTGAATTTCTTTAAAAAATAATCCCTGAAACAGAGTATTTAAAATACATTGACAATGTCTTATGGCTGCCAGAAAGACCCAGTCTCTCTTACTGTCTGTAATACAGATTGACATTTGCACGGGAATATGTGAGAAAGCTGTTTATACATTTAATAAGCATTCTTTCAATAATCCACCCTCCTATTGTACAGTTAAAATCTAAAAATGAATATTGTGTATTTCCAAAACCTGTCCTGATCTCACCCACTGGAAAAAATTGCTTATGTTTAACATTACCTTGCTTTAAAACATGTGGCTGACTCTCTCCCATGGCTCAGTTCTGCTTTTGCAGAATCTTTAGTGATGAGCCTGCACCAGTTATAGTGTATGTCCTTCATTCTTTCCTGTTAGGAGAGAGGTAACTTTACCCAAGCTAACAGACACTAAGTACTTGTACCACACGTGTGTGAGTTAGTCCCAAAGAAAAACCAAAATGAAATATGCACTGACACACCTAATCCTCTAGGGAAGCAATTCCACTTGAAAGTAGCTCCCTCAGTGCCTATTGTGCAAAGTCATTATTTGAAAAAACTTTAGTTTTCTGGCTCTCAAACAGAGGGCTTTTTGAGGGGACACACACACACACACACATACAAGGTCTTTTTCACATTTTCCTTGAAATGCTGTGTATTTTCATGTGTTTGATAGTGACAGTAATCTATGTTGTGTATCATCTTTTTCAGAAGATTCAGAATGCTGCATAGGAAAGAAAAAGTCATTATCGAAAAGGAGGTAAACAGTGTATGTGTGGGAACAGATGAACCTCTTCATGAGCAATGAGTATTTGAACCCTTTGCATTCAACCTGCTTATTTAGGAACATAGACCACCTTCTCCTAGTCCAGTACCGTGTTTGTATAAGTGGATAAACATGTCATATTGCATCCTGAAGAAATAAAGAACGTCTGAAGACTTTTTTAAAGAAAATGAGGCCATTGAAAAATAATTTAAAAGGTGCCACAAGGCAGAGGCACTTACAGGGCTACATAAGACATGGAAGAACTACCTTAGCAGGGTCATCATATATTTCACCTCTTGGAGGTACACAGCTTGAATAGATGCACATTATTTTGACAGTAATGCACTTTCACAGAAATATTCATGTTTAAGAACTTCTCATTTTTAGATTGAAAATTATATAAAAGTTCCTAATCAGCTGCAAATGGATCATCTGTTTGATCCTCATGACAGATTGCATAGTTGCTAAATGTCAGCTTTGCTAGGTACACCTGACCACTGCACAAGATGTAGAGGTATTGTTTTTATAACATGTATATATTTACATTATTTCCTGTGGTCTGGAAAATTATTTATAAATTAAATTCATGTATCAGCAAAGTGTTATTGTGGACTTTATGTATAAATATACACTGATATATTTATTCATTTGTTTATGTACATCTACGTGTATGCACACATACAGAGCCTGTGTTTTCCTTATTATTTTGAAGTAGTAAAGTTAGTTGGGTTTAGTTTTAGTTGACTCAGTTTAATTTGGTAAAGTTTTTCATTAAAATAATTAGCTATGCTTCATCTGTAATGATCCTTCCAAAAACTTTGATTGTGAAGAATTATAACCATTTTTCATTTTAAAGTATTTTATTAAATAATCTTTCAGATTATGTCCAAGACCTAGTCCCCAGGCTTTCCAGATATTCTTCTTGCTTCAAAGCAAATCTTAGTCATTTTTCAGAAGTAGGCTTCTACAAAACAGAGCAAAGGTAAGGCATATAGGAAAGAGAGACAAAGAAACAACAAAAGTAGTGAAAGTGGCATCAATAAAATATAAAAATATATCCAGACCATACAAGGTAATATAGGAGACTTAAATAACATGCGGAATAGATAAATTAAATGTTTTCTAAATGTTTTGTTCTCAGAAGAGTACTTACCCTTTGAGAATTAATTTTCTTAACAGTGAGTGTCCACCAGATGGGTTTGAGTACCCTGTCCTATACCCTGACAAGATTCATGTCTGCGCAAAGATGGTTGAGAAGGACTTTTAGAAAATTGCATTTGCAAATCACACTACTCATATTTTTACAGAAGGCAATCTAGATCTACTGCAGAGCTAGGGAGAACTGGAAAGGCATCTCTTAATTTTATCCCCAAAAACATGTTGTACCATTTGTAAAATCCTCTAGTTACAAAAGAAGCTGCAAACTGCATATTCATGGCATCAGTATAATAAATTAGAAATAAGATAATATTATGTTTCCTTTTTCTTTGAGGTTTTACTTGAAAGGCTTAGTGATTTGTTGATGGTAAGGGAGTGTGTAACAGGGTCTTCTAGCCAACATCAAACATAACAACAAGATCTTGTACCTTAGTACTAACCTTGAAATACTGAAAACTCCTAGAAAAGGAAAAGCTTTTATTTGAAACAGATGTATTACTTTCTATAAAGGTACATTACTTCTAAAATTGTATTTCAATTGTATTTTAGTGTTTAGTGTAACTAATGAGGAAGAATCATCACCAAAAAAAACCCAAAACAACAAAGAAGGAAAAAAACAAAAAGGAATAAAGGGGACTTCATGAAAGAGGAAAAGGAAAGGAAATTACTTGTTATTTAGACTGGAATGAAATACTGAAAAAAATCTTTTTAACTTTGAAGGAAATATTTGTGGATCTACAAGGAAAAACTGTGCTTTTGTAGCTCACAGGCTGCACAAAGCTAACAGCAGGAGTTTTGGGTGTGTATTAGGGAGGGTTCGAAACATACTGAATCTTGAAACCATGACGTCATTAAAAGCTTAACAAAAACCAATATTTTTTACCAAGAGGTGGCCAACAAAACGAACAAACCAAAAAGGGAGGAAGGAGGAGAGAAATAAGCCCCCAGTATGACCTCCCCAGTTACCCAGCTGTTGCCCATAAAGTTATCTTACAGATCTAGCATGCCCTACCCCTAGCAGAAGCTGCATCCTTGGAGAGTCAGTTAGTTCACAAATTGGTAGGGGTCCGTGCCAAAAGGCAACGTTGTCCTTGGTGTGAAGCTAGCTCCCCTCCAAGAAACAGCTATCTGCTTTTACACAATTAACCGAGTGACCTCAACCTGGGCAGGAGTGGTCATCACCACCCAGCCAGAGGCTCTCCATCCCACCCCCTTCATTATGTAAGTGCACCTCTTCTGTGCACGTGTGGCTTTCCCTGTGCCTGCGTACTGCACTCGGGGGGTCTTTTCCAAATGAGTCTGGGGGCACTACTTCATCATTATAGCCTTCACTTTCTCCTTCAAGCGACCTTGGAGGACAATTAGCCAATCACACAATACTAATTAAAACAGTTTATACAAGAAACTCTCTCTCCAAGGATGAGGTACCCATTTATCAGTACTTGTTTTCTCAAAACTTGGCAGGGAAAGAACAAAACTTTTACAGGTGGCTGGGCCAAACACAGACCAAAAGTATCAGCATAAATTCACCCTGGTACAGGGTGCCATACTCTGCTCCTTTGACTCTTCATGCTTTGAGGTGATTTGGAAAGAAAATTAATTCAAGATGGGGATATCCAATGAGAAGCAGTCTCATTCCTCTCCTTGTTCTATGCCTATTAGTCTCAGTTTCTTGGTTGCAGAGTGACCCCACGTCAGTCTGATGGACACAGGGTATCTTCTGGACTCTCAGTAAGACTATTCTGTAGATGGGTGTCTTGGAAAGACTCTTAGAGGGTAGAAGAAAGAAGTATTTGGATCTTTCCAGGGTCCATGACGCTTGCATCCTCATATTTTCCCTTTCTTCAGCTACTCCAATAAAGGAACTTGTTTTATTCTTGGAATGGCTGCCGTCTGTCTACCAACTCAGTACCATGTCTTTCTTAAGGAGATTTCAGAGTGGATGAAAACCCTTCCCTGGAAACCTTTTCTCGACTCTGCTTTTCTTTGGGAGATTCCTCTCCCAAAGGAAGAGAGGAATCTTTGCACCAGTTTTAGTTTTCAGATTCAGCTAAAGAGTTGCCCACAACCTACGATGCCTTGGTATTTGCCACAAGTTCCGGATTATGGTGGGGATCAAGTGTGGGAGCTCTTGTCTGGGAACAGTAGATGGTTACATTTCTCCCAATTTTGACGTTTCACCTATACTCCTTAATGGATAACAGTGAGAAGGAGAACTTCCAGAGAGCAGTTTATCTCATTCTCATGTAAACTAGCAAAATAGTTACGATAAATTATTTAAGAATACCCATTGTTTACTATAGAGAGCAAAGGGAGCCTAGAGTGACGAGCTAAGATTGAGACACCTAATATTAGGATGGATGGACTCTTTAGGCTCTAAAATTTTCCTGTTGCTGTGGCTGGCTTTTAAGATGTGCCGAATTTTACTTGAGCTAAACCACAATTTTTAAGCCTTTTGTGACCTGCTGACTTTGTGTTCCAGTTCTACAGCATTTGTCAGTATTATTAAAGCTGATCAGATCCTTTTGAAAAGCCATTTGCTTTTTTTTGCCTTTTTTTCTTAGTATAATTCACAACAAAACTGTGGGTTTAGTAGTAAAAAATATATTTTAGTATATTTTATATAGTAATAGAGTACAATCAAACCCTTCAGGGAACATTTAGAAGCTAAATAAAATAAATCTTTTATTAGATAAATCCTGAACAAGTAATTCCTTTGGGTTATATCCTTCACACAAAACATTCTGATCCAAATTAAACCTTTTTTTATCAGTATGAAGTAGGTAGTAACTGCATTTAAGAATTCACTATGAGATCAAAAGGGTTATTGGTATTTCTGACAGCACTGAGAGATTAAAGCTGCTGGCGATCTAAAGTGTGAAGCTTCATTTAAGCAGTTAGGGAAGCTTTCTTTAGTCTGTCCATTTGTGATTTTTCTATACTCCTTCTTACCTCATTACCAAGGTATCAGACTGCTTCAAATCCTCCATACATTTATTCAGTCTGCATGTTTGAGAGGTAGGCAACTCAGTGGACCAATTAAAAGAGGCTTAAACTGCTGTATTAAAGGTTTGTAGGCAGCTGAAGATAAATGTAAGTGCCTGGTGGGATTTTGAAAACCACTTATGTGTTAGGATTACAGGAGGACCTTGTGTGTGAGAGACTAGATGTCTAGCTGTTACGTTAGATTCTGTTAGACAAAAGAAACTTGAAAGCACTCTCTTTATTCAAGTTTTTAAAAGTGGATAGAACTTCTCTTTCTCTGTTCTTCTTTTCTCCTCTTTAGCCTTGCTTTGCCTCTCATCATCTTGCCTTCCCTTTCAGAAATAGGCTCACTGGTCCTCTCTCTGTTTCCTACTCTGACCATTACTTCAGAGAGAGTAGTCCAACCACTTGGCACCAGCAGTTCCATACATTGTCTTCCCAGTTCTCTTTTGAGGGTCAAATATGGCATGAGGGCCATAGCTGTGGTGCTGACTTCATAAAAGTTGGTTACCCTGTGTAAACATAATCTAGATCCCATACTGTGTGGCTCAGAACAACCTCGTCCTTAACCCTCCTGAGGTTTCACATACTAAGTACTTGGTGTCAGGCATCAGTAGGATTCCTCGAATTGTTTGAACTTTGGGTAGTTCATTCAACTTTCTAGTTATATTTTCCATTTACAGTTGTGTGCTTGCCTCAGGAAAATACTACTGTGCGTAATCATACAAGTATGAATAAAGACTAAAAAGAATGTAAATATTCAAACAACATCGAACTACGAGAAGTTATCTTGTGGATTATTTAACCTGTTTCATTGTAATATTTCTATCAAATGATTTTTCCTGTTACATGCAATTTTCTTTTTTCACTGCTTATTTGAAATTAAAATATCTTCTTTTTATCCATATCTAGCTGCTTGGAAATGGATGGTGTTTGATAATGGCTCAATTTAAGTGATAGTCAAATTGGTAATGCTATTGTAAATTCTCTGAACAGCTCATGGTGCCTGTGAATCAAATATGTGATCACAGTCATGAAATTAGTTCTAATTTAAGAAAATTAAAGGCAGGTTCTGAAGGTTCAAATGCAGTCTTAAATCCTATGGGTAAGGTGCTGATTAACCAGTGTGTCTGGATGACAATTCTCTAAGAGAAACCTGTGCAAACCTAGTATTACAAGTATTGCACTATAAAATTTTTATTTCTGGAATTGAAAGCAATGGAAATAAAATTAAAAGTATTCACTTCTTTATGCAGTATTACAGAGATATATATATGTCCCTATAAGATTCTCAAAGAGAGAGAAAATTTGTCATTAATTATAAATTATACACACAAAAAAAATAGCCTTACTTACAGAAACTCTAACAAGGATAAAAAGCAAATGCTCAAATTTAAGGAAAAGCTTAATCAAGCTTACTGTGCAACATTTTTTTTTTAATAATCTACGTATATCATAATGCCTTAGAGAATTCTATTCCATGATAACTCTTAAATTTTTTGAAGTTAGGCAATGATAATAATAATTAACAACAACAACAACAATAATAATATTACATTGGTAAGAATTTATACAATTAGATTGAAAATTCCGCTGCAAAGAAATATTTCTTTGTGGTCACATGCTTGGTTTTTTTGTTTGTTTTTTTTTTTTTTTTCTAATTTTTGTTCCTTATCCTAAAAAAATTTCATCTAGTATTTAATAGCTATACAGAACTAAATGTTAAAGTATTGTTCTGTGAAAAATTCAGGCACCATTTAGGATTGAAAAACGCCATTAATAAAAACAGTCTCTGAAGGAGAAATTGTCTTTAAGACCTTTCTTTCTGTACATATGTCTAAATTATATTTGTATTGCCATGGTTGAATGTATCCTTTACATGACTGTCAGTTTGATAAATATTTTTTCTCACACCCTTCCTTTAAAAAAAAAACTTAAAAAAAAAATGAAGAACAACGAGGACATGGAATAAGTTTTAAGAGTAATCAGAAGGAGAAAAAAACTATGCAAATAGTTTCTCTTCTTGCCTTTGAAAAACATACAAGTGTGATCTTGGAAGAGTAAAGGTTTAGTTGTATGAAATATGCCTTCAGTTAAGTAAAAGGGCTGTTAAATTTGTCATTAGGAATTTTACATCATGTCACATTACCGTTGTGTTGCATTGGTGTTTGTTACAGTAAAAGAAAAGTCTCATCCCATTACTGACTATCCAATCATATTAAACAATACCAGCTAACTCAACATGGTGCAAGACTAATAAGATATGACAGAAAATTGCTGTTATGATAAGACTTTCAAATCACATTAGCCAAGGAATGCAGTTGCTTCGTGTTCTGTTTGTGCTCAGAACTGCCACTCAGTATTCATTTTTGCTACGTTTATCTATTAAATGTGAAACAATCTTAAAAAACTAGGAATAATTTGGCTGGCAAGCAAGCACTCCCACAAACAGGTGAGTTTAAGGTAAAGGAACTTGATTATTTAGAAGTCCAGCCTCTATCAACTTGTTCTTTAATATTTTACACTCAAAACTGTGCTTTGGAGCCAAAATTTCGTTTTCTCAGCAGGGTCAAAGTTGATGTCTCAGAAGCAATTTTTCAAAATTGATGTGACATAGGAGATGAAGAGAAAACATGCCTTAATATTCTGTCCCGCCTTCTGAGACGTGTACCAAGGCAAAATGCACCAATTCAAACGCATCCTCAAGTTTCAGCACAGAAGTATTATAAGCATATTATTTTTGACACTGCATCCTTGTTGAAAAAACTCAGTAAGTGTGGACTGGATGAGTAGACAGTGAGGTGGATTGAGAACTGGCTGAATGGCAGACCCCAGAGGGTCATAATTAGTAACACAGAGTCTAGTTAGAGGCCTGTCACTAATGGTGTCCACAGGTTCTGTCCTGTCCCCAGTATTGTTTAACTTGTTCATCAGTGACTTGGATGAAGGGGTAGATGCCTCCTCAGCAAATTCGCTGACGACACAAAGCTGGGAGGAGTGGCCAATACCCCAGAGAGCTGTGCAGCCCTTCAGAAGGACCTCAACAGGTTGGAGAGATGGGCAGAGAAGAACTGTATGAAATTCAACAAGAGCAAAAGCGGGGTCCTTCGTCTGAAGAGGAATAATCTATGCACCAGGATAGGCTGGAGACAACCTGATGGAAAACAGCTCTGTGGAGAAGGACCTGGGTGTCCTGGTGGACTACAAGCTGTCCATGAGGCAGAAGGGTACTGTTGGCGAAGAAGGCCGACAGTATCCTAGGGTGCATTGGGAAGATTATTGCCAGCAGGTCGAGGGAGGTGATCCGGTCCCTCTACTCAGCCCTGGTAAGGTCACATCTGGAGTGCTGTGTCCATTTCTGGGCTCTTTGGTAAAAGACAGACATGGAGCTCCTAGAGCAGATCCAGCAGAGGGCTACAAAATTGATTAAGGGATTGGAGCATCTCTCTAATGAGGAAAAGCTGAGGGAACCAGGCCTGTTCAGCCTCAAGAAGAGACAACTGAGAGCAGATCTCAACAAGAGGAGACTGAAGGGAGACCTCATCACAGTCTACAATTTCCTCATTGTAGAGGAAGAGGGGAAGAAGAAGGGCAGACACTGATCTCTCCTCTCTGGTTACCAGTGACAGGACCCAAGGCAATGTCATGAAGTTGTGACAGGGGAGGCTTAGGCTGGATATAAGGAAACGGTTCTTCACCCAGAGGGTGGTTGGGCACTGGAATAGGGTCCCCAGGGAAGTGGTCACAGCACCAAGCCTGACAGAGTTCAAGAAGCATTTGAATCACACTCTCAGGCACACAGTGTGACTCTTGGGGATGGTCCTGTGCAGGGCTAAGGGCTGGACTCTATGATCCTTGTGGGTCTCTTCTAAGTCAGCATATTCTGTGATTCTGTGAATTTCTACAAGTATCTTTAGGGACGGTGCCAAGAAGATCAAGCCAGGCTCTTCTTGATGGTGCCAAGGATTAGGACAAGGGCAAATAGGCAGAAACTGATGCACAGAGAGTTATACCTGAATAGCAGGAAGAACTTCTTTACTACGTATGAAGTACGATAATGTGCAGGTACCCCCAAAATGCCAGGCAGTAGAAGGATTGTAGGAAAATTTGTTTCCAAAATTGAGAACATTTACTTTAATGGCATTTCAAGTACCAGGTCTGGGGAAAGACACGCCCCCTGTCATCCCCAGCCCCCCTGCTGTGAGGGCCTTCACACATGTCTGCAAGTACTTATCTTTTTCTCATACCAGGGAGAGTTTCTCTGGAATCCAGGAGGAGAAAACGTCTAAAAGTGTCTCTGGGAAATATACCTCTGCCAAGCAACCAAGTCTTCCTAAGTGAAATAAACCCTCATCTCCACACAATAAATCTTCTGGAAGGGTCTTCTACCCTTATACTGTAGGTGACTGTGCACTGGAACAGATTGCTCAGAGAAGTTGTGGAGTCTCTCTCACTGAAGATATTGAAGAACTGTCTGTTTGAAATCCTGTTCAAGGTGTTCTGGGATGACCCTGCTTGAGCAGGGAGACTGGACCAGACGACCCACTGTGGTCCCTTCCGTCCTTACCTCTCTATTACTCTCTGAGTAGCGTATGACAACTCACATGGTGATGTCAATATCATCTTTTAAGTAATAATTTGAGTATAAGACCCATTCACGTGTCCACAAGGAGATGTGTTCCACAGTCTGTTATGTTCAACGTGTTCTTATGGGCAAAAAGGAAACATATCTTACAGATATTACTGTTAGTGTAATTGAAATCCTAACAGTGTAGTCAAAGAATCATTAATTCAGATGTAATTATGCAGTCTGAACAGTAATGGAGTCTGACACGTTATAAAAGAAAGCTTTATTGAGGTAGTAGGAAAGATGAGCAACAACATACTCATACAGCGAATAACCTAATTACCAACAGCAAATGTGACATCTTAAGAGATGCTATGGCTCCAGTGGACAGCCAAGGAGACTTGGTGTCCAGGGCACCTGTCAGCAACAGCCAGTCGTACAAAAGCCTTTTGGAGGTGGGTAAGAGTTGGGGCACCCTTTGGCTCCAGCAAAGACAGTGTGATTAGAGAGGATCATATCTTGCATGAATACTATGGGCAGCACCCTGCCTACAGTGCCAATATTGGGAAGGGGGAAGGGTGTTGTCTGTTTATGCTGCCAGTGCTGGTGAGCGGTCTGTGCTGCTGATAGTGGTCAAGGGACAGGGTACCAGGAGGTAAGATGCCAAATTTTTAAAAAAGAAACAAAGTAGAAGTCCCCCACCTTCTATAGAAAAAAAAAAAAAAAAGAAAAAAATGGAACTGAGGCATGTTAGCAGTCAGTGGTAGTTATAACACAGTTAGAAGGGAATTTCTTGTATGAAACTTGCTTAATATGTCAGTAGCAATACCTTCTGCCTGTCCTGACCAGTTTACTTGAAAGCAGAATGGACATGCTCCAAGATATATATTTGCAGCAAAAATATTGTCAGCTAAATGGCCTAATTCCTCCTGGGAACTGAGTTTTGAGTAGAAAGAAAAATATTTAGGGCAAGTGGGTTGTGCAGCTTGCAGAGGAGAACAGGAGGGGTGAGTGGTTGACATGTCTCACTGAAGTTTTTGCCTCTGTAGCCGAGTGATACATTGACATTGCTACCAATAAGACACAAGTGACTCTGCAAGGCCTCAGGATTGAAACTTCTCAGGCTTACTTTGTCTAAACTTCTCTTGGTCTGCCTGGAACTTTACTTTCTAATGGTGTTTCTTTCTTTCTTTCATTGTTTTTTTCTAGTTAATAGGTTGTTACAAGGGCTATGTTTTTATAGGAGTCAAATAAAAAAAAAAAAAAAGAACAAATAAAGTAGATGTAGTATGGAATTTTAAATCAATAAAAAAAGAGAAAGGCTTAAAAGCACTTTGGAAAACACATACAAATAGACTCTGGTAAACTGCCCCCAAAAAAGAAGAAAGACAAGGAGGAAAAAGAAACCAGTTAAGAACTTAGAAAATTCACTATCTTATTCAACCATCCCTATGTTTGTCAGGGAAAACTGTCACTGTCAACTTCACGATTGAAAAGGGTATCAGAAGGGTAAGAATAAGACCTGAAAAAGCAGCAGATAATAAGAATGTGCATGTAACAATCTCAATGGTGTTACTATTAGTATTTTTTTTCTTTAATAGTATTATCTTCTTTAGATTATTTATTCTAATAATTGGATCTGGACAAATAATTATTCTTTGACTAGATTCCTGAGATTTCAATTATACTAATAATAAATTCTTGGTTCTACATTTAAAGTGTGTACCTTTTGCCCTTTGGAAGATTTTGAATGTATCAGTTTAAATATTCAGCCTAAGCTGTACAGCTTGTGAAGAATTATGACATGGGTGAAAGATGGAGAAGTTAGACATTCTACCATTCCTTCCTCCAAACTCAACTATGTGCTGGTACTATGGTCATCTATCGGATCATACAAAGTGCTTGAAGCTACTTTTCTGCCTCTGGCATTTTAACAGGGGCTAATTCAAAATACTATATGTATTCTGTGGAACCAAGATATCATGAAGGGTAAATGAACAGTGTCTCAAAGACTTAATTACAAGTAAGTCTAGATATGGCTGTACTTACTAGTCTGCTGATACTTTTTTAACATAAATTGAATTCAATATCATAATTATCATTAAATATGTATATTCTACTTTGTTATTTTTTGGATTTTTCCTATGTTCATTCCTTTTTCAACAGAAGAAATCAATCATTCCTACAAATAAAATTAAATTGAACATTTTCAGTTTCATTTAAGTCTGCAAGCATTTACAACACTCTCAGTCTATTAGATATTTATCCTGTACACAAAATGTTTTGCATCTTCAAATTTGCAGTTATACTATTAAAAGCTATTCTTGTCATGTTGTACATATGTAATCCAGAGACTCATTGGAAAATCACAGAGCAAAATGAATGCATTTCCTACTAATTTCCTTAAGAATCATTAAATGCCATATGCATTTCCGAATCATGACAAGAGATGACACAACTGAATGTATTTGAACAATTAACCAAATGTTTTGAAAAAATATGACAGATAATGCTTTTATGCATATTAACTGTGCAGTGCTGTAGCTTTTGGATTCAGGGTGTTTGCCACTTCATACCCTTGCCATTACAGTGCTAAGAAACGTAAGTTTATTTTCCATAATTAAAGGCTCATAAAACAGTGCAACTTATTGTTTGATTTCTTGCCATGTTCCTTCCTGAGTGATTACCTCATTAAGATTATTTCTGTGTTTATAATCATAAAGTCATTCTTAATTCTAAATTTTCCTTTAAAGCTGTCATGGAGAAGCTGCCACTGCAATATCTTTGAAATATTTCTCATCTATCAAATTGTACAGATGTACAATTATGAGACTGAGATACATAGTTTTGCTATTTCCTTGTTGGGTTTAGGTTTTTTCTTCTGCCTATTTTCATTTTGGCAGCTGCTTATTTCATGTTTTTAAAGCTCATTTATCATGCATTTCCTGCTTACTAGAGTGTGAACCAGTTCTGGGATCACCTATCACAATTTGGCTATGCTAAATGGATGATGATGAATAAATAGATTGAAAGAAATGTCATTTAACTTCAGACTATATCTGTTAGTACTTTTTTTGCTGCTATTTACATATTGGTATAGAAAGGAAGGAAGTAACCAACAATAAAAAAAATAGAAATAAAAAGAAATTGTATTTCTTGCTGATTCTTCTCAAGCACTCAGTGCTGGCACCAACCCTGTTGAATTGTTTGAGTTTTACTGTAAATTATGCATATTAACTAATAGTAAAATTTAAAAAATGCTCACTGTCCTTTACATACAAAAATTCAGGATCTGCCTCGAAATTAAAGGGGTTACTTGCTTAAGATCTAACCGTAAAATCCTGTTTTGTACAGTCTAAACTGCATCTACACCTTGTCCGTTGCTGATAAATTTCCTGAAACAGCTGCTTGCCTGCATGTAAACAATCAGGCATGTTTTTCCAGTACAGAAAGTGCTTATAGGATTCTGCTTTATTACTCATTAATGCTCAGACAAACATTATAGTCTTCCTGGTCAATCTAACCAAATAACTTCTGCTACTGAGCTGTATATCTACAAAATTAGATTCAAAAATTTGTTTTCTTTCTGCAGTATTAGATTGAAGCTCTCAGATATTTGCAGCACCCACCCAACCAACCAGATCTCTTATTTGAAAAGATCAAGACGGCAAAAACCTCAGATTTCAGGAATACTATCTTCCCTATTAAGTGAAGGAAGGGTATTTATACTTGAGAAAACTTGACCTTGATCATATGATCAATGAAAAATGTGGGTACTGAGTGCTGCGAAAGGGGGATAATAATTTTCCTCAGTATTCTGACTTCACCCTTGCAGCCCAGTATGAAGACTGGTGTGCAGTTAGCCCTTATTAATCTTGGCTCAGTTCAAACATGCTATCTCCTGGGAACTCCAGGTCCTTTAGTACAGAGCTACATTTTTATCCATGCAGTCCCTAGCTTATATTGAAGCACAGTTCCTGATATCTCAGACACAGAACATGGAATTTCCCCTTCCTGACTTTTATGAAAATTTTGTAGGCCCATTTGTACAGCCCATTTAAATATCTCCTGTCCTTTTTCTTCAGCTTGCAGAACATGCATTCTAGTCCATCACTCTGATCATTAATGATGCCTTTAAATAGTATTAGCCACTTAGTGTCACTTGAGGAACTCTTTTTGTAGTAAGTGGCCAGCTGGACTTTTTCCTATTGACCTCTACCTCTTCAGCCTCATGATCCAGTCTTTCACTAACCAGTCAACATCTCTCTAACTTCACAGCAAGGATGTTATGGATAGAACACATTAAAACTCTGGCTAAAATCAAAATCAAAATAAATCCACTCTCTCTTCTCATCCACAGAGCCAGTCACTCCAGATGCCAAGGAGAAGCCAGAGTGGGGCTGCTCCGCAGAGGAGGATGAGCTGGGAGCTGCAGGTACCCACTGTGGTGGCAGGGCAGTGCCGTCACTGACAGAACACCCTCCCACAGTATGCCAGTGGGGCCAGAGCAGGGACAGAACCCTGCCATGTTCCAGCAATTATCAAGCCAGGCAAAGTGAGCAGTCAGATCCAGAGCCCAGCGATCATCTGGCAAGCAGGGGAGGTCTGAGATCCAGATAGGGAGTCAAGTAGGGAGGTCAGGGTAAGGATCAATGAGGTCCCTCATAGGAAAATTGTACCTGCGCTGTAGCCTCGGAAAGGAACAAAAGAGAGGATCTAAGCTTAAGTACGGCTCCAAAGAAAAGTGGGAAACATCAACTTGTGATGCTATTTCCCAGCTCTTTCTGCCCGAAATCTTTCCAAGCTGTATGATCCCATGACACCCACCTAGGCTGTCATGGAGCTGTCCTCAGCATGGGTAGCCAGGCCCCAAGGAGGATGGACAGACAGAGCCTATGGGTTCACTTAGGGGTCTGATGCACAGGATCATAGGTTTCTTGAACAAGGTAGGTTTTCTGAAAGCTAAGAATGTCATGTGCAGTATATAGAACTGGGGGGAGTTTGTAAGAAGGGGTCATTTCTTTCTGTTGGATTTTATTCTTCTCTCCCTCTCTCCTTTTAATTAAAATAATAGTAGTAGAAGTAGTAGTAGTAGTAGTAGTAGTAGTAAAATATTATTAGTAGAATATTTTATTTTGTTTCAACTATTAAACTGTTTTTAACTCGTGGTTTACGTTTTCTTTCATATTCTTCTCCCCACAGGGGGAAAATATCTGACATTGTTTGAAAAATTATGTGGAAATGCTCTTAGACATCTAATTAAACAAGACTGCTGATAACAGTAAAGAATTGCAGCAACAAGGAAGCTAAAAGCTCAATGAAAGTAAACTATTCCTATAGGATTTCCTGAGGGCAGAAATTAATGTTGGTTGGTTCTTCTGTTACTGTAGTTTCAAGTCTTGTCAGGTATGTTTCTTTAGAGATCAGTGTGGAAAACCAGAAATAAACAAAAGTTATTTTATCTCTATTTCAACTGAGTGGGCAACTCCAGGATATTATTGGACATTGCACTCTAGAAGAGAGGGTGTGACAATTCAGGTGCAATGGACAATCTGCGTTTTTATAAAACTATAAGAATCGCTGAGTGATCCAAATTCCAGTCAAGCTGAAGCTGTTGTTCTGGACGATTATGGAGAGATGTTTATCAAATCTGAATGTTGTAAAGCATTTTAGGTCTGGAATAGTAATTTGGAGATATAAACATTTTGACTTGGGAACAAGTGGAGTAAAAGCTGAACTGTAGAGAAATAATCCATTTTAGTTTTATACCATAATAATATTCTTGAGAATTAATTACCGACTTCCAGGATAAGCTTCATTTCATTCTGTGTTTAGGGCAGCCCATGCTAGCAAGACAATATCTAAAACCTGATGTCTTTTTGACAAGAAATAAAAATATTTTCTCTTTTGTTTTCTAACAATGAAACATTATCTTAGAGCTTCAAGTCAAACTCTATTCCAAGAAAATTTGAAATATATTAGATATTTAACTCACAGTCTTCATCACTCTTAATGGTTAAATTACTAAAATGTGATAGTATTATATAATTGTTGCTACATGTAATTATAAAAGAAATTGGATCAGTTCTATGCATCTGACTCTCACAGCCTCTTGATTCTGTATGTGTGATTTGCAAGAAACTGAAGTGTGAAAATTGTGAAAGAACTGATAGCTGGCTTTAAAAGTTCACACAATTATATCTGGTTGGTTCTACAAATCCTTACATTTGACTAATAAAATGTATTGGTGCAAAACAGAAGTAGTATATATGGCATTGTTTGTGGGCTGTTGAATAATCTAGGTCATGCAGAAATAAACATCAATATCTTAAATATATGAAACAGATCACTAAGATGCAACTGTTGGTTTTTATCAAGATTCAGGTAACTGAGGGCAAAAATCTTGCTGCATTTAATTTGATTTTAGAGTAATACAACTTCACTGACTTCATTGCAGAACTCTTTTTACATTTCTGTAAACTTCTGTAGGAGAGAGGATAATTATACCTCTTAAATTTATTCTGTGTTTTAATTGTTTTCAAATGTAAAAAGGGTTGAAAATTGGTCCTTTATGTTAATAGTAGTGTCTCATAATGTAAACAGTCGTGTCAGTATAAAGCCTCCAGGCAGTAGGATACTATGGAAAAGCTCTTTTAAACTCTGATAATTGAAAGAATCAAGGTGAAACCCAACTTCATAATTTCCTAATGCTTAAAAAAATTTGAAACACAATTAGTGGGGAAAAAAAAGTAGGACAAACAAAAAAAAACAAAGAGCCTACTAGTCACCTTATTCGTAGTTTCAACACATAACTTTTCTATTAGTTTGATAGTGGATGTTTATGTGTGTTAACCTAAATTCAGATGGGAGAAAATATCCATGTATTTCCATTAATAAGGCTATTGGTATGCACCAGGGTGATGCGGACAAAACATTGATTTGGCAGGTTTTGTGGAGAGTGTTTGACAGAAAAAGTCATCATCAGCCTAAGTGTATAGGCTGTGGCTATCAAACAAGTTGGCTAAAAGAGTACTTCCAAAATAACTTGCTAATTATTATTAAAATTATTTTATTATTTGTTTGAGCTACACTGACAACTACCAAAATTAAGGGCTGTCATCTTTAGCTAGTTAGTTTGAGTGAGGTTCTGTCTCATCAGCAAAAAGGAGTTAAATCCATGTGTCTGGCAATTAACTGTCTGAGATTCCTCCATTTATTTTCTAATCAAATATTCCACTTCAGAATTCTTTCTGAAAAAAAAGGAGAAAGAATTTATTGTTGTCTGAAAACAGTTTTTGTCAACATAATAATTTTTCTCAAAGAAAATAGAAAATTCTGTTTAAATGGTAGTACCACTAATTTAAAATATCGATCTTTCTTATAAATAAATACTTAATTAAATGCCTCATAGATTTACAGAGAAAGACTCAAAAGGGGTACCCTTGAAGCTGTCTAACTTTGAGGTGCCTTTGCATGAGCCTGTATGAGCGGACCCAAAAATCTGGGAGGAAGATATATGAAGATCATCAGTAAGGACTTTGTGCTAGAAAAGGCTGTTCAAGTTATTCAGCAGTGCCCACAGTTCCAGTAATATTGCTGTGCTTCTTTTCTTCTGTTGTAACTGCTTTAGGGTTAGGTCACAGTTCACTGATTCTTTTAATTTGGTCCCAATAACATTTTGTTCAAAAGTCCTTCTGGAAGAAGAAAGTTTGTCTACGACTCAGTTTCAAGCAGTCTTTGGAGAAATACAAGGAAAGAAATAAAGCGTTAAGAGTCTAATCGTGCAGCAACACATCCTCTGGAAACTCAGTAAGACACAGAGACAAGTGGGTTCACAGAATCACAGAATGATCAAGGTTGGCAGAGATCTTCAAAATCATCCAGTTCAACTATCAACACAGCACAACCATAATCACCCCTAAACCATATTCCCAACTTCCACATCTAGATGTTGCTTGAACACATCCAGTGACAGTGATTCCACCCCTCCCTGGGCAACTTATTTCAACACCTAACCATGCTTTCAGTGATTTTGTTTTTCTGATATCTAATCTGAACCTCTCCTGGTACAACTTAAGGCGAAGGGTTAAGGCACTTCAAGAGAATCTCTCACTAGTATATTACTTGCATTTCATCTTGCTATTGCATCCAACCCCACGCCACTTGTTCAATGACTGTCATTGCATTACTGTCAAGTAGGGCTTCAAGACTAGTGTTTTAATCAGGTTCCAAAAGTATTCTACATGTGTGCAAAAAACAAATCAGGTTGGCATCAGGGTTGAGATCTTGTCTCTACTATAACTTAATTCCTTGGAGTTTTGCCACATCTTTCTGGATTCCTATCTTGCCAAGTAACAGAATTGCTACTTAAGACCCTCATCACCATGGGAAGGCCAAGCTAACCAGCTAGAATATTTATAAAGAGCAAAGGGTCAAATTTTCTGCTGATTTAGCATGACTGAGTGCTGAGAGCTGGCCTCCAAAATGCATATCCCTGTGCATTTTCTTGCAGTATTGATGGAGGAGTGTTATGTAAAATTGAGGAGAGGCAATATCAAATGACCTAATTTGTCAATTATTTATTGCTGTGAGATATTCTTGACGGCAGATTGGGAATATATGAGATTAATAAAGGGAGCAGATGCACACAACCTCTAAGTTATTTTCTGTGATACATTTTATTGGAATTCACATCAGACCCATCACAATGGTAATCCATAACACACAATGTGCTGCTGGTGAAGCCCATGCCCAGAGGCTGCATTGATAGCCTTCATTGCTCACTCACCCTGCTAGTGTGAAAATGAGAACTGTGGGGTGAATCCTAATAGCTTCTGTCAGGCCTCTTAGGATGAGTGTTTGTATGACTGCATTGGCTTCTCATTTATCCCTGCTATCACTACCTATTCATCTCTCTCCTGGCTTTGAAGGTGAAATCCCTTATTCTCCTTCATCAGAGTTGACAGGAGTACCAAAGCTTTCTCTCCTTGTTACAAAACTCTTCTTTCTAGAGCATGGAGACACCTCCTCAGGAAAAAACATAAACCAAAACAAATCTGACTTTTGTATAGGGATGCCATTAACACACATGCCTTTTTAAGCTGTTTCTGCTGATTAGACACAGACATAAATGTTCACAATGTTTATTTTTTATGGAAAATTTACAAAATAAGAAAAATTACTTCTGATTGATTTATTCAAAGTTAGAACAAATTTTTATCGTTGTGTTGTTTTATCCTTTTAAAAAGTTTAGACTTCACATATTTTTAAGAAGTGCTCTATTTCTAGGAAGAACTATGGCACGCCTAACAGCCTACAGGATACAGATGATCAGACTGAATGGAAACTATAGTTCCATTTTGCCCTTTGACTCTATGAATCAATGTGTTCTAGCAGGATTGTTTACTTTTCTGAGATGCTGATTCTCCTGCTTGTCATCCTTGCAAAACTGAATGTTTGAGCCATGGGACATACAGTATAGACCCTTCCCAAACTTTGCGTCATGTCATTCAGCTTGGCAGAAAATTGCTCATTGAGTTTCTATGTTACTCTTAACAGTGGTACAGTTAAACAACAAATGACTTGACCTACCTGTAATACCTTTTAACCTCTCTGCTAATGACAAGGATCAGTTGAAAATATGACTTAGTTGCCTGTCTAGGTTTGTTTGTAACTACTTTGTCTCACTAGAGATGCTTGCATCTAATGCAGTCAGTAAATGAGCTTTATCACAAATAAAAATATAAATTAAAAAATAAATAAAACCAAAGAAAACTGTTTTCATTTCAAGGTTTCTACAATGTAAATAGTATCAACATATTCTTAATATACAATTTAGCAATACAACGCAATACAATGTCAGTTAAAAATTTTCTAGCAGTTTTTTTTTAATTACAATCAAGAAGGATGTGGAAAATCTCTATCCAAATATTTTTTGTCATGGTGGTTCCACTGAAAAACTATTGGCTTATATGTTCTGAATATAAGCATAGCCAAAGACTTCATTTTTGTATTAATGATTTATTACTGCAACTGTCCAAGTTTACTGTCCAACTGCATTTACCTCCAGCAATGGCGGTACACCTTCTTAGAGCAAACACATATTCTTAGTCCATTGAGCTACTCCTACAGAAAAGGAAAGAATATACGTACCGATGCACACTGTGTACTTAGAAGAGTACACAGAGAGCTCTCTCTTGCATTCCTTAAGGTTCATAGTTCTTCAAAAGAAGGGAATAGTGAAGCAGTTGGCTATGAATTGGGCTAAAAAGTCTAAATTTACCTACTACAAGACTTCAAACTTTACTACTGTGATGCTTAAAACAGTATGTCTTTTATATATTCCTGTCTAGCTGCAGTTCATGAATGTTCATGAAACTGTTGTGCTTAAAAATGTAACAATGCGTAGAAGCAGGGACAAGGGCCTTAACCAGGCAAATAAGTAGAATATATGATGAAAACTATAATTTTTAACCTCAAAAATAGCAGAAACACAGAACATAGGAATATCAGTAAGAAAACATATTTTTTAACTTTTGGATAAGAATTATCAGAATAGTATTATGATCAGGTTCTTTAAAATTATTAGAGAAATGCCACTGCTTGAATTAAGGTGCAAATGAGACCATATGTCGAAGTCAATAGTACAAAGACTCCCAGTCTTGCTGAAGTGATGGTTGCAGCCTGAATTCATTGAGGGAAGCCCAGGGCCATGACGGTAAAAGCCTGTGTGGTTAGGGAAGAAGCCTGTGGTCGTAGGGAAGTCCGTGTGTATGAGGGAAGAAATCTGCAGTGTGCAAAGCCCGTCGTAGTGAGAGAACACCATGTAGTGGAGTGAAGTCCGTGCCATGTTTTATTGGGCTCAGTCTAGGTGGGAACACCCCTGGTACCTTCCCTGAAGCAGGGAGTTTTACATTGGATGATGTAATACTGGATCATGGGACATTTCACAAGTCTTTGACACCTTTGAAGATGTTATAGCTGCCTGTTAGTCAGTGCACTTGAGTCAATTATGGCCCGTTTTGGCCCATCAGTAGAGATGAATACCTTCAGGCTACATGTGAATGTTCCCATACTTCCCTGAAGTTGTCACAGCTGAGTCATTTGTGTGAGGACAAAGAAACACTAACCTCACAGGATTTGCCTCCTTCCTTATCGTGTTCAACACCCAGCTTGTAGCCTGTGCTGTCAGCTGTGCACACCTTCAGCACCTGGGCAGTTACTTTGCACATCGTCAGCTTGCACCTTGATTGTCTGAGCCATTAGCATTCTAGTCTTTCACACTTGTGGATATATTCTTTTCCTGGGATAATTGGACAATATAATCACCTTTATCTCATTTCAAGTTCGTAGTTTATATTTATCTCATCTCGTAGTTCAAATTAGTAGGCATGTTTGGGGAGGTGTAGGCTTCCGTAAGCAGTTGCTTCTTTGCTCAGTTTGCTGCAGTGGACAAAAGTCCTTCAGTGTTTAAGCCATAAACCATTTCAGTGTCTCACAAATAGGGACACCTTTCAGTTGATAAGTATTGAACCTGTAGATGCTGTTGTGGACAGAATGGGAGCTTCAGACAAAGTTTATTAAAGAATCATTCCTGTTGAGTCACAAGGTGCAGAAAAGACCCACTTGCTTTCTAAACTCCTCAGAGAAATGCCTAACTGCAGCTGGATCCAATCTTAGACCCAGACTTAGTCAATGTTTTCTGTCTAAAGGATTGAAACTTTATGTAGCTTTGTCCCACATGATGGCAAACCAAATATATTAATAGAAATAACAGGTATGATTTATTTAAATTGATTACAATAATGATAAGGTTTAGCCAAAATTCCTTAATCGGTTTTATTTGCTATACAGTATGGATAGGATAGCTGTAACTACTACTATAGTGCACTATTTTTGAAGTCATATTGAAGCAAATATATTAAAGAAATTATATTATATAGCAAAACAATTTTTAAGAGGAGATTAATGTTACTTACCCATGCCAAGAACTGTGGGTAAATCTCTTTTACTTGGCCTCAAGGAGTAACCTTAAGGGGTGTCCCTACATAAACAAGGATCTTCACACATCTTAGGGAGGTATGCTAGAAGTCCTCACCATCGAAAAGTGGGATTGGCCTTTTATAGTATAAAGGGATTGAAGGCCAGTCATATATATTTTTCAATTTTATGTTGTCAGACTTAGTAAAATATACTTTGCTGCTGAAAAAGGTGTTATCAGCTATGATTTCTTCTGTTCAAAATTTCTGACTTTCACTTCTGTATCAGGACCTGCACATCCTTGCTGCTACCAGCCTCAGTCAGGCACCATCTGTCTTGCATGTCCTTGTGGTGGGTCTGATAGTTTAGTCAAGCTGATCACACCATTCTTCAACACTGAAAGAGTGGACCATTTTTGCTCTACGTTATCACTGATCAGCAGACCATCCTTGCTCAAGTGGTCTCTGAACAACTTGCAAACAAGACAAAGTTTGAGCTGCTGTATCCCTGCTTAGGCAGTATCCCTGCTTGACATTGTCCCACTTATACAGCGAGAAATCATAGATCACAGATCATAGAATAATAGAATGGTTTGAGTTGGAAGTGATCTTAAAGATCATCTAGTTCCAAACCCCTGGCCATGGTGGGGAAATGAATTATTTCATTCAATAACTGCCATATGAATACAACTGAAATGGTATTCCTAAAATAGTATTAAGTCACAGAATTATTGGAAAAGTTAGAGATAGGAAAGATCTATTACAGTATTTAAGACATGTTATTGCTTCAAAAGATTATTATTATTTTTCCCTATTGGATTGTGGTTTTAATTTTTAATAGAGAGGAGGATTAAAAGTCTTCCTTATCTTTCACATATCATCAAGCCCTATCTGGAAACAGTATTTGTTTTCAGAATAAATGTTTCTTTCCTTAATTTAATCCTCCAGTAGTTCTTTCCACTTGTGTATGTGAATAATTTATTCTCTGTCCTGGGTGTCAGATTTTAACTACATTTCTTTTTTGCCTTTATGTAAAAGCCTAAAACATATTTACTATGAGTTTCTTAGAGGAGTTTTAGAAAGATAAAGGTACATATCCATTGATCTTCAAAAGATGAATGGGATTTGGGGAGAGAGCATGCAATGTTCATTCTCTACTTTTTAGGCAATTCTTTCACAACATCTAATCCATATTAAAATTTCTCACTGGACTTATTATCTTTCAGCAACATGTAAAATGCAATTACAGTGATATTCCATGTTCATATGAATCATAATTATCTTCCTATCTATTATCTCCCTATGAATGTGTGCTTTTGCATATACTTATCATCATTGAAAAGGATGCTTTTAATGTTATATGTAGATTTTTATACTGTGTCAATGTGCCCATTAGGAGACATTTATAATTACTCCCACACAGAAGTAATTGCAATAATGTATTTTTAAATATTTTCTCAGAAGAAAAATCACATCTCTTTTACCAGATAAACCTTAATATGAACATACACATTTGTTTTAGCTCTCCAGATACTCTTTCTCAAACAACACTGATCTTTTCATTTCATTGCAGTTTAGTATTGGTTGCATACTACTAACTGCCTTCTGTTCTACATGTTCACATACTTATTAAAATAATTCAGATTACATTTAAATCCTTCTGCCAGGGGCATAGTGCAGACTGGCAATCTCATTTAACTTTTATTCTTCAATATGGCAAGACCAAGTAGTCTTATATTTGTGTTCTCAGCTCTTTGTGTAGGCTTCCCATGGGGAGTTTTCACATACACATACAACCCCTGTTATGACCTGCCCCAGAAGGGGAGGGTAGCCCAGGTTCTTGTTACTAAATTCTTTGGCATGGATTAGAGTGAAACAACACTGGATGATCAGTGTTTGTAAATATATATATGTAGGGTTTATTTTAGAACAATTTTTTTTCAAAGGTAAACAGGTATGTTACCATTTTGGGTGTTATCATCTATAATAATATAGCAATATTAAAGACAAAGAACGGATAAGGCTCCTAAGATATACAAAGTCACCACATGTTGGATCAAGCAATAAAACTTGGTAATTGCAGCTTCTGTGTCTGTTTGTTGAAGCGGTGGTCACAGTCCTGTCAAAGTGATGATCTTGATCTGTTGGGGCTGGCGAAACACCCCTCCAAAACTCACAGATTTCATGAGTTATACACTTCAAGTTCAGGTGAGAATGCCTTGTACCTCCCCTGGGGCAAGGAGTTTTACAATGGATGATGTCACAGGACATATCACTAGTTTTCAAAGCACCCCAGAGGGACTTTCACAGCAGAGTCATCATGTAGGGGTGGACTTTGGCATGGTAAGAAGAATTATCCCACTTTGAAGGATTTGTCTCTTCCCTTATCTGGCAATTCAGTTTGTAGCTTCAGGTATGCATGCCCTTTGGCACCTGGGATAGTTGGACAATGGCACCCACTTATCTCATCTAAAGGTACTTGCAGTAAGCATATTCAGGGAGGTCTAGGCTTTGCTGGTTCTGCAGCTGTTTCTTTTCAGTTTGCTACACTTGGAGGTAACCTCAGAAGCCTTGCTAAGGAAAGGTAGAGGATATTGACTGGTTTCTCCTTTGCCACGGATCCAGTCATTTCACGCTAAAGACAATCAGTTTGTCAAGGAGGATTTCCTCATGATTAATCTATGCTAGTTGTTCTCATTCACCTTTTTCTCCTTCATATATTAAGAAAAAAACGACAGCAGAGTTGTTTTGCTGGACTTCAGGAGAGAAAAACTTAAACTATTCATGAAGCAACTCAGGAGAGTAGCCTGGGAATCTGCTCTTAAGGGCTTAGGAATCCATGAGCATTGGTCGGTTTTTAAGAACTACCATTTTGAAGCACAAGACAAGAAATTGAAGACAATTCCACTGTTTTGAAAGAAAGCAATTGAGACAGGAGACCAGCTTGTCTGAACAGAGAACTCATGGAGCTCAGGAGGAAAAAGAAAATGGATCATCTCTGGAAGTGATGTCAGGCTTCATAAGAAGTTGCAGAGCCATGGCCAGTGTTGTGTGCAATAACAAGGAGGGGGTTTTTTAAGTTTATTAATACCAAGAGAAGATCTAGAGAAAACATTGAACTAAAACTTGTTGAAGATGGTTGTCTAAATAATAGAATGAAGAAGAAGTAGAGGCAATAAATGCTTTTTTTTTTTCCCCTCCTCAGTCTTTAATAATACCAACAGAACTTGGGCCCCCTGGTCCTGGATCCAGTGACAGGGTGTATGAGAATAATTCAAACCTGCGTCAGGGAAGGTTTAGACTGGGTATCAGGAAACATTTTAATACCCAGAGAGTGGATAAATCCTGAAATAGATTTCCTAGAGAGATGGTCAATGTTCTAAACCTGTTTAAGAAACATTTGGACATCCTTAATAACATGCTTAAACTGTTTTCCAGCCCTGAATTGGTCACATCATTGGACTGGATGATTGTTGTTGCTCCTTTCAAACTGAAATAGTCTATTCTATTCTACAAGTAAATTGTTTATGACTTAGTTCCCTTATGTGATTTCCCACATAGAACTTTATGCATCATACGTCATAAGAAAAAATCACTGTAAATTTCTTCTACTCTCAGTGCTGTTATTAAGATTATATTCCTTATGTCACTGTTATCACTTCCTAGAGACCATTCATCATCCATAAACATTATATAAAAGAGTTGTATTATTTTAAATATATATTCAAAAGTCCTCTTTTAATAACTATCATAATATTTCATCAGATCTGAATGTCTGCTCCATACCAGCTACCTGAACAATTTTTTAGCTACTTGGCTGGAATGCAATCTCCTTATTTCTCAAAAAAGCGTATTTTATGATTTGAGAATGGTGGATCTCATTATTTCAAAGCATAATATTCTTGATAATGTGTCAATACACATCACGAATTGCAAGGTAATATCCCTGACAAAACAGCCTGCAGAACCGCGGAAGCCAGCTCATCATGAATTACAAGTGCTGTCTACAGTCCCTGTCTTCTGGTTGGTTTTCTTTTGTCACGAGTCTCTCCACTTCCTGATATCCTCTGTCATCTGTGGACATTTTTCAAGCTTTTTGAAATGTTTTACTTCTGAACAGGAATGGACAACATACACAGATATTTGAGAAAAAAATTCAGGAAAAGGATCTACCATAGTCGAAGATTTCATGCTTAGAGCAGAAGCAGATGGTCTAGACATGATTACCTTATTTCTCTTCTGTCAAGCCATAACAGTTTTCAGGCTTTCGTCTGTCAACAAAAATTCAACTGTAACAGTATGCTCACAATTAATGGCAAAGATCACAACCAGTGAGAACCAAGAAAATCTTTTTTATGACTTTGCAGATTTTTATTAAGACAAGAAGCATAAACAACTTTATTTGTTTTTTGTTTGACATGGCAATCATCAATTACCAATGACAACACCTTATTTCATGAACTTCAAGTCTGTACCTCATATAATACTATTCATCAATCAGGATAAGCTAAGAAAGATCCTGTGTGCTGACATTACAACTTTCCAGAAAAGAAAGCAGACAAATAAGCTTCCATAAATAACTTCTCCACTGGTTAAGAGCAGACATCTTTTATTCTGTACACTAATATAAAAATTCTTTTGCATCCCCTGTCTTGTGGTACTTGTATCACACCTTCAGGAAGAAGGGGAATTGAAAGGTGTGGCTCACCATTAGTAAATTCTCTTTCTTATCATGGAAGTATCTTCCTAGATAACCTGAGACATTTTTGCCATTCCTGGAGTGAGATCAATGGTATAAACATGAATAATACTGGCAACATTTCTAAAGAAGTCAGTACCTCCCAGTAGCGTGCAATTCTGGGCTTTTGACAAAAGTTCTAAAGACTCTATGTGAAACACCATCTCAAACTTACTTTTAAATAGGGACATACAAATCATCCCTGGGAAAAAATCTATGTCTACTGATAATATATATTAGTAGGCTTGCAGAGGAAATTTGGGTTGAGGAGGTAGAGATGTGGAGCTACCCACATTAGCCATAGTAGATGAAAATTCCCATGGAAGGGCTCTGAACAGCATGCTGTGGCTGTCCACCTGATGCTACATGAAAACGGGGATCCCAGCATCTGAAGAGATGGAAAAATTACTCATTATCTCTATTTTTTTATTTTTCTTTCATTTTTCTTTCTTGTTATTAAAACAATTTATTGCCATACTTGCTGTCATGCTCCTTTTTTTAATGAGGATCTCAGAAGAATCCTGTGCTTCTGTCCTCCTCATACAGAACATGCTGGAAAACATCAGGTAGAAAATTACTAGATAAATGATGTGATAGCTGAAGTTTATGAAATCTTTCACTATTTTTTGCTGTGTACACACTGACTGTCTCTTTCTGCTATATTACTGTAGCCCACAAAATTTTATCATGAGGGAAAAGATGCGCTTTTTTTAATGAAGTCTGTGAAAGAACAATGGCAAAAATTAAGATGAAATTGCCAATTCAAATTTAGGTACCTAAAATATTATTATTTAACTGTTTAAATAAAAAGTAGACAAATCTTGTCATTCTGGTCTAAATTTCCTTTAAAAGTTGCAGTAACTCCAATAAAATAATAGAATAGCAATTAGCATCCTTCATGCTACTATAACAGTTAGAAATGTTCAGTACTTCTGTAGAGATAAAGCTGAAGTTTTCTACTTCATCAAACAAGTTATCATAACCTCTGCATAGTGCTTGTACAGGGACCTCTCCTGAAAGGAACTCTACTATTTCAGAATGGACTGTGATAATATAACTAATACAACATTAGGATAGTTTTCATATTCAATTGCCTGGACAGACAGAAAGCCCTTAAAACATTTACCTCACTGGAAAGCTCTTGATTATGGCAACATTCAAAATGGTTGTTTGATGTGCCCACGAGAAGATACACTTCAAAAAATATATTGAAGATAAAATGAGAAGTGAAGAATGGAGTTTGTTTCTTCTATCGGAATGTGTAGAGTACCCAGTGAAGGGCAGAGCTACCTACCTCAACTTAATGAAATATTTAACAAGACACAGTATACTGTTGAGGTAATCATGGACATAAGTTCAGATCTTATCAATGAACTTAAATTAGTTCATTAGCAAAACATAGCTCAAATAGAAGGTTTGCAAATACCCAGGAATCTATTTTTTAATTAATCTTCCTAAACAATGATGTTTAGGAGATGTTGCATATTAACAATCATGAAAATATGAGACACTGAGAGAACTTTTACTACCTAAAGGAATTTCTCTTAAAATAACTGAGAAACACAAAACTAATGGTGAAACATACACTTGCTGTTTTGATAAGATCTTAAACTCATTCAGAATGTACAGCACAGCTGATTGCTATTATGAAATAAACATTGGCTTGTACATGGCAGTGAATAAGAATGTCAAATACTTTAAGAAGAAAACATAACATTTGCAGGGAATCAGGGAACACAATGAACACTTAGCTTAATACAGTCCTTTACTGCTGACGTTTCACTAAGCACACCTTACCAAGAAAGCAGGTACCATCAGGCAAGTGGAAGCTTCTTTTTCCATAACTACAAACTGCCTCTGATGAGTACTTTATCAGACAGTCAGTGAATCTCCAAAATGAGTAAAATCGGTTGTGAAAGTGCAGGGTCAGGCACCTTAGAAGAAATGGGAAACATGCCTATTCCGCTCAAGACTTCTCAGCAACATGGGCAAAACTAAAATCTGCTTTTCCATGGCAGAAACTGTGTTTCATACAAAACAAAAGCATGGTCTGACAAAGCACTTTGTCTGGAAAGGGGATGACAAAGTCATAAAGGCCCATTTGAACTTCTGAGATTACCTTTGAAGGATTGCAGAAGCAACAATCGAGAATGATGTTTCTTAGAAGACCATGTCTTCTAGCAGCTTCTGTAGCAGCAACAAGACAGGCCCTGGCAGAGATGGAGAAAGTATTCGGGCTGTGATGCAGAACATTGGATAAGTTTGCTTGTGTTTACATTCACTGTCAACTAAAGTGATCTCAATAGAGACATTCTGTGGGCAGTATACACACACACAGATTCCCGTGCAAGGTATAATCCAAGAAGGCTGAATCTGCAAAGAAGAATAAAGTAAAAAAGGCTAACTAATACCCTCTGTTTCAACATTTTATATGAAGCATCAATATCCATTTAAGAGGTTGTGCAACAGGCACAATCAAAGTGTATCTCTGAAGTGAAAACACAGAATCACAGATTCAGAATGGTTGAGGTTGAAAAGAACCTCCGGAGATCAACCAGTCCAACTCTCCTGACAAAACAGGTTCACCTAGAGTAGGTTGCACAGGATCATGTCCAGGTAGGTTTTGAGTATCTCCAGAGGAGACTCCACAACCTCTCTGGGCAATCTGTTCCAAAGCTCTCTCATCCTCACAGCAAAGCAGTTTTTCTTTATATTCAGATGGAACTTCCTGTGTTTCAGTTTCTGCCCATTGCCTCTTGTTCTATTGCTTGGCACCACCTGACAAGTGGTGACACTTGGCTCCATCCTCTTGGCACCTGCCATTAAGGTGATGTGCATGCAGTCTACCCAGACCCCTTGCTATTCATTTAAATAAACTGCTGAATGGGCTCTCCTAAAACCAACTTTTCCAAAGCTACTTGTTGAATAAAGTAATAAATTACGGGATTTTTAAGGGTTGACAAGTAAACCTTTATTTTCCCTTTTCTTCTCAGTTTTCCCAATAAAAAGCTCACTGTAGAATCTGAGTTTGTCAAATGAATCTGTATTCTGATCTAACGTCTATAGCTCCTGGTTTGTTTGACCTTTGTTAAATAGCTCACTCTCACTTCACAAGTCAAAGGTGATGAGGAAGAACCTAATGAGCTATGCTGTCATTCTGCCAAATTGAAAAGTAAGAAAGAAATTAAATGAAAATCTACTCAGGCATTAAATGTTCTAAAGCTTTTATTGTCATTCATTTAGCTCATAACAAACAATTTAATGTAGTTTGACATGACCTGCACATTTGTTCTCTGCTAACTCTGAACACATTATTACAGTCTATTTGCAAAGCCTAGTGGCTTCCAAGAACACATTTCTTACACTGAAATAGAAATCATTTGCCTAAATTTTGATTTATTGTTGTCCATTATTTACTTATGTTCTGTTCTCTCATACTTTCAGACAATGTTCCAGTTGGAACATATGACACATGAGGACATACTATATCCTTAACTGAAGACATCAGAAAACAGAGTAATTCTTTCAAAACCCCCCAAAAATCTACAATCCAGCTTCGGCTTTCAGTTTTTCTGTTAGTTTGGGTTTGGTTTTTTGTGTTTTGTTGGTTCATTCCCTCTACAAATATATATAAAACAGTTGGATCCTCAGAAATTGCTTAGATACATCAATTCTGAAAGTTCATAGAATCACAGACTCAGAAAAGTTTGGGTTGGAAGACACACTTAAAGGTCATCTGTCCAAACTCTGCAAGGAACAGGGGCATCTTCAACTCAATCAGGTTGCTCAGAGTCCAATTCAATCTGACCTTGAATATTTATGGGGATGGGGCATGCATCTCTCTGGGTAACCTCTGCCAGTGTTTCACTGCTCTCATTGTAAAAAAATTCTTCCTTATATCCAGTCTAAATCTAGTCTTCTTTAGTTTAAAACCATCACCCCTACTAAAATATTTGTCCTCATCTTTCTTATAAACTCCCTTTAAGTACTGAAAGGTCATAACAGAGTCATAGTGAAACCCTAAAATAACTGATCTCATATTTTAAGCATTTCTTGCTTAAATTCTGAGGATAGGATATACCTAAACCAATTAAAGACTTCCAATAGCTACAGGTTTCATTTTTAATAAGAGGCATTTGTTTGGCTCAACCTGTCTATGAAAAGGAGTGCCATCTCCACACTCTCCTTCCAACTGGAAATCATATAATTTGCAGGAAGCTGTTTTGTTTTTCTCTCTAATAAATTGCAGATTAATTTTGTGGTAGCCAATCGTTTTGCAAAGTTTGTGTATTATTTGCTGTTTAAGTGATGGCATTAATATCATGAAGATAATTTGTAGACTGACATCTTACTCAGTGACTAGAAGTATATAAAAATCCAGTACTTGAAAATAGAAGAGCCAGATAAACAGAATTAATAATCTTATGATAAGGAAATAATGATAAATATTTAGATATGAATTTGAATTGCATCCAAATGAATTCTGAATAATCCATTTAAATTAATTAATTCAGTCAGATGAAATCAATATCAGAGTAGAATACGGAAAACCATTTCTTGAATTTTTCCAGGTGAATAAAAATCTTTGTTAAATGATTTACACTGCTTAAGAGTTTAAAAAGAAGGGTAGCTTGATATTACAGAAATTTAAATAAATATTTTTTGGGAATGTTCCCTGTCCTGGTTAGAACGGCTGGGACCAATTCATCCCTGGATGGGTGTAACCCAAAACTGTGTATTCTATAGGCTCCATGCCATTTCCCAAAAACTGCTGTCAGTAGAGGCCTGCAAGGTGGGAAGATGTTCCTGTACCCTTCTATGGAATTCCCCGCTCTGATATCCTTATATGGAATTCCCTGCTCTAATACCCTTTTATGGAAGAGGGACTGAGCATCCGCATGCCCTTTTATGGAATTCCCTACTCTGAGGGAGGGACTGAGCACTCCCGCCTGAACTGGAGAGTATATAACTGGGAGTTTCAGAGCCTTGGGACTCTCTCTCGTGGGACCCAGAGGAAGACAGCAGACCACCGCTGCTCCCAACCAGGCTGAGACCACCACCCTCAACTGGACTGCAATCACCACTTCTGACCAGACTGCAGCAGCTCTCCCACCAGCAGGTTTATCACCTCTCCTTTGCTTTGGACTCGGGGGGTGGGCCAAGGTACACCACTTTTGTTCATACCCCAGGGTGCTGGGTTTGTACATTTGGGTTTTGTGGGTTAAAACCAATTGTCCGTCTGTATACTTGTACTTATTGCATTATTTTAATAAATTGTTATTCTGACTTATAAATCTCTCTTTTGAATTGAGTTCATTTTGCCTTGCTGGTTAACTTTTAAACCAGCTCATTCCCTTATTAAGTTAAAATTAAATAAATCAGACTAGAGAAAAAAATGGGCTTTATTTAATAATGAAATACTAATAAAAATATGTTTTGGGAATTTCATAATCTGACATTCTTTCTTTGTGAAAGGTTACAGAAATATAGCAGAATGAATACTTGGTATTGTTAGCCAGTATTAAAAAAAATTGCGCCCAAACTACATTAAATTATGTTTCTCTTTCAAGACAAACAGGGCAGCTGTTAAAGAAAATTTCAAAATAAACATTTCACAGTCTTTATTTATGCTAAATTGAATATACATAATCTTGGTGAAACCTGGATGATCAGTAATTTTGAGTGTAATTTGTTTTTACAACATTCTGTCATTTATTTTAGCTAAGCTAGATTTATTTTTTTAGAATAATTAGATGTTTATCTTCTCCACTGCATATTAAGCCTTCATTCATGTGTAGATTTTATGTCAGAAACAGATATAGCTAAAGTCATTATATACTTCCTATGTTTTCTATCAAAGCCATTGAATATAATTTTAAGTATTTAAATAATGAATTTCTACATGTTATATCATTTATTTTAAGAATAAGTTTATTATTTCTAAATATGCTCATTTCATTTAATTGCAATGAGTGATAAACTTTCTCAAATAGAATTTTTTTTTTTCTTTTTGTACAAAAAAAACCCCAAGGTCAGTGTGTTTAGTGTTTTGTTAAAAACAGATGCTTTTTCTGTTTTTATTTTTTTTTTCCTTTATTTCCTTTTTGGCCAGTAAACAAAACAAACTTACAGAAAAGTACTTGGAGGTTAATATAAGCTGGAGGTTGCTGAATTCCTACAGTATAAAATGTTTTGTCATATAAGGTAGTAACTGTGACAATTATACACAAAGAGTTAATGAGAAAGTCCTTATTAAAAGAACCACAATAATTCAATATCTATGGAGCTGGAAAATTGGAAATTCCTGCTATTGATCATTCAGTATACTCAAAAAGTTCTAGAAGGTCACTGTTCGTTAAAATTACTTCAGAAGCAATAGAAACTTTCACCAGTGAGAACATCTAATTGACAGAAATTATTTACATGGGAGGGAACTGAAAGTAGGCAATTCAAAAATAGAGTACAATGGTTATCAAGGAGATAATATATTTGATTATACTCGATCACAGAATAAGAACAAAACTATAGACATTTTCCTTTCCTACTTCAGATCCGCATTTTTTTCTCCTGTTTTTGAACTTTCTCAAAGAATATGGATTCTCAAAGGAGTAGGCAACTACACTACTTTTAGATATATAGTACAATGTCTGCACAGACAAAATTTTAAATTTCAGCCTGTGAACTCATTTAAAGAAATAATAGAATCATAAAATGGTTTGGGTTGGAAGGGACCCGATAGATCATCTAGTTCTGACCATCCTGCTATGGGCAGGGACACCTTTCACTAGAACAGATTCTCAGAGCCCCATCCAACCTGTCGTTGAACACTTCCAGGGATGAGGTATCCACAACTTCTCTGGGTAAACCTGTTCCAGTGTCTCGCCATTCTCACAGGAAGGAATTTCTTCCTAGTATCTAATCTAAACCTACTCTCGGTTTGAAGCCATTCACACTTGTACTGTCACTACATGCCCTTTTAAAAATGTGTCTCTCCACCTTTCTTGTAGTCTTCCTTCAGATCCTGGAAGGCCGCAATCATGAACAGTAAAAGACAAAGGCTGCAATGGTAATATGATTAAAATTTATACCTAAACTTTGCACGTGGATGTTGTGTTATATTTGAAACCAACATAAAGTAAATATTCAAATCCAATATAGCATTAATTCAAATGTGTATCAAGTTCAAACTGGAATCTTAAACTTCCTAGTTTCAAATGTATCTGAAGTCTGCTTCATGTATTCAGTTTTTGTGCAGTCCAAAGTAAATGCTCTACAGAAATAGAAACAGAAAAAAAAATGCTATTTTGAAACGTCTTCCTCTAGAATATAAATTTCATTAGAACTTATAACATTTTGTAACTATCAAAAAAAAAGGAAGAATTAACTTTAAAAAACTTATTGAATTTATTTTAATTACAGCTGTCCAGATTTATATTAAGAACGTCTATTTTTCATTGCACTTGGATGTTGATTTTTAGAAATGTTGGGCATTAAAAACATAACATACTGAAGACTTGGCCATACAGTATTCAGAATGAGTTATGCCAGACATCCATAAAGCTGGCAAGGTAAGTAACTTCAGTGTCTACAGACTTGTGTGCCATTTCCATAATTTGTGTTTGTTTTTTACTCACTCATGACACATATTCTCCAGGTAAAATGGACAATAAATAGTAAAGTCTGAAAACATTGCAAAAATTGAAAGCAATTGCTTTCATAACTCTCATTTAAAGCACATACAAATTTATGTAAACATGTATCAGACTGGTACTGGCAAATTCCCAATGTCATTCTCATCAATGCTCCTGACTTATTCCATTACTCAAGAAGGATGGCCTAAATCCAAACCTAATCTCTGGTTTGAAAATCTGCATTCTGTCTTGACAGAGGATCAGATTTCATTCCCAGCCTGTCACCCCCTTTTGCAATCCCTGTGTAACCTGTGTAATCCCTGTGTAATCTCTGTGTTCCCTGTTCGGAATTGTCTGAAAGATAACCACAAAAGAAATTATGTCACCCGTGTCTCTTTCAAACATTTTAAAAAGGAATCTTATAACACCTTCAATATCACATAAGCAATTTGTCATCCCTTGATCAAACATTAAATGATATGTTATGACTAACCCTTACAAGAAAGTTGTGGAAGGATGCTTAATTACCTCATAAAATGTGGACTGAGCTGTAAAATGGAGAGAATGTGTAGGGGGAAAGGAAATGTTAATCTAGGGAATTGCAAAGTGAATAATGTGTTATCTCAGCTAATACAGCAGAGATTTCAAGGAGATAAGACCTCATCTGCTGCCCTACCTGTAGTCTGACATTAGCCATTTAGTGTGGTGAGTGACCTGACCCTCCAGGTATTCCTCTAAGACACAGAAACTCTGAAAGTTTTCATTACAGCACTCCATCTGGAAATATCCACACCATGAAAGACTCATCAGTTTAAATATCACAATATTGCAATCCAGAAACCACTGAACCATAAGGCTATCATTAGCGAAAAAGATCATGATTAGGTAATTTTTTCGGTGCCAGCCTTTCAAACACAGATACCTATCTGTCTCCTATAAATGTTAACACTGAAGGAATCTGTGTTACCTCAGAGTTATAGTCAATAACTTAAAGAACATTTCAATGTAATGTCCAAAGCTTACAAACAGGAATAATTATAAACCTGAGATATCTTTCTGCAACAAGTAATGTACGTGACAGATTGATGTCTGGCAGAGTTTGATCACCCAACCTCTGATTTTTATTAGTGCTAGTGCTTTGTTGCTTAGATGTTATCCATTTTGATAGGTTTATACATCTCAAAGAAAATACTCCTTCACTTTCTTTATTGAAAGAAAATGGAAGTCAGATAAAAGACATTACAGCTATCGGATCTCAGGAGTTTGGCAGAAATTACACAGCATCTTCTGAATACTAAGATCCCAGCACAAATAACACTTCAAGGTAATTCTATTTGGAGATCTGGTACTGAATATTGTAATTCCTCTAGCTAATGTGGATGATTAAATGAAGATTTCTCTGGAAAAAAAAAATCTATTAAGGTTTTGGAACAATGGAGAAGATGATGGAGGGATATCAAATATATTATATTATATGTTATATTCATTCAGGTTTGCCTTGATACTTTTCCCAAGTGGTACTAAAACACCTGTGGGAAGTTTTCATTATTTTTTTCAGAATTGAGTGTCATTTACTCAGTGTTTATGGTCACAATAGCAACAATAGATATACAGTTTGGAAAATTTGGACATCTATGACATATAATAATGTTCACTTCTATATATATAATTGTAGAAGCCCAGAAGATAAGGGGTTAATGTGTATGTCTCAAACACTGATAGTCATGGAGCCAAACAAGGGCTGTTGCATAAGAACATGCTATGCAAATATGCAAGAAAGAGCATGATGTGGCTGGACAAGGGGGCCATACAGAGGAAGGGCAGCACTTTTCTGTGACAAAAGGCCCTGTTCTGGCTCCTGGAGATAAGCACAACCCAGTATGGTGCAAGCTTAGGGGGGAGGTGAGGAAGTGAGGAAGACCAACAGAGGAGTGAACAAGGCCACCAAAGACCTTCAAAGCCCTCCTATTCATTTACAGAAACATTTAGAAGAACAGACTGCATATGACAACCCATCTGCATAGAAAGTCAGAAACTTAGCCCCAGGGCAGGGAAACTGATCTATAAAAAGGTACCCCCAGAAAGCCTGGGTGGTTGCCCTGCAGGACTCTGGACACCCTGTCAGCCAGACCAACACTGGACTCAGGACTGGTGATCTCCTTTCCTTTCTCTCTCTTTATCTCTCCCTCCCTCCCTCTCTTCCCTTTTTTCTTTTATTTCTCTTATCTAGAAGATAAGAGACTAACTTGTAGCAATTTCCATGCCAAGTGTATAATTTACTAATTATTAATAAAACTTTGTCATTCATCTTCGACCATGGGCAACTAGGTATCTTGGGTGCTTCCTTCCTCTTAGGAATGTGACAATAATGTTTGAAAAAAAATGTCGTTAATCTGAGGGATACTTTTCTCAGTACAGGAAGAAGACTGTAGAACTTTTTTTATTCTTTATTTTGGAAGAACTTTCCATAAATTCTGATTGTATTAACTTTTTTCCCCAGACCCTATTCAAATAATTAGAAACCTTTGATGAAGGTATTGGACTTCTTTAATACATTGAATACAATGCTTGAAATGTATGCAACATCCAAAGAGTCACTGTTTCTTCACCAGAAAACATTGGAACGTTTCTGCGGTTTGATCATGGTAGAACTTCAACTACTACTTACTAAATAAAAAACTAAGAAATGTAATGGATTTTTTCTTTTCCTGGCTTAATAAGCTCAGGCTGAGTGCTATTATTTTTTTGAACTGGAGTCAGAGGCTGTGTTTTGGGTGCCTAACCGATGTATTGCAATTACTAAACAGCAGAGTCCATCCTACCTGGTCAAGTTGAAGTTCTCTTAGTTGGCAGTAATGCTGCCTATACACTCAGTAAGGAAAATTAGATACCTCCAGGGAGCAATTCAGTAAACCTAGGCAAGTTATCAGTCTTTCTCTATTGACAACATAGAAAAATACATTGCTCTACAATGATTCAGTGATTCTGCACTCAGAATGAATCATCCACAAAAGTAAAGATAGAGCCAGTAGTCCTTTCCACTGTGTTGTTAAAAAGTATAGTTATTCATAAAAGTTTGTAGCCTTTGAGTTTTATTCTGCAATATATAAAACTCAAACAATAAAATGAGCTGAAGATAGGATTTATTCTTCAGAACATATTTTTCCCAAAGGTACTTGCTGACTAATATAGTCTTAAAGAAATAAAGATTTAATTAATGTTCCACTGCTGATTAGTCCCTCAATTAAAACTATTCCGTATGGTATTCACGCAGAATGGCTCTTTGATTCCTAGGTGAATCAAAGTGATTTGACAATATCGTAGATGAGTCACTCTTTACAGATACACTCCACAAAGACAACACAGGGACTCATACATCTAATATAAACCTTGAGCATAAAGAGTATGTCATGAAATCAGGCATAATAAATAAGATTTCATATTGAAATGTTAGAGCCCTAGGTGAAGTGTAAGCAGCTCTTCTGCACACACAAATTGAGTAGAAAAGAAACAGTGTGAGCTGGGTTAAAAGAACTGCTAACCTGTCCTGGCTGCTCTCAAGCTTATCACAGGAGGACCACTAGACCATCAAAGGCCCATCTCCACAAATGGACCATACAGGCAGGATGAAAGGAACAGGAACACAAACTGTAGATTCCTGAAAAGGGACGTCTTGTCCAGACTCTATGCAGGGCTTTTCCAGGACCAGCAGATCCATTATTCAGGTGTGAAACTACCAAGATGATGGGAGCAACTCTCTGCAACACTTTTTCACACAGAGGGATGGTTAATACCTGTAGGTGTTGGGCATAATAACGGTTGCAGGGGAAGAGAATTTGAGGTTGCATAAGAGTAGCTATGGGATGTATCTGTGAGGAACCAAAGGTGGAATAAGGGAGGGATCTAGGTGATTAGTGGAAGGAACAATAATGGGCAAATGAAAGGATGAGAGAATAAAAGGGTCTGGTCATGTGTAAGTAGGGGCTAGTCTGTACAATCTAGCCATGCCCTGCACCTGATCACTGTAGTCTGTCCTGTCTTCTCATTAGGCTCTACCTTCAGTTATTTTTCCAGTATGAGGCTCTTAAGTCCTTGTGCATACGTGTTTATGAGGGGTTTGAGTGCCAACAAGTGGAGTCAAACCATGAGTCCAGAAGACCTATGTGTCCATGGTGGCAGCAAGTGGAGATACTTGAGTGAGTGAAACACACTGACAAGCACCGGGGTTGGACCAGGGTTGAGACCCACATGTGCCTGTCATGCGGCACCTGGAGTGAATGCAGGAGTGTAAGTGAGTGTGAGAGCACTGGCAAAGAGCGAGCCAGATGAGCTGGTGAGTTGGTGAGCTTACCTCAGTTTCAAGCACATCTCTAAGGGTGAGTTCATGGTGGTGGAAGTTGCTGTTGATCCGTCCAATTACAGCTCTGGGTTCATGTATCTCTGTGTATGCAAGTGTGGCAGGGTGACACAGTCCATGTCAGCAAAAGGAGGGGGGTGTATTATGTCCCCTACATGCCATCCACTGGGGAGACTGGAATGCAGGTGTAGCTACTGAGCATACCAGAAACCTAAGCCTAGCTGCTGGAGGGATCTATACTGTACTCATAAACAAACACTCATAAACATGTATATATATACTTTTTTCATATATATATAAGCAAACATAAACTCCAGCTGAGCAGGGTGGAGGTGCACTAGTGAGACTCAATATTGGACCTCCCTCCTGCTCATCCAGAGAGGCTGGTGCTCCTGTGTTCGTGAATGCTCTGTAAGTGCATCTGTGTTATCTGTGTGGCCAGCCATGTATGTTTGTGTATATATTGCATACAGAGTAAGCAGAGTAAGTTGCCTAACACACTCAGCCTTGCTGCTGGAGAGATCGGTCTTGAATCATACTAGTCAACACTGACACAGGTGGCCCAGCAGATGTGGGAGGAGGAATCTCCTACATTCCCTAAGCTTGCCAGATCAGGTAGTTTAATCAGACATTAGAGTTTCTTCTGCATACTTTACTTCTGCAGCGGTACCAGACTGCAAGATCCAAATTAGAGAATTCCTACCTGCAAATCACCATGACAGTTTCTGAAAGCAGGCTAAACTGGACTTTTGAGCTATTATCTAGGCACCACAGTCTAAGCAGTTGGTTGGTTCATGCTGTTTCTCTGAACTTCATGAACTCTATGGGGGAAATGCAGAACCCCTTTCCACTTCCTGAGTATAGCTTCAGAAATCTTGGTGACATGATGAACACAAACTAAGAATTTTGCCACCAGTGTTCCAGCTGCCTTTTCGCTTCCTTTCTCATGCAAACCATCTGTGTATGACTGTCCATAACAAAAATAGGGGAAGGAAATGCAGAAGTTGCAGCGCTGAGAAAGAAGAGCAAATGTTAAATTCACTGCAGAGCATCATTACGCTGTTTGTGCCAGCTGCACAGTAATTCTATAATATAGCTGATGAGAGTGGAATTCAAAAAATCTGGATACAAGAGCAGTCAGAGATTTCATTAAGCTAAATAGGTGTGCTAAAAAATTCTCTTTTAGATGTAACAGTAGGAGCATTGAATTTCTTCATGTGGGGCAGAAAGAAGGGACACGAGTCAAAGCAGCTGAATTTGGGGTACTACCCAGTCGTTAGGTGTTTCATGCTCAGATACTGGCCTGTGAACAGGATGGGGGGGATCATCAGGAAGATGAAATTGGGCCGTGGGCTGTAGACAGGGTAGAGGGAGCCCCAGAGCACAGTTGGGGAGGGATAGTCAGAGCTGGTGATGCCCTCTGGACCCTGGCACTGGAGTAATGTCATGACTACTGTGGTAAGTAGCACAGTAGTAGCTAATTCATAAGCCATATAATTTATATGGAACAGAAATGAATGAAAATATTTTTTTCATCTGGAGAAATCTGCATTTCTTCCCCATTAATTCTTTTATAATGAATAATGCAGCAGGAAAGAGTCTAATTATAGAATGCCTTTACTTTGGATAGAATTCATACATTTTTTCCATCTTATTAACCCCAGCACTTCTTTCTTGATGTGGGAGGATAATTTACACTCATTCCTTTGTTTAATTGTGCCACTTACACAACAGGTGCTCTCTGTGGTAGTTCATATCATGTGCAGATCAATGCTGTGGCACTGTTGAGCACTTCTATATTTAAATTCTTAATAATATATACTCCCTTGTTACATTAAAATGGAGGAAGTAAGAAGCCTGCCTGCAAAGGTTGATAGGATTTAGTCATGCAATGTTTCCCTTCTTCCAGTTCATGAATAATCTTTGATTAGATATCAGGATGCACAAAATTCTAGGACTATGCATGAGATAATGAACAAGTGAACACTTTCAAAACATCCAGTCCAGAAAGAAAATAGTCCCTTTGCCCATCTCTTTGCTGCACCCCATGCCACTGCAAATAGTCATATTGGTTATTCTGTGACACTAATTCTTGGCATGAAGTTATTGTTTGACTTTGGCAGTTTTTGACTACTGTTTGACAACAGTCATCACAATCGTACAGGAGGAAGTAATAGCTAAGGTAGGGTATAGTAGTCCTAACCAGAACATTACTGTGCATCGAGTGAATGATCCCCATAAGAGCTGACCTGAATAGGTGCAGATCTGTGCAGTATTGTATGTGCTTGTTGACTTCCAGATGAACTTTATTGATTAATTGTAACAGGAGAGCCTGTACGCAGCTCCCTTCTGGTCCCTGTTCTTTATGCCACCTTCACATATCTTCTTAACTTGAAGGTAAGCAGCATATTTACATAAAATGTTCCTCTGCTTGACAGTAGAAACGATCAGCAGAGCTGTTTACCGATAAGGAACTCTTATACAAATCTAATGATGACAGTGGTGGCAAACAGTACAGAAAGGATCTGTGCAGCATGCCACACCCTGATTACTAGGGTATTGTCCAATCCTGCAAAACTTGGGGTTCTCGCCATTTGAAGGAATGAAAGATTATCTAGGCTATCCCCTTTCTCTTTTTCCTCTTATGTCCGGTAAATTACATTTTAATCAATAACTGACAGACCCTGAGTGCCTTTCCTATTGGAATCCATAACAAGCACTTGCATCAGTGTATTGCATTAAGTATTTGCTAAATGTGGAACTCCAGTACCAGTGCCAAAAGCTACTACCAAGGCTCGGCCGTGCAGGAGTAAAGGGTGGCTAGAAATGGATAGTAATCTCTATGGATGACTTACTGCATAAATTGACAAGCATATAGGTATGTTATCTTCGTGGACGGTGGTTATAGAAGTAAACAAAGACTGCCTAGTGCTACAAATACTAATTTTGCATTTTTACGTAGAAATTAATTAATGCAGGAAAGATCTGCTCTTCCTCTCCTCATCCCTCTCTTGTTCATTTTACATTACAGTACAATGTTTCTCAGCTAAAATAGGACACATTTTAAGACGACATTTATGCTAGTGAACTAAAATGCCAGTGGGGCAATGAGGCTGAGTGACCTGGAATGATTCACACCGATATTATTAAATTTTCTTATCTTCCAAAAAAATAGTGGTCACATTCAAACCGTTTATTTGAAAGAACCTCTGACCCACATTAATTCCTGAACTGTATCCAGAAAGTGTTAGGGATTCTGTTACTTTGTCACAGGATCACAGAAAGTTTGAGGCTGAAATGCACCTCTGGATGTCATCTGGTCCAAGCACCTGCTCAAGCAGGAAAATCTAGAGACCAGGATCGTGTCTCAGTCTTTTTTGAGTATGTCCAAGGATGAAGACTCCACAACTCCTCTGTGCATCCTGTGACAGTGCTTGATCACCCTCCAGTACAAAAAGGTTTTCCCTGGTGTTCAGTGGGAACCTCCTGTATTTCATTGTGTGCCCATTGTCTCTGGTCCTGTCACTGGGCATCACTGAGAAGAGCCTGGTTCCATCCTCTTTGTACCCTCCCTTCAAGTATTGATGAAATCTCCTCTCAGTCTCCTCCAGGCTGAACAGTGCCAGGTGTCTCAGCCTTTCCTCATAGGGAAGATGCTCCAGGCTCTCAATGATCTTGTGGCCCCTTGCTGGACTCTCTCCATTATGTCTGTGTCTCTTGCACTGGACACAGCATGTGTGTCTTAGCACTCACCAGTTCTAAGCAGAGGGGAAGGATCAGCTCCCTCAACCTGCTGGTAGTACTTTGCCTAATGCAGCCCAGTATACCATTCACCTTCTTCATCCAGGGCACATTGTTGGCACATATTCAACTTGGTGTTTACTTCCAGGACCCCCAGGGCCTTTTCTCCCAAACCACTTTCCAGGTGGCCAGACCCCAGCCCACACTGGTCCCCTGGGGTTGTTCCTCCACAGGTGCAGGACTCTTCACTTCCCCTTGTTGACCTTTATGAGGTTCTTTGGCAGTTCCTTTCTTCAACTTGTCAAAGTCCCACTGAATGGAAATATGACCTTCTGGCATGTCAGCAACTCCTCACAGTTTGGCATACATTCTGTCTCATCATCCAGATCATTAATTATGGTGTTAAACAGGATTGGAGTCGGTATTGACCCCTGGGGTACACAGCTAGTCATTGGCCTCCAACTAGATATGGCAACTGATCAGAAACCCCTGGGCCCAGCCATTTAGCCTTTTGTCAATCCACCTTAACATCTGCTTCTCCAGCCTTTATATCATCAGCACCTCTATGATAGCCATGTGGGAGACACTGTCAAAGGCCTTGCTGAAGTCCAGGTAGACAATATCCACTGTTCTCCCCTCATCTACCAAGCCAGCAATTTTTCATAGAGAGCAAACAGGTTTGTCAGGCATGACTCCCCTTAGATGAATTCATGTTTTCTACTCCTCATCACTTTTTCATCTTTCATGTTCTTATTATTTATTTATTCTGCCTTAGTACTTATTTACATGTGACCATTAGTTATTTATTAGGGCCACAGTACACCAATTTTAAAATTTAACTGAATAGCACTGATTTTATTCTCGGTTATTTTGATCACTGAGGCTACATGATAGTGCTGTTGCAAACACTTGGTCAGGACCTCCTGCATTATACCACAGCCCTGTAGAAGACAGAGGGAAATGAACAGTGGGAAATAGCACGTGATCAAATATTCCATCTGTGAACAAGGGTTAAGGGTTTTCTCCAACCATTCCTATATATGGTAACTTGAGGGTTGTCCTCACATTATCTTTGGGTTATTGTGTTTGCAACCAAAACTGAGCAGTAGCACTTTTTTTTCACCCTTTTTTATCTTGGAAAATAATCTTGGGTTTTGACTAGGTCAGTTAATAACCTTAAAAAGCGAGTGAAACAGAAAATATTTGACTCAGAATATAAAAGTAGTAATATTTGCTTTATCAACAATTTTTAGGTGAAACTAATATTTCAGTGAGTTAGATGCTTTAAAGTCCAATCAAAGGGAAACTTATAATTCTGGTGTGTCTTATGGGAAAAATATTCCATTAATGTCATCTTTAATTCAACACTAATTTATTAATGTTCAAAGAAATGGTCACCAAGAGGTTTTAACAAAGTCAGTTTGACAATGAAAGATTAAAATAAAAGTCCTTTGGAGGCAGATCTGGTAGTGTTATTTTCCCTCTTTGAGCAGCCCACTGATTTCAAAATCAGTATGTCATAATAACAGATTTTAATAGCCACAGGTCACATAGTCAAGTTAATTATTAGTGGGTGCAACAACTGACAGCATACAGCAACTCCAATAGGGAAATTTACTTTTGGGGAAGAATGAAAAAGGGAAAGAGAGAGAGGAAGAGGGAGGAAACTGGGCAAGAGCAAGCACAAGGGAAGATGCAGGCTCTCAGCAGTGACTGGCCTGGAAAAGCACTGACAGGGTATGTAAGAAACTTAAAGATCATAATTGCCTCAAACACTGTTAAGATTAATACCTTTGGTTGCTAAAATGGGTAAATAGTAAAAAGTTTTGAACAACCTTGGGTCCTCCACCACTGAGAAGCCAAGGTGAAGAGAACCAACAGGATGCCATTTGGATCCATGGGTAGAGACGCCTTTCTACTTAATCTGTCTCTCTCTCAAGTTCTTTCTCTCTTCTTTTCCCTGCCGCCCCTCCCCCTTTCTCGTTTCTTTCTCTCTCTGCCTCATATTTACTGTTAAATAAAATCTGTCCTATTGACTTTGGTATATGGTCTCGTTTGCACCTTAATTCACGTAAAGACGTCTCTCAGTAATCAGACCATAACAAGGTCTCAGGCGAGCATCTTCTGAGGGAGGTTCTCTCAGTGCAAGAGGTGATGCAGAAGAACAAGACAGCAGTGGTGAGGATGACACCCTTACCTTGCCTTTAGCCCCTAGCACTATGATTCCTTAAGCCCCCTAATGTTTTTTATTTTTCTAATTTTGTAAGCCTTATAAGTTTTATAGGTAATAGAAGTAGATTTTAGAAACAAACCCCTTTCTCCCTCCTCCCCGTAGTACCCCTTAGTTTATACATTCCTTAATCCTCTCACCCCATTCCATACCCCCCATGTCAACCCTATTCCCGTATCCAGTAGAAAATGTTTAGTCTCCTAGTCAAGGTAAGCCTGTCTTGTTTGGGGAACACTTGTATCTTGGCCTAAACCACAGGACAGAGTCAAGGAACTGGGTGACTCTGCTCTCTGTACCCCGAAGATGATGAAGGATGATGAAGAGGGGGTCCCAAAAAGCCCCCCGACCCAATTCCAGGAGGTGGGCCAGGGGGTGGACCAGGCCAAAAGTTATAGGGTGGACACACTTGGGATTGGCCAGATATTGTTATAAATGTAACATCTCGGACACAGCCCAGCGCGCGCGTCGTTTACCATCTATTGCCTTGGCACAATTAAATCCTTTCCCTATCTCACCTCAACTAACGGCTCCTGGATTTTTTTCTAAGCACCAGCTGAGCAGGCATCACTATATAGTTTTGTCATGATTCTCTCTTACTCGCTATAATTTGTTTGATGCTGTTAGCACATGTTGGCATATACCAATCATGTGTGAACACTGAATATTGATTTTTTGCTAAAGCTTCTGTGCACAAGTATTATTGGATAATGATGGTCAAACATTTAAGCAACTATTGCCTATTTTATTGTACACTGTTTGATTTTCTCTGTATTGGAGAAAATTGGATAAAAAATCCAAACACCTAAAATCTGCAAAACAAGAGGAAAGAATGGGCGTGTAAAGAGGAGTCATTGTTATGCCAGTCATAGCCATTTCCCATGACAACCCACTGTACTAACACATTTGGGCTTGGCAGGTGCAAGCCCATGAGACCAACAACATGAGAATAACAGGATGGAAACAAAAGCAAAAATAAAACCAGAGAGGCTCCAGCACTTATAGAGCAGCACTGCTGACAGTTTACACAGCTGCAAAGAGCATGCCCTTAACATTTGTAAGACTAAGGCACCTCAGGTACTCTATAACAGTGCCTGCTATTCTATAATGATGTTCATGATTGTATTTAGTATGAAAGAGATTTTCTCTATCTGTATTTACTTTGTCTTGTTAGTTTTTCTTCTTTTAGGATAAAAACTCACACTTAATTTTCTCTGTTTCAGCCATAATTTTACAAGTTCTGTATAATAATATAGAAGTATGGAGGAATATCAACTATTCATTTCATGTAGAGACTTAATTATAATTCAACTTCACATTCTTGAAATCTATGAAACTCGTATCATCTGTATGTGTCCAGAATATTAAATAATACTGAAAGATAACATTTGTAATACTGACTTTAGTTTTTCTTTTAAATTGACTGTGGATTAAATTGGTGCTGAAATAAATAATATAAACAGGACAACTGTTGCATTACACTGAATATTAATTCCAGAATAATCACAGAAACCTTGCTCAAAGGCTTTGGAAAATGAATTGCAAGGCAATTAATAAGGGCTAATTTATTGCTAAGTCCAAAGAAGAATACTTTGAAATGCAATGCTTGTGCAGGCAACTGTTCGCTTTAATAAATTGATTGGGATTTTTCCTTCAAGTGTGTAATGAGAAAACATTGACATTTGCAGTTCAGTTGTTTGAGAACTTAACACAGTAAACCAACAAGCAGCCACGTTTCTGAAACTGTTTTCTTTGCTTGGTTTAACAGATCCATTATTAAGAACTGCTGTTTAGGTTTTCATTGTATCACTGTTAATGTTCAATATGATGAGAAAGAAAATTAATTTCTGTGGTCAATGCCAATATACATTTTAAACTTATCTGATACTTCTGTATGTACAAATTTAGGTGAGACTAGTTTACTTAACAGAGCCATGATACCCTGAAGTTTCATTCCTTATTATTCAGAATTTATGTATAATAGAATCACAGAATATGCTGAGTTGGAAGACACCCACAAGGATCATTGAGTCCAACTCCTAGCCCTGCACAGGACTATTCCCAAGAGTCACACCATGTGCCTGAGAGTATCATCCAAACACTTCTTGAACTCAGGTAGTCTTGGTGCTGTGACCACTTCCCTGATGAGCCTATTCCAGCATTCAACCACGTTCTAGGTGAAGAACCTCTTTCTAATATCGAACCTAAACCTCCCTGACACAACTTCAGGCCATTCCCTCGGGTTCTGTCATTAGTCACCCCAGAGGAGATATCATCACAAGCTTCCAGTTTGAAACCTAAGAGTAATTTTTGTTTGAAACTGACATCTAATGCCTATTGTTCATGTATGTTTGTGCTCTGTTCAGATATGTTCTTTTTATCAGTAACAGTGGAAATACAGACCTTACAAACTTAACAGGGTTTTTTTGCAGCACATGATATCAAAATATTCTATGAACTCTACAGAAACAGCTCACATTGCATTACTCCCACTTGGTGTGAGTTTCTCAGATAGAAGAGTGCACTGGGCTATGTCAGATGTCTGTCAAACACACTGAAGTTATGACCAAGATTTTACAGGATGCTGCCATCCCATTACAGATGCTGATTTAGGTTCATGCATTATTCTTTGCCATTTGAACACATGTAACATCTTACATGTGTTATTTTAAGATACACAAAAGGTAGGTAGATTTGTGTTTAAAGAAATCTTTTGCTTTCTTTTCTTTTACCCTCCCCTTCCTATACTGACTGTAGGTATTGGGAATAAGAAGCTTTGTAAAAGCAGTTCACTATTATAAAACTGTTATAAAATCAATTCTTGTACATAAGATTTGAACCAGTACAAACTGAACTAATCCCAGAACTATGAGTGCAGAAGAGTACCAGTAGAGTAACAGAGAGTGTTTCACTTCAAAGATGATCCACATCACAGACTTTGGAGTCAAGCTGCAGTTCCCAGCAAGGGTCTAAGATCTCACAGAAAGTTTGTGAAGAGAGTTCAACTGTTTGTGTAAGTACAGGCAGCATAGGAAGTTTCCAAGAGAGAGGCTCCATATTGGACAAAAATTTTTAGTTCATAGTCATATAAGAGTGTATAGGACACCAACACTTCAAGCAGCCAAGAAGTGCTCTTAATTTCACCTGGGGCAGCAAATAGATGATGTTGTTTTCTCTTTTCAGACTAATATTTGCTTTTCCACACTGTTTTTCTCTTCTTGCAATTAGAACAACCCATTGTTGTTCCGATTCCCACTCAGGATGTTTTTCTCTCTTTTCAGACTATTTTTCAGCTTTTTATCTGTTAAGTTGCCATTAAAGTTGTCTTTGCACTAATCAATGATACCTCAGGACATCAGTGGTCTCCAAGTACCCATCTGTATTTCAAAGATGCCAGCTGCACTTCTCAAGGATGCTTCTGGTTCATAGGCCTAGATTGACAGTCCCCAGGCTGGCAGGTGTTTTCTCTGTCAGTGTTTGAGCAGACAACTTCTTCTGCTCAGTAATTTTCCTCTTCTAACCCTATCACTGGCTGCTCACATCAATTGCTAACTCCAAAGACCCATGTCCCACGACCATTGTCTCTGTTCAGCCAGTGATTCTTACTGCAACCCTTATGGTTTAACTGGCGGTAGCAGAATAGGCTTATAGCATCTCATACAGGGTTCTCCAAGCTACTGTGTTTCATAACTGTCTTCCAAAACGGAAGAAGCAATTTGCCAACTAACTTCAAATAGAAGTGTTCCATTCCTGGGAAGCATGCCCTTTTCCTCAACCCTCCTAACCTTATCTCCTTCCTACAGAGGGAATGAGTAAGACAAGAATGGGAAAGGCAGAGAAAAGGCACCCTCTCCTTCCAGTTGTAAAAATTCTGGAATAAAGGAACAGCTCTTGGCAGCTTCTCTTCTGAATGTACATGGCAGTAAATCTTAGAACAGTCTAGGCAAGGTAGCTGAGTTGCCTAATGCTGAGAAATACAAGAAGGATGCATAATAGTGTGGAAAAAATCTTGCCAATATCTGTGCAGAGATATCAAAAAATAAGTTTCTTTAAACCTGGAATGGAGAACTAATTCAGTCTTGCATGGATATAACAATCTCTGATAAGGGGTTCAGGGGAAAACCATGGATAATTCTGTGAACTGGAATGACTTCTTTTTTTTTTTCCTCTTTTTCTTGCGTAAGCGTAGGCCCATGATGCATGTTCTCATGAGAATCAAACATCTCTTGTGGTGCTTCCTTATGTGAATATGAATTTCCCATCCATACGCCTCAGCTTTCTCCGGTTTGATGCTGAAGATACAATAAAAACTAAAACTCATGAAAAATGCGTGTCTTTTGCTTTTCTGTAGGTGTATGACTACATGTACTTATTTTGCCTTTAAAAATCCATTATACAACTTTTAGTCTCTACAAAGATGATTCTAAGGACTTAGTGTTTTAGCATATTGTCTTTTTGGTAACTGACTGCTGGACTAAAAGCCTTCCTAAAATGCTTTGAGATTTTCGAAAAGGATGTTTTATAGTGGGGAATCAGAAGTCACTCTTCTTTGTATTTTAAAGCACTTCAGTAAGACTCTGATTGATGCCTAGAATCATTATTGGTTTTTTGACGAATTCTGTGGCTTATATTTCTCTATTAATTTCTTTTTTGCAGATACACTCACTAGTCTATGTATGTCTTTAATATTTATGATGTTTGTAGCTATTGTTGTCATAATATCTGGAATTTTACCATTTTTGCTGTAAATTCATGGTATTTATCTTGTTTTAAGGTTTTATAGTGCAAGCATGAAGTTAAATTCTGTTTTCCTGAGAAAGAATTACTTCAAGGACCATTTTGAGTATCATTTTAAAGGTAATGAATAGACACATTAAAGATTAAAAGAATAAAGTCTTTGTTTCCTACTTTAAAAAAAAAAAGATGAAAACCCCCAAGTTTTTTATCTTTTACTGTATAGTTACACAACTGAATACTGAACTTTGTGTCAATGCAGTAATCTCTCTCAATCTGATATCTTCTTATTCAGTTTTATGTCAGTTTAGGTGTGTGTCATGGTTTTAGAGCCCAAAATCCAATTCCTGATTCTTAGCCCCCCCCTCCCACATCTTAACCCAGTCTGAGATGGGTTTTCCAGACAAAAACACAAGACTCAATATGGGGGGAAGGGGTTAGGGTTAGGGTTATTACAGTGACTGTACACATAAATAAATACTATAATACATTACATACAATCGTAACTCTAGAACTCTAGTTCTACCGTGACATACAATATCTACAATGGGCCAAATCTCTTCTCCCTCCAAATAAAAGTCCAGGAGGGAAGAAGAAGAAAAGACCCCTACCAGTCTCTGAGCAGCAGGTCTCTCTAGGGCAGTAGGCTCTCTGTGTCTTTCATGAAGCAGTTGTTGGCTGAATCCTTGCCAATACACACGAGGGAGTCTCCAAGTCTCTCTTGGCCCCCCGACTCAAATGAAGGGTCTTTCCATGGGCTGCGTTACCCCAGACAAAGGTTGCTCCACCACGGTCATATCGACGAAGTGCAGAAGCCTTCGTGACGGTCTGGTATCCTCAGGGGAGTCTAGCCCCTTTACAGAGCTTCTGTGCTCTGCCCCAAGATGGCTGCCAGTTTCTCTGAAGCTGCAGCGAGGAGGGGGGGCCAAGGTCACCCCACACACACATTCCTTTGGATGTCCTGGCTCAGCTCTCAGGACAGTCTGAGCTTCTTAGCTCCTCTCTGCAGTGCATACTGCACTCCAAGACTCTTTCAAGCGAGTCTGATCATCCTCCTCTCTCTCGGAGGAGTCTCCAGGGAGTTTGGGGAGTTTTGTTTTTTCAGTTTTTACCCAAACTCTCTCTCTGTCTCTCTCCATCAGAGATCTCTGTGTCTTCCTGCTCGGCAGCTTTTCTGCTTCTTCTTGTCTGCTTGGCTCTTTGCCACTGCTCTTCGGACGCTGCTGTCTCTGCTGCTGCTCCGTCTGCCCACTCACGGTGGAGAAAACTCCTTCAGCTTCTCAAGTCACAGACCTCAGTCCAATCTAACACTGTTTCCAAGTTTCTATGACCCCAGCTGGGAGCTGGGGGGCTGAGGCCTCCCAGAGGGGGCTCACTGGACCCCTGCTTCCTCGTGGCTCAAATCATGGTTGCTTCTTCTCCAACAACAAGTATAACTTCTTCTTTTCCAGTCTAGAGTTTTTTTTATTTTTTGCAGGAGCACTGATTGGGTCAAACCCCAAGGGTCACCACCCCCTGGGGGTTACCACTTTCTTAGTTTCAGGGGGAAAACCTGGTTCAAACCACTACAGTGTGGAAATTAATAATTGGGAAAAAAAAGAGAGTTTTCCTCTCATCAATTAGTCTCCTGAAAGAGTTCACACATGTTTAGAAACATAGTTCTTTTCTTAGTCCCAGAACTTTTATCCATTCACGTTCTCCTGGCAATTTCATACAAAGTATGGGGGTGTTGGTGTTTTGGTTTTTTTTTTTCCTTGTTGTCGAGTTTTTTTGGTGGGTTTTTTGTTGTTGTTGGTTTCGGGTTTCTATTATTATAATTATTAATAATTATTTTTATCACAGATATTGTACCACCTTTCCATGTCTTGTCAGGGAGTAGATAACATCTGATAGAGATTCTTTTATAAGAATGGTAAAATTCCTTACCAGCAGCCAAGATATTTCACCTAATGTTCTCTCCTGTTCTTTGGAGATTTTTCATCTTCTGGAGTGAAGAACAAGAAGAGCTGGAGCTGGGAGGAAAATCTAAGATGAATGTATTTTCTTTATAGATTCAAGACCTCTCTATCAGGCATTAAATATCAACAGCAAGTAACAAAAATAAACTAGTAAAAAAAATGAATAGAAGTAAAATTGATCACAGGACAGAAAGGTTGAGGTTGAAAGGGACCTCTGGAGATCCAACCTCCCTTTTCAAGCAGGGCCTTCCAGAACCAGTTGCATTGTGTAGGACTCTATACTTGAACTTCTTGAGGTTCTTGTTCGCCTCTTTTCTCCAGCCTGTCGAAATCCCTCTGGATGGTAGCACAGACCTCTGGTGTACCAGACACTCCTACTGGTTTGTCATTTGCACAGTTGCTGAGGGTATACTCTAACCCATCATTCATATCACTAATGAAGAGGTTAAACAGAATTCAATTCAGCACTAACCCTGGGGTGTACCACTAGTCACTGGCCTTCAACTAGACTTCATCACTGATCATCTCTGGGCTCAGGACAGAAAAGGTAAAACTCACAAAGGCCATATGAGCTCCCAGTATGCTTAAATATACAGTTTTTGATTGAAGAATTTTCCATACAAAATGTGGTATGAAGTCAGTTTGCAAACAATTCATACCTAAGGCATTTATATGGGACTTCTTTCTTACATTGCCTCATCATCTTCACTCCACAGTCCTTGATCTTTCTTACATTGCCTCATCATCTTCACTCCACAGTCCTTGATAAGAAGTTGGGAATATATGTTGTTTATTGATTAGGAATTTTCACCTTGAGTTTCTGCACACTTTCTTTTGGAGGTTTCTATTTTGTTTTTACCTTCTGTTAAATCCAGGCTTGCTTCTCCATACACACACCAAACCTTGCAAATTCATATTCTGTGGACAGTGTTACTCGGCAAAATACTTTTAGACAGGAAAACTGGAAAGCAACAAATAATCCATTTTTGTCTAAAGCATGGGGTGCTAGTACAGCATCACTGTCATATTGAGTTCTTCATAGTTGAGATGTCAGTGCTGGCATGCATCAGTTGAGCCTGTGTCTTGATATCAGCTCCAATAATTTTCTTTTAATAGCTGATGGGGACAAGAATCAGAAAGAAAAGGTAAACTTTGCGGGTTGAGATAAGAAAGTTTAATAACTGAATAATAATACTACTAACAATAATTTTAATGAAAATAAGAGAGAGAGAGGGTAATAAAACACAAGACAGACAAGTGATGCCTAGTACAATTGTTTATCATCCACTGACTGATACCCAGGCAGTCCACGAAGATTTATGGGCACTCCCCAGACAGCTCTCCCTAGTTTATATACTGGGCATGATGTTCTATGGTATGGAATAACCTTTTGGCCAGTTCAGGTCAACTGTCCTGGCCATACTCCCTCATAGCGTTTTTGCAGCTCCTCACTGGCAGAGGATGGGAAGCTGAAAAGTCCCTGACTTAGGATAAGAACTGCTCAGCAACAACTAAAACATCAGTGTGTTATCAGCGTTATTCTCATCCTAAATCCAAAACATAGCACCGTACCAGCTACTAGGAAGAAAATGAACCCTACCCCAGCTTAAATCAGGATAGCCTGTTGGACATATATATAGTTAAGTGAATAAACCTGGGTAACATAAAATCTGCTTCTCTCTCTAGCTAGAGCATTCGCCTTTTTCTATGCACTTGCTCACCATATAGCAGCTGATTGACTATACATACATCTAGCTATACCATACCTCTGGCTCAGCATGGCTGGACCTCACTATCATTATAACAGACAATGTGTAATCAGCAAGTTTCATGCCCTCATCCCTGGCTAATTTGACATGCCACTTCAGTCAAAGCATGGCACAAAAATGACTCTCATGGAATTTTCTCCAGGCGATAGCTATGACTCCATGACAGTCTCCAGCTTTGTAGGTCTTCATGAAGTCAGGTTCATTTCATAGACCTATTCAAAGGGACTTGCCACAGTCAGTCTGGGAAGGAAGATGGGACAACTGGAGGGGTTCGAGCAGAGTGGTAGCTTCAAGCAGCTATCACAGTTTATTAGGGGTAGCTAGCTCTATTTATAGGGTAGATAGGGAAGGTTCTGGAAAAAAGGGAGGAGCATGGGACTGACAGGGGTTGCAACCAACCAGGGAAGGAAGGAGGGAACATAGGATCGGCAAGGACCAGTGAGGGAAACATCTGCATTCCAGTAAATCTTAACCAATGAGAAAATAGGGGATAAATGTGAGGGGGAAAATATTATAAAACTCGATAAAAAATTGGGGTACAATGAATTCAACACATGCATTAACAGTGTATAATAGTCTTGTTCGGTTGTTTCTTTGGCTTCAATGTGGTTGCAATGTAACATTTCAGAGCACATTCTCCTCTGCTGTTGCCTTGGCTAATGTCTTTCGTAGTTGCTGCCTCAAAATAAGAAACTTTTCCTCTTCGCCACAGGTGCCTTCCACAGGGACTGGTACAGCTTATGGGAGGGTGAATTCTCTAGTTCTTGCGAAAAAGTACATTGAAGAAAAAATGTATTTTATTCGTATTTGTTGGTGAACGCACAGCTGAACATTTCAATAATGAAAGTTTCTTCTCATGGGTGATATATCAGTACATTATCATACCAACTATCAATTTTTCAGAAACTGTGAATGATTTGTATCAATCCTTTTATTTTATTGAAGCTTTGTTTGCAATGGTCGACTTTTGTCTAGCATTTCCTGCCTTTTATGAGAAAATTTCTACAGCAGGCAATGTTTAAATTCTACCATTTAAAAAACACACAATCCCCAGTACAGAGAAAGTGCAAAAGAAAATCACAAGCCAAAGTCGGTGGATAAGCCTCTGCAGAGGTAGCTAATGACTTCTGAGGAATGAAAGCGAACCTGGAAGTGAGGTAAACAGAAATAGAAGGAATTTGTGAAGTGAAACCAGGGGTACAAGATGAAAAAGATGTGTGTATGGTGAACTCTTTGTCCCGAAAAACATTCACATTCGCAGCTGCTGGTACTCAGCAGCTTTATGAGAATACAAATTCTTATTACAAGTCTTACCTTGTTTCTTTGGCAGTTTACTCCTTCAGAACTCAAAGCAAAAACATAAGAACAATGTCTCAGTCTGAAAAGACTGGAAGGTTTACTAAAGAGGATGAGTTATGGGACAAAACAAAACTCCTCTCTCTCAGCAATTGTGGATTTAAAAATTACAGGGCTTTACTCGAGGAAGTGTGGAAAACAGAAGAGATAACAACCCTTTATTAAAAGCTATATGTATGTTAGCAAAGAAAAAAAAGGTTAAAAACAGTAACAGAACACAAAAAAACTATACAGTGGTCCTAGAAAAAAGCAAAGTCTGGTAAATACTTCTCTGTCCTATTAGCGCAGTCCTAATCGTGGCCTGCAGGGGCGCTGTTGGGTCACTGAGGCGCAGGGCCTGCAATTCGCTGGTGTGGTCGGTAGGGGGCGCTGTTGGGTCACTGAAGGTGCAGGGCCTGCAGTTCGCTGGTGTGGTCGGTAGGGGGCGCTTTTGGGCTCTAGTGGCCACCACGGGGTGGGGAGGGGGAGGGGCCTGGGCCGGTCTCAGATCACGGGAGGAGCCGAAAGGAAGATGGGGGACCCCCACCCCTCAAATGGAGGGAAAAGAGAGGGAAGGCAGTTCACCCCCAGGGACTCACTGTGGTTCCCAGGTGGTAGCATCTCAAAAAGCTCCTCTTTCCTCCTAGCGAGCACAGAGACTCTCCGATGAAACACAGCAGATCCGGGCCGGGGCCGAGAGAGCTCCCAGGCCAAGCTGGAATCAGCAGTCCGGGCTAGCCAGGGTGGGTAGTCAGGCAAACAGGCTTCCAGGCCTTCTCTCCAAATGCTCTGCACGCAGACCCTGTCTCTGTCCTCCAGAGAGGGCCCAGCAGAACTGCCTCCCTCCTGTCCGAGCAGAGCCAGCCTTCCAATGGGCCATTAGCTAGGAATGTAGCCAGGCTGGCTAAATCTTTTGTGAAGCTAATGGCCTTCCCTCCCCCCTTCCCTGTTTGGTGCTCCGTTTCTCTTACAGGGAAGCAGGGAAGGAAAAATTCCTCTCTCAGATTATAACCTATAACAAACAATTTCTTAATTTCTTTTGTGTTTCACCCACTTCCTAATGGTGACTACTTTGCTTAATATTCTAATTTGAGTGTTTATGGTTGTATATTTCTTCAGCTAGTTTTCATAGAATCTACTAAAAGAGAAGCATGTTATCGATCTCCTTCCATTGTATACTCTCTACACATCAATATTAAAACCTTTATAATTTTAATTATGTGTACCCATAAAGCTGTTATCTTAAAACATACAAATTGTACATGATGTCTCATCTTTCAAGCTAGTAAACCAAATCATTTCCTTCACAATTTAATTTGGAAAGATATTGAAATTAGTAGTCCAATGAAATCTACATTAGCTTGTTCCAAATTCAATCTGAACAAAAAAAAAAGAAGAAAAAAAAAAGAAAATGGCAAACCCCTGCTGCCAGAAATCACTTTATTAATCAGATTAATCTCAATTACTGCAGTAAACCAATGCCTGTACTAAGCAAAATGCTGTTGAAACAACAACAGTGCCTAACAGTAACTAAACAAGAAAGAATTTTTATTTACTCTTATTTGATTGTTTTATATTACTCCATCTTGTTTTGTTGACTACATAATTTGCTCCTCAGTTTTATTTATAGAAATAATTATTATAGTTTTCTTCATTTCATGTTTCTCTATTTCTTCTCCATTAAGTGCCCAAACCATATCGCTTTGATGGGCAATGTTTCATTGGCTGAAACTGGTAACTGAAATTGAAAGTTTTACAATTAAGTTTAAAATGCTTTTAATAATAAGTTAATAATTAAAATGCACATGTTCAAAACTTTTTTTTTTTCACGATTGTGAATAAATACAATATACTCACAAGGCGATTGGACTGTTTTCTTTCTAATATGATGGAATACAAGACAAGTGTGAAATGCTTGCTTAAGTTCCCAAGATAAAAGCCAATTGACAAGATACAGAGTGGTTTTTGCTAAATTCTTAGTGGTTATTTGATTGACTGGGTTTTTTGTTTGGTCTTTTTCCCCTGTACTTCAGAAAATAAAACTATGAAGAAACTTAATTATAGTTATCAAGTTTAGAAAATACCTAATCAAATGTTCTGTGCTGATATCTATTATTTTGGTTGAGCAGGTCTATACAACATTACATAGCTTTTATGTCAGCAGATCTAAGTGAAGAAAAAATTTGGATAAGGGTGTTAATTGAAAGAATTATATTAGCAAAATAGGTAAACGCACTTTAGTTTTGATTCTTTCAGGAGTTCTGAAGAGATTCTTGTTGTGGTTAAAGCTGTCTCTTATAATTTTAGTGGATTTGAAAAATCACACCAACATTAGAGAAATGGCATAGAAAAAATGCAGTGTTTATGCAGTAGGCTTAGTAGTTCATGTCAGATTATTATTCCAAAATTTGACATCAAGCTTTTACTTTGATGTCATGAACTGCTGATCAATTAGAATGCAAGCTCTAAAGGTACAATATATCTTGAGAAAAATCAATAACTCTACTTTGTCATGTTTTAAAGATAAGATGAAAATTTGCAACAGTCAATGCACATTATTGTAACTAACACCTAGGAGTGGAGAATCCGAAGACATACTAAATGGCTACTTATGAATGATAAAAGGTTCAACTCAGACCTTCTCACCTCCTTTTACAGACAACCATTGCAAAATAAAAACCTTACTATTGATAAAAGGCTTGACTTAGCATCATGAATGGATATATTCATAGCTACACCAGAGCCTACATACCTCATCCCTTAAACTAAATGCAATTCTAATTCACAGAGCACCCAGAGCTGTATGCTGCTGTGGAGGTCAGATTTTAGAAAATAGAATATTCTTAAGGTTTTCCACAATACTAGGGAAATCCCAATTGGACTTCGATGATCTTTGTGGACCCCTTTCAACTCAAGATGTTCTATGATTCTACAAATCAATCCCTCAGCCATGTTTTAATTTCAGTGGCATGGATTTTCAGTCAATTTCTGCAGAAGATAATTTATCACAACCCTAAACTGTTGCTTCTGAGAACTGTCCTCTGTGACCAAGGCATATCATCCAGCTGGTTGAGATAATGTCAGGCAATATATGAAGTTAATTGACTTCTATACTTAGACTTTTTCAGTTATTCCATTGTACAAAAACACTGGCCTAAAAAACACTATTGCCTACAGCCATTTTCTAAGACTTGGGAGAGATAAGCATTATAATGGAGAAATGCATTTTAATTTATGGAACTCCTCCATTTTTGCTAATAACATTTGCTTTTTCTCTTTTCTTATTTCTTCAAGAAAATTTTAGAGAACTATAAAAAATTCCTCAACCCATGGTTTCCGACCACCAAAACAGCAGTAACAAAGGTTTAAACAGGGAAAAGAAAAAAAGAAAAAAAAAGCCTCAACAAGTCGAATCACTCTCTCCTATTTAGATTTATAGTATGACCTTAAAGATCCATTCCTAGATTTGGGGAACTACCTGGAAAAGAACTTCCCAACTTGGTGTGAAAAGGCAATTGTTTAGTTTAGGCTTGGTTCTCACAGACTGATGGAGCAGACCTTAAACCTGAAGGCTGATCACAATTTAAAGACTGTGCCAGTAATGCACATAACCATCCTGTACAAATATATCTGAGTTAACAATTCCAAAAGAGGTCCTGATGATGAAGTCAACCTACAAAGTCTGATGTGGCAACTTAATCCGATTCCATGGATCCTGAACAGTTTCACATTCCACTTAAGAAATCTTGACGTTGAAGTCAACTACCTGCCATCACCTTCTAGACTTTTTTCTTCTAGGTGTTCAAAACTTATTGTTTCTAAAAGAATAATAAAAACTTTCATGTATAATTTGCCACCCAAATTTTGTCTGACATGCATTTGTTCATTAAAATCCTGATAAAAGTGGAGCAAGCAGCAACTGTCCCACAGTTGATACCGTTGATACCGAGGGACAAGATTATCTAAAACTCCAACTGTATTACCACACATTCCTCAAAAGTAGGTGAATCCAAGAAAAATGCCTTTTGCTCTGATCTAACTCTTTTCTTGTATGTTATGCCTCTGAAGATTAGGAATATGGGGAGTGAATCTTTTCTGACTAGCAGTAAAGCTATTTTATCTCTGTTATTTATAAAACAGGTTCAATACAACAACCTTACCAGTAGGACAACATCTTTGACTTTACTTCCACAGAGAGTATCATACTTTGATTGGTTAAATATAAAGGATGACAACTGAGAAACTGGAGTTACTGTACAAATATAACTTTTTTTATATTAAAGCCTCTAGGAATGTTTTCCTGTCATACGTACTAATTTTTATCTGACTGCATAACTAAATACTCTTCAAAGTATTATTGAAATGTTGTTATGACATTCACAGTCAATTTTCCTGCATTTTATCCTTTGTAAGAACATGAATATGCTGGCATTTAAGACACCTATAGAAGCCTATATGTGTTAAGCCAACTAAAGGGACTGCTATTATATACAAATGCTCAAAGAGGGAGAAAAAAAAAAATTAGAAAAAGGGAAAGAGTGAAGAACCCAGAGAGGAATATGGAACATAGTATTAGATTTCTGCAAGGGATTGAACTATTCAAATTCACTGGTACATTCAGTGAACGTATATATCTTATACCTGACATGTAGATCCTGGTAAGATATTTTCATTAATTATGTATCTCATATTTAATTTTAGTTAAAAATGGAGATCATTCAGAGTGGAAAAATAAAATAAAAACATATTTATTCACATGGGTCATAAATAGTCCTTCAATGAATTCTACATGAATTAATTCATTCTTCCCATAGCCAAATTCTTACATAAAACTTTGAGCAGTTTATTTTCAAAGGACTCTGACAGGCAATTAAACAGACCCTGAATGCTTGGAGATGCACTCATAAGAAATTAAGTGCCTTAATCCCACACTATATTTGAAATTCATCAGAAATGTCTTGTCATTTAAAATATAAAATTTATAGCCCTCCTGTGATTTATGGGAGCTAGATTGTTAAATAGTTAAATAGTGACAGCAGGTGACTAGAAACACCAAAAAGGGTAAGTATGAAGACAGTCTGAATGGGATAGATAGGATAGGATAGGATAGGATAGGATAGGATAGGATAGGATAGTTCCAGGTGGAAGGAACCTCCAAAAACCATCTAGTCCAACTGCCTGACCAATTCACAGCTGATCAAAAGTTAAAGCTCCTAAGGGCATTGTCCAAATGCCTCTTACTCCCAAGGCCCTTCTTGTATTAACCCAGGCTTCTTTATAGTCCATAATGCAATATTTCTGAAAACAGAAAAGAATTTGACAGTAGCATGATGAGAAAACTCAGGTAGAAAGTGAGTGTCACAATATGTCTACATTAGTAAATTAAACATGTTCAGGCACTTAGATCAGCTGACATCAAATGGCCTCTGATTTAAAAAGCTCACTCAACACCAAAGTTGATCAAGGTTGAGCAGCATTCCTTTTTATTGACAGTGCTGGAGAAGCATTGGGGATAATCCTCCATAAATGCTTCCCATGGAATTACAGAAGCAAAAACCTTACATTTTCAAAGGTCTTTACACATTCATGTTAAATTCTGCCTTTCTACACCTCCTCGCTATGTAAGTTTGTTTTTAGTCCATAAAAATCCTTTGTATGATGTATCCTTTTCATCTTGGATGAATTACTTCCCAACCTTGAATGTCAAATGCTGATTGGTTACTTGTCAGTTGAAGAGATACATCCTATCCACTTGCAGAAGTTATGTTCTTTTCCCAGTCCATCTTTACTTGCAAAAGCTATATCCTTTATGTAAAAGTTAGAAAATTCTCATCAAGTTAAGGAAAAATGCAAGGTTCTTATTACATTAGAAGTATATATGATCTTGGCCTAAAATAATTCTACATTAGTTCTTTACTTACTATTTTCTATTTAAGTGTTAGTTTATTAAAATATTAAAAATTAAAACTTTAAAGGAAAAACTTATCCATGCTATTAAATCCAGGCTTAATTGGGAATGTACACAGTTTAGTAGCTTTTTCAACATACAATAGAAGAACTCCACCTCCTTCCACACTCTTAAACCCTTGTGCTCTGAAGCTGAGTAGCTGATTGCAGACAGCCTATAGGAATACAGGAGTCTATGGGACCAGATAGGATCCGTCCCAGGGTGATGAGGGAGCTGGCGGAAGAGCTTGCCAAGCCGTTCCTCATCATTTACCAACAGTCTTGGTTCACTTGGGAGGTCCCAGATGACTGGAAGTTGGTGAATGTCATGTCGACCCACAAAAAGGGCTGCAAGGAGGATCCAGGAAACTACAGGCCCATCATCCTGACCTCAGTGCCTGGCAAGGGTATGGAGCAGATCATCCTAAGTGCAATCACACAACACCTACAGGATGGACAAGGGATCAGACCCAGCCAGCACGGGTTTAGGAAGGGCAGGTCCTGTCTGAGCAACCTGATCTCCTTTTATGATCAGGTGACCTGCCTTGTGGATGAGGGGAAGGCTGTGGATGTGGTCTATCTGGGCTTCAGCAAAGCCTTTGACGCCGTCTCCCACAGCATACTCCTGGAAAAGCTGGCAGCCCACGGCTTGAACAGGAGCACTCTGTGCTGGGTTAGGAACTGGCTGGAGGGCTGGGCCCAGAGAGTGGTGGTGAACGGAGCTGCATCCAGTTGAAGTCTGGTAACTAGTGGTGCCCTCCGGGATCAGTGTTGGGTCCAGTTGTATTTATTATCTTTATTGATCATCTGGATGAGGGGATTGAGCATACCATTAGCAAATTTGCAGATGACACGAAGTTGGGGGGGAGTGTCAATCTGCTGGAGGGTGGGAGGGCTCTGCAGAGGGACCTGGACAAGCTGGATAGGTGGGCCGAATCCAATGGGATGAGGTTCAACAAGGCCAGGTGCCAAGTCCTGCTGCACTTTGACCACAACAACCCCCTGCAGTGCTAAAGGCTGGGCACAGAGTGGCTGGAGAGCAGCCAGGCAGAAAGGGACCTGGGAGTTTGGATTGACAGGAAACTGAACACGAGCCAGCAGTGTGCCCAGGTGGCCAAGAAGGCCAATGGCATCCTGGCCTGGATCAGGAACAGTGTGGCCAACAGGTCCAGGAAAGTGATTCTTCCCCTGTACTCAGTGCTGGTGAGGCCACACCTGGAGTATTGTGTCCAGTTCTGGGCCCCTCAGTTCAGGAAGGATATTGAGGTGCTGGAGCAGGTCCAGAGAAGAGCAACGAGACTGGTGAAGGGACTTGAGCACAAGTCCTATGAGGAGAGGCTGAGGGAGCTGGGGTTGTTCAGCCTGGAAAAGAGGAGTCTCCCGGGAGACCTCATCACTCTCTACAACTCCCTGAAAGGAGGTTGTAGTCAGGTGGGCGTCAGTGTCTTCTCCCAGCCAACCACCAGTAGGACAAGAGGGTATGGTCTTAAGCTGTGCCAGGGGAGGTTTAGGTTGGATATCAGGAAAAAATTTTACATCAGAATGGGCTGCCCAGGGAGATGGTGGATTCACTGTCCCTGGAGGTTTTTAAGATAAGACTGGATGTGGCACTTAGTGCCATGGTCTAGTAACCACGGCAGTGTTGGATCAAGGGTTGGACTTGATGATTTCAGAGGTCTTTTCCAACCTGGTTGATTCTATGATTCAAAATAGTGTCTAACCAACATTATTTGTCAACTGCAACCAGGAAATGTTCTTATTCAGCCTTAGAATATGCTGTGCACCTTTGGGTAGGGGACTCTGCATGGTGGAAAGAACTGTGAGTTAAACTCTCTGGAATAATGATAGGGATACTCTAGTTGTCAGTCTGAGAACTAGGTGGTACAGCATCTCCCCACAGCTGCAGATAGAAATGTGACCCAGAAAGTAAATACAGCAGAACGGTGTTTTGCTTCACTTTTGGGAAAAAAAGTGTAGTTGGAATAATTCTAAGGAATGGTAGTGAAAAGGTAGGATCTGAAGCAGTTATTTGTAAAAATTATCTTAAAGTCTATTTTAAAGACTAAGATAGAAACTGTTTCACAAATGAGAAGAATTAAAACTCTGGGTAACAACAAAAGATAAAAGTAGACTGGAACTTTTATAAATCTTCAATATATTTTTGTTTGTCAAAAAGTAATTCCTTACATTTCTGTTGCTTATAGACTTCTCCAAAACCTGTGAATATGGAGAACAGCTTTCAATAAGGTTGTGCATTTTTTGTCTTCATTTCACACAGGAAAATAGTTTTCTTTAATCATTTGGTCTTTCATCCTAAAATAGAAGGTAAGAACAAAAGTTAGGAAACAGCAGCAATTGAAACCTTACCAGTCAAAAAAAGAGACAAAACCAGGAAAGAAAAGTAAATAGACAAGTCTTTGTAGCAACTACAAACAGAGATATTAAAGAAAAAGTGATCAATATAAAAAGACAACACTGATGAATCCTCTATTTGAAAAAAAGAAAATAGAACTTTTAATGGCTTTCCATGACTTTAAAATATTGTTGGCATATATTTGCTTTTTCTACTAACAAGAAAGGAATGGATTGAAGAAAGAAAATAAATGCAGCATGAAACGCACAGCAGTTAATCTTTCTGTTTAGCCTATATGTGCCATAGTCCATGTAAAGACATGAAAAGCTATCCTAATATTCTTTTCCACTGTGTTGGCTACAACAGGTTAACAAATTTAACAAACTAAATGAGAAGAGAAAAAAACTACACTCAGAAATCAAATATTTTTGTTTGAGAAGCACAAACTCCACATCCTCCTGAGCTGACTTGGGCCATAGAGCAAGTGGAAAATATGATATCTTGCCTGAAACTATGTTTTTTCAATATTTCTTTCACAAATGTTCTCTTAAATTGGAGTCCAAAATACTTCAGTTTAAAAAGATCTTTCTTCTCATAGAAAGTAAAATTTATAAATCACATGAGAAAGAGTAAAATATTTTCAGTCCAATATAGTACTAAAATTGGTTTGTTATCAGAAAATAAAACTCGAGCTCTTTGCACCAAGACAGTTCAATACAGCTACATAAACAAATGAAAATTAAAGACCAAATGGAAAATAATATCTACCTTTATTTCAACCATGCTCTATACAGTGAAATAATGGCCTCACGTTGCACCGAGAGAGGTTTAGATAAGATATTAAGAAAAAAATTTCACAGAAAGGGTTGTAAAACATCGGAACAGCCTGCCCTGGGAAGTGATGGAGTCACCATCTCTGGAAGCGTTCAAACAACTTGCTGAAATGCACTTGGTTTAATAGTGAACATGGTGGTGGTGCTAGGTGACAGTCGGACTTGATAATCTTAAAAATTCTATGATTCTGAGATGATAATATTAGTTGGTCGACCTTGAGACATAATTGTAGCTGTAAATACTTTTACTATTCAGTGGTAGCAACTTTCAAACAAACTTAAATTAAAAAAACCCCAAACTTTATTACAATGTATATGTATATTGTAGGCAGAAATCTTTATATTTCTTTTTAAAAGAGGTCACATATTTAAAATTATTTGTCTAATATGAAAATCTCCATTTGATACAATCCATATCATTGTATCACTAGTTTTGACTAGTCCACTCATCTGTATTACTTCCATGATCCTAATACAAATTTTGAAGGTATTTTAATATCCAAACACTTCTTTAAAACAATGTTCTTCTTCAAAACTAGCAGGTTTTGATAAAAGGAATGGATTTTTCTTAATTCACCACAATTTTATAGCTTCCAAATTGGGAGCTGGCAATCCTCTGGCAAATTCCCCCCGAAAATAGTTGTTGCAGGAGTTTGTTACCATGTTCATCCTCAAAGATCCTAATACATTAAAGCAATAGGATCAGCTTAAAATTTGAAATAAAATAAATATGGCCAGATGCAGAAAAAGTAAAGGCCAAAAGGAATATGTACGCACCAATCTAATAACAGAATAGATTTATCTAGTGCATTTGAACTGTGAACATAGAAGATGTTCATTGTTGTGAAGACATTTTAAGGTATTAAAAGTATTCACACGTTGCAATCAGTTGACTTGAAAGGAATGCATGCTCTCTAGAAGTACCTCCTCTCCTAGATTAGATCAACAGGTTGTGATAATTCCATCATCTCATATTCTGGGATTAAATGTTAATTCCATGATAAAATGATGATAGAAATTGCACTGAAAATCACATCAGGCTCACTTCATTAATTTCCTTTTCCAAATTCTTTGATGAAAGGACAATATTAGAAGTCAACATCTATCCAATTTGTCATCCCGCTCATTCATATAAATATATTAATAATTAACAACATATATAAAAAACATATTATATGCTTAATTCTATATTATGTAAATAATTCTGTGATTTTATAATTCTATGTATAAAATGCTGCCTATATTGATTTCACGTGGACACTTAGATTTCATCAGAATAAAACAACAAATTCCAATAGATACATTTCAGTGGTTTAAGAATTTGCTTTTTGTAAGAGGACTACAAGATATTTCAACTATTTTCTTTCTTATGACTTGACCCTTATGGTTCAAATACGTCATATTTAACTCCCCATACTTTCAGCTCCATTTTATTTTTTCAACCTAGTGCTCTTCTGTATAGTCTTTTTAAACTTTTAATAAAACAATACCCAATTAATTTAAGTGAAACATATTTTGCAAATAAACCCCCATGAACTAAGAAAAAGCATTGAAAAGGGGGGGGGGGAAGGGGTGGAGAGATCAAAGATGACTAAAGTATCTTAGTATATGTTGAGACACATTTTCACTTGTTCAGCTATGAAAGAGTAGAGTCTCACAGCTTTTTTTCATTAAGGAGAATCTGAGAAGTCAATAGAGCAATTTTGAACCAGATAAGGAGGGCAGTATGCAAACTCTTCTAAAGTCAGAAGTTATATACTAAACTTCTACCTTTTTGCCATAGATTTTTTTAAAATAATATTTAAATAATACTTAAATAATGACTTTCTCAAAACATCTAGAGCCACCTCAAGATACTTTCCACTGGCTTGGTAGCCTGACATCCCTCCATCTTCAGGTGTGCAGTCCAGAAATTACATATTTCAAACTTACCAAGTCTCACAAATTCAGAAAAAAAGGCTACAAAAATGTCACCAACTTCTTTCCAAAGAGTAAAGCAACATTTTAAGTAGTGTTTAGAGCTGGAAAGCTGATAACATACATAATGTTCAGGTGCTAGTAACGCATTTTTGTGTGACTTTATAGCCATAGAGGCTAAATTAATACAGTGACTATGATTTATTGAATTTTAGAATCCAGTGATCAATTTTCCATTTGCAGCTAATTCAGCTGAAATTATCTCTATTTTCACCTTCATCTGAGTCAGCCAGTTGCACAGTGTAGAGACAAACACTTACTCATTTTCTGCTGCTCGATCCTTAATTCACTCTTGATATTGGAGCTGCTGAAACCATTGCAAATGCAGAAGAAGAAATTTTTTCCAGACTCAATACCATATCTTACAGTAGCAATATAAACATCTTTCATAAAAGTATTTGTGACAGAAAAAGTATATATGACAGAAAAATTTGCCTTAGCAAATTTTCAATACTCCTTAGGGCATTGAAAACATCTTCTTTTACAGTGTATAGAGGAGAGCATGTCTAGTACATTTTGTAGGATGACATAAGGCTGTTCTGGCTACAACCTAAGCAAACACAAATGCAGATGCCATCTGTCATCAATATAAGCTCACTGTGGGGCTTGGGAGTCTGACTTGAATAAAGCCACACCTGAGCTAGTGCTGATGAATCTACATTTAAATATCCTAAGTCAGTGTTTTGAAATCTGTGTTACAGTTGTTGCTAAAGAGGACTTGATCTGCTCACAAAGCTCTCTCTATAAATATATGCCCTCCACGTAAATATGTATTTTTTCATACATCTTCTCTCCTTGTTACTTATTGTGAGAGACCAGAGGGACAAAGTTTCTAAATCTCACATAAAATGAAGATTAAAAATAAAGGACTCTTACAATCATGTCTGAAATAAAAAGTTTTTTAAAAAATAATTTCAAAAAACCCCAGTGTGCTCCTTAAATTATAGTTTGGAATTTTTTTAATCTGAAAAATTAATACAAAAGGAATAAAAAATTAAACTGGAAAAAAACAAAAGCAGTTGTCAGTTTAGATTCACAGAAGTCGCTCTGTAGAGGAAAACTTATTATTATTATTATTATTATTATTATTATTATTATTATTCAGTATACCTGATAAGTGGTTGGATCCTCATGGATGACTCAATCAGAAAATACAATGAAATATCATGTATCATTCAGGCAGATTGAAATGCAGGGATATGGTCAAATGATCAGAGAAATATGTTGATACTGTTATCAAAAGGAAAATAATGAGCAACCAATAGTAATAATAATAATAATAATAATAATAATAATAATGGCCCATCTTCGCAAACGAAGATTTGGGGAAAGGTCTTTTTACCTTTCAAGCCTGCGCAATGGATTTTTTAGGTGAGACACAGCCTGCGCTGAACTGAGCCCACCCTTTAATCCTAAGGTTCATCTGCCGGGGCCAAGCAAGCTTGGACAATGGCAGTGAGGTCCTCAGGACGTAGGTTTGTTTAGAGTGTCCTTCTCATAGATGGATGGCCACACAGGGCTAACGACCTCCATCAGGCCAGGAGACCGGGGAATCGAACCCGTGGTCGCAGTAGTGAAAGTCCTGCACGCTAACCACTAGGCCACCAGGGCCACCAATAGTATTACAACAACTACTAACAGTCAAGTAGTAGAGCCTTTAACAATTGTAGAATACTGTTAAAAGATTGATTTTCAGAAATGCTGTATGCTCATTAGCACAGAATGGAACATGGCTTCTAATGGCTAAACTGCAGTGACTTTTTATAGCAAGCTAGTAAGGGTTATTAAAATTTTAATAATACTAAAACAGGAGGAAAAGAAAAATCCTATACTGATTATGATTAAGATGATTTTAAACATTGTGTGATTGCAGCATTTTTTAAGATTGTATGTGTATATAGAGACTGTGACACCAATGAAACAGGGATTTATATTTTAGCTATATAAATAGTATCTGTTTAAATGTACATATGTATCAGAAAGAGGAATCCAGGATTTTATTACTCTTTAATACGTTTGTGTACTTCTTCCTTCCCCAGACTTCTTTCTGTGGGGGAAAGAAGGAGAAGGAACATAGATTTCTTTCTCTATGTTATGTGTAAAGGAGAATCTTCTGGCTATATAGAGCAAATTTTTATCCCAGTGACCATTTGATCCAAACCTCCACTTCCACCCTTGTGCACAGAATTTTTGTCTACAACCAGAGAGTTGCACAAATCGAAGTGTCAAAACCTAAAGACTGCTTTTTGAATCTTGTATAGTTTTTTATTTCCATACCAAGAGTTTATATGGCTTGTAAACTGAGGATATCTCAGATTATTGCATCTGAGTGTCCCACCCTTCAAAATATGTCTAGGAAGTATCAGAGAGCTACTAAGTTGTGAATAAGATTGCTCTGTCTTGATGAAGAAGGATATTTATAAAGACTGTCTGCTACACAGACTTTAAATTCTGGTATCAGACATGCTGGGTGGAGTAACCTCAGCTGTGAAGGTTGGCTGCTATAGTATGTTTCCTTCTGAAATGTGAAAGATTGATGAGGTATGAAAATTTTATTTTTACCTCAATGAAAGATATGCCATCACCCTTCATGGATGAAACACTCAATGATGCCTTTTCTTTCAGGTAATATGAAATTGCTTAATTTTTCACTATATGCTTTTAGAAGTGGAAAATAATTTTGGCAGTGGTGAGGATTATTAAACTCATCCTCAAAATCCCGTCTTGTTACATAAATGATGAAGGTACTCTTTCCTTTCAGTACATCTCAATGTTCTTATTCGACAAGACGGTGATATGGGGTGCATACTTGGTTATAGTCTTAAGAACAAAATTATAAAATGCTATAAAAAAATGCTACTCTTTTATTTGGTGTATGAGGATATCATGTAATGAGTATATCATCAGCCACACTATTAAGGTCCATACAATTTTTAGCTAGTCTTCAAGGGTAATAACCATGCTGCTGATCATGTTCTTGTGGTTCAGTCTTCTTTTTAATCAACCTTCTCACCCTTCTGTTGGTGTTTTCTCCCATTTTTATCATCTCTTAGGCAGAGCGGCAACCTTCTGTTTAACTTGAATTTCTTGTTGCTCAAGAATCTACCAAGTTTCTAGTTTCCTTCTACACTTTCTAGTTGCTTCTTATATCTTCTTCCTCCAAAGCAATTCTGAGCACAACTTTACAATTAGTCAGTCTCAGAAGCTAAATAGCTTAATTTAATTGTGCATCTTTCACTGAACTGGATGACTCCTTGCCAATAAAACTTGAATGCATTGATGTTATATTTAGTCCATTGGCCTCAAAAAAAATCCCCTAATACACTGTATTTCTTAAAACTGCAAACTTGCTTCTTGATTTTTAAAATACTTATTGTGTTATAAATCACCTTAGGAACCCAAGAAACTATTAGACAAAAGGAAGTACATATTCCACTCATCATTTCTGAGTGCAGGCTTCTCTTTTCAACTCTCCTCCTTTTATTTAAAGGGAAAAGCAAACAGAAGACGTTTTGAAGTCTCACATTATCCTAACTTGACGGTAAGTCTCTATCTGGTTCAATTTATGGAAAGGTTTTGCAATGTATAGAAATTCTTGTAGAAACAATGTAATTAGTCTTAAGGCAAGTTTTGCAAGAACTGATCATCTAAACCTGAGAGTCTTACCAGGGGAACTGAAAGTATATTCAGGTTATTGATGAAATTTGGCACCTATAACACAACACTTTAAAAGGCAGGTCAAGAAGCTCCATTTGGGCCAATAAGCTTTGTTGTAGGGAAACTTGATTAAACTTTTTTGTGCTGATGAAGAGCTATTACTCAGGGCTTTTCTGTAAACTTGCTCACAGAGAGCATACCTTTTTGTTCATCATGCTCCATCAGGTAGCATAGGAATATCAATAGCTAGAAGTGACTGAGTTAGCAAACTACTGGGAAACACACTGTTCTGTATGCACTATTGGACTCTGCTTTCTTCTTCCCCTCCTCCAGTTGTCTTTTTATGCACTCAAATAAACAAAACGCCCCTCTTTTATACAAAATTGATTTTCCTTCCAAGTCACTTTCTGTAAATGTTCTGGGATTCCTCCTACAGCAGGCATAGAATCTCCAAAAGCCACATTAAAGATATATATCTATATTGGGATGGGGGCAGAGTGGGGCAGGAAGGAGAGACACAGAGAGAGACAGAAAAAGGTAGAGAGGCAGAGAAAATGCTAATAACACAAAGAGAAGGATCTAGCATTTTTCTGCTACTTTTTTCAAGAAAAACATAACTCCCCTTAAAGGAACAACAGTCATGCTTAGCAATGACTGATCAATTAAGAGTTCTCCTACTATCTTTGGATCACTTTTACTCATTTTTTTACTGTTATATCTCAGGAAACCACCACCTGCCCTCTTAAAAACTTACCTGCTTGACAACATATAATGACTATCATAGAACATATTGTTTTTTGGAGTGTAGTGGAAAAAAGCACTGTCAAACAAAATTTAAAAATATAAAACCCCTAAAAAGTTATTCTTTATTTCTGACCACCCCAGGAGTGATTAAAAATCATAGGCCTTAGCTAAAATTACCAAAACTATGGAAGTGGAAAAGGTCAACAAGATTCAAACTTGAAACTCTAGACCAATAGCAGAGAAAAACCCTGCCTTTCCACAGGAATCCCTTGTGTTTCCATCAAAGCATATTAAATACTTAAAGATGTATAATGATCTTCCTTAGTCTGTACTATCCTCAATGATGGTAATTTCTTTTGCTTTCGAAACATTATTTCAGTTAATTAACTGTATTTTATATACAGTTCTAGCAAAAGTATAGTTTGAGTAAGTCAACAGAATTTACTTTTAGATTCTCAATTAAAGAAAGAAGAAAAAGGTACATGATATAGAATAACAGAAAAGAAATAAAAAGAAATATGTGGACCTGGATAGGCAGGAAGTACAACAATGAAATCAATTAATCTTGGACTAATCAAATGCAGATGCCTCCACGGTATCATCATAAACATTTGGCAATAAAATGTATGATAGCTATACTGACCTATCCGGGTGGCTTTGAAGTCAGATATATTCTTTAATGTTCTTACATACTTATGAATATCAACACAATAGCATTTCAATTAAATACATACATGCATGCACATATATCTCCAGATACAGTTATTTAATCTTTCACCTTTTTTAATTTGAGATAGTGCACCTTAAAGAAGATGTTTCTTTTCTTTAGCATGTACATTTGAACAATGCCACATGCACGTTTGAGTAATTTAGCTATATTTCAAAAAATGTTTGCTATGAAATTTCTTTATAGAATATCTGCAAGCACTTTAGAAGTCCAATAAATAAATTCTAAAGAGAATCAAAACTTCTGAGTCCTGAAATAGCATCAATTCACTCATCCCGTGTGTTCCTTCCTTAAGGCACACACCACCACAGGAACTTTTCACCTGAGATCCCTGAACAACATACTCATGAAAAATTTCAAAGAATTGATATAGGGAAAAAGAAGGTTAGGTAAAAACAGACACCATAGAGGACAACATCCAAATGAAAAGTGAATAGTGGTTTCCCCAGGTAGTGAGATGAAACAACTTCCCAAATGTAAACCTGAGAAGAGTAGATGTAGAGAGTCAGATTCTATTTGAGGGGAAAAAAAGCATTTTATTTTGTGTTCTTGGAGAATCCCTCGTATTCTAAGTGGTGGTTGTGGCCCCTAATTCAGCATAATACATTGTAGCTTATTGTAATTTGGCCAAACTTTAACAATACAGCTCGTAATTTTCTGTTCCGTGACATTTAATGGCATCCAAGCAGTCAATAGGAAAGCATACACTGTAGTTTAAACCCATCCATACTGGTAACAAATGTTGACAATCTAATTTAACATCTTTTGTATGCACACTTTAATTACACTCTTTAATTACCTTGTCACTTGGTGTTTTTACACAGATTGTTCCTCTTTAAGTCTACAAACTAGTTACTACAAAACCAAACTGGACTGTGAAATAAGCTAGAAAGTTTGCATCAATCACTGCAGAAGTTGGATTTTGTGCAGTAAATGGTAGAAGGAAAAAAGGATCTTTGCCCAGATAATGCTGATGATCAGCACTCTCGTGATTTCAGTTCAGGTCTGTCTCTGTAATGTCAGGTAAGTCATGTAAACGAACATTTTCTCAGATGTACACTAACTGCGTATTTCCCATGTTCTGAATACCACCAAGAACTGAGGAAAAAATTAACAGGCATGCTGAATGTTTAGTAGTGACAACTGTCTTTTAGTAGGGCAGTACTTTTGGAAGGAAAAATGCCAAAAGAATCATCTAAAATTCAGAACCTAGACATTTAAGCTTAGTGAACAGATTTGGTGCTAATATTTTTGAGTGTTTATTATTCATTAATTCTACCTCCATTTATTCATTGTGAAAACAACTTTAGTAAATGGCTATGAAACTGTGAAATTCTACAGTGACATCACAGTAGAGAATTCCATGACATAGTTATTAACTTTGATATCTGAACAGTATGAAATAAAATAGGGCAAAGCCATACATGGGGTGAGAAAAACACAAAGTGGCTGGGAGTAGTTCCTTTGAGATATATTTCTATAGGAATAATATGGATACCATTTCATGTTTCAAATTATAAGACTCTGCACTGTGAACTGTGTGAGTCCAATTCTGTGTTCCAAGATAAGAGTTTAGATCCATTTTTGTGGAGTTATGCTTCATCCCATTATCATATTGACAACAGTCAAGTTGTATTGTCAGGTATTTTCCATGGTTAGGGTGAATAACTGAGGAGCAGACAAGAGGAATGACAAAAATTCTTGTGTTCTGCTTCACTGTTGTCTATTCCAAACCTATGGGAAAAAAGAAAAAACAGCACTGCATATATTTCACTCTCCACAGAGAGAAATGTATGTTAAATTTTCTAAGCTTAGAAAGACTGCAGCCTCAGTGAGCATTTCTGTATTTGTTATTGGCATTCCAACTTTACTAAGTTCACAATTAAATTTTAAAGCAACAGTTTTACAATGCAATTCTTTGCATAAGCTTGGATTAAATTTTCTGTGTAAAATACAGCCCAAACTGTTAATCACAGTTTTACGTCAGACACCAGTAAGTCAACATTTTAAATGCTGGATCATCCTTTTTACTGACATATGTGAGTACAAGAAGCAGTGTCTATGTGTCTTCGGTGTTTGTGTCTGCATATCCTTCAAGATCACAAAACAAAACAAAACAAAAGGATATTTTGTATAATGTCCCAGATAAAATGCAGCTGCTGAGAGTGTTGTGGTCATCATGGCTAGGCTTCACAAACGAAGATTTGGGAAGGGCTCTACCCACGTTTCTTGCAAGTGCGTTGGTGGCTAAAAAGGCCAATACGAGAAAGGCAAGTCCGGTTGCAAAAGGCTCTACTAATTTCAGAATGTAATGCAACCCTAAGTTCAAGTTGTGATGTTGCTGAAATGTCCTGCTTAACCTTGAAGTATTTTAACATGTGAACTAGCTGCCTAACCTCAAATTGTTGTCAATGGAGATACATGTTTCACTTCCAGTTGCCTCAACTGTACATCATGCCATTTCCAATGCCCTGCACCACCTTTCCAGTCTCCAGTTGCTGCCTGAAAGGGCATGGATCCCATGTACATAATATTTTGTATCTGAAAACCTCATGCCTCCTACACCTGCATTTATTAAAAATAATTTAAAAAAGTATGTATAAACAAATATGACTGCAAGTAGGAGACAAATATTTACCCTACTTGTCTAAAAAGTACTTATGGAGAGAGATTTATATACGGTTACCAGATACGTGGAATACATCATAAAAATGACCTCTTTCATCTCTTCTGAACAATCTCCCTTTGATTTTTTTTTCTTGTTGTTGGTTTGTTGGCGTTTTTTTCTATTTGAAACTGAACCCTTTATTCCAAGCTATTTGTCATGAAGGAGTTCTGCACTGGTCAGAACCCAGCAAAAGGCAAATCTTCAGTAACTCTTTTGCTTTACTGGCTACCTTTGTGATTTATATGATCAAGTAAAATTCAAAGCATTTGTTTTTAAGGCATCTTTCAACCCCAAACATTGCCTAGGCTGTGTACATGAAGAAGTCAGTAAATTCAGCACGCATAGTGAAGCTGTGAGTTACACAGTTCATATGAAACCCACAGCAATAAAATCTTTATACTGCAGAACTGCATATTCTGCTGGAAAGATTCCACATTTTACAAAGTAAAGCTATTACAGAAATGCTTCAGAGAGTTTTGCTCTGAATACAATCATCTGCAAAACTAGTCTGCCTTACACAAAATTTATCCACAGCTACAGGCCTCCAAGGAAGAAAAAAACAAAAATTAGCTTTTTTGTACACCATAATGTTCAATTCTGTTGAGCTGCTATTTATGAATGTTGTGGGCATAGACCAAACTTATCTGCATCCTATTCAAGGACAGCTTTGATGTGCCTGAGGTAGTGTTCAGCTTCTTCTCCTCCCTGTTTTGTGCCCTCCCCAGTAGCCTTGTGTCAGGCCAATTGTCTGACAGGGACTTATGTGAGATGGGTAGGAATACAAAATGGAACTGGAGCTGAAAAGGCAGGAATACTTGTTAAGCATTGCACAGCATCATCTTTTTTTTATTATTTTATTTTTTATTTCAGAGACTTGGAAAAAAGTTATGGTAGTGCACCACAGGCCAAAATCCTGCAATTGACCATGGCAGGACAGGAAACCAAGAGATGAGGTTTACAGAGCAGTCATTCTGTCTCCTTGGGAATGAGGTAAAAATCAGTTAGAGTGAGCATATGTATGTGCATCTCAAAATTTCTATATCTTCTCTTTATTACTAGTGTTAATGGTGGTGTTAATTTTACTTCTGCATTTTATGTAAGCAAAGCATAGCTGTTTTATCATGTACATGAGATTTTTTTTCCAGAAAGCTGTATCAAGTTCTGGGCAAGTATTAAGCAAGTAAATTATAGATTAAAAACTATTTAGATAAAATTAAATCAAAATATTTGGTAATGCTATTATGTTCTGAAGCAAAAAACGATTCTCGGGAGCATTTATATGATTGTTGTTCAAGTTAAATTGCAGTTGCAAAGACAAAAAAAAACACATTAAGTTTTATAAATGAGATGGAGAGGTGAAGTAAAGGCTTCTTTTGCTGATGACCTTTTACACCAAGTAATTGGTTTAGACAGGAATATAAAACAAGGCAGAGCTGGAATTTGTTACACAGGATTGTACACCTACGACACTTTTCAAAGACTTTGATGTTTAGGACTGATTTCATGTAATAGGTGACCTTATAAGAACTTTCATAGCAATCCATTGTTAGTTTAGAAAGCAGTGCTGAAATGGATGGATTATAAAGAACTATTTAAAATAATTCATGAAAGCCATATTTCCGAAAGAATTTTTTCTCTGTCAAAACATAGTCCTCAGGGAACTTTGATGCAGATGTTAATAGTTATCACACTATACCTACCCTACTAGGTTATGTGCTAGGTGAAACATCAAGGTTTTAGTACAGTACAAAATGTGATATGAGAAGTACCTGTAATTATGCAAACCCCTATGACATGTAAAGACTGAAAAAAAAAGATGAGGTACAACGCAAAATAAGGTCAGACAGAAATAATAGTGGTTAGAACAGATCTATGACACTTCTTCACCATTTATTAGAGACCCGTCCTTCAGCTGTCAGACTAGCCCTGGGAGTCCTCAACACCTCCCCATAGACCAGTTTGGGTGCCAGAGGCTAAAAGCAAACAAACAAGCCAGGAAACAAAAAACCTCCAAAAAATAATCATCAAAAAGTGCCTCTATATGAATTTTCAAATCAATCTGTAAATGGTAAATAGTGGAGGTAGCTTTACCATAGAATACTTCACTCCTTCAGATCTCCAGAGCAAATCATATAGTCCACACTAGCTACACCAGAAAAAATTAATCCCATTCTTAAATTTTTTAGTGAAATTCCATAGTCTATATGGTGTAGGTGCTCATTTTAGGTGATCAAGTGCCCTCTTCATCTTCAGATTTTTTGGATATGTATCTGTGGTTAAGATATATTTGATTACTAAACCAAACTATACTAAAAGACGTAGTTTGTGGCTACCTTAGATCACACCGTGTTAACCACTCACAATTCAGTACTTTCTGAGGAGACATTGTCATTCTGCTTGCAATTTCTATGTTAAAATTCACACCACTCAGAAAGATAAGAATGGAGAGATTTCAGAAATCTTAATCCTGTAAACCATTAAGGTAGCTATCTTCACAACAGATACCCAGTGTGGTTCCGGATAGCAGTTTTTTAAGTAAGCTAAAACAACAATAAAATACATTATTTTACCTTATTCATGTTGAAGTTTGGCTCAGTTTATGTTAGTCTCTCCCATTTTTACCCAATTTCCTTTTCCCTTTAATTAACAAGTTTTACTTCCAATTTAGGGTAATAGGCTTTCTCTCATTTTTTTCTCTTTTTCTTAAGGGGTGAGTTTAAAGAATTTGTTTAAATTGCATTTTATCTCTCTCCTTTATAATGTAAACTGCTGCAATCTATCACTATGGCTCTATGTTGATCTTGTTATGACAATTTTGGCTTTATTCAATACTTCATCTCTTCCAAGCATCACTTAAGAAAGGTTATGTAAATTCTCCTTCCCACAGAATCACAGAAACACAGAATACGGTGAGTTGGAAGGGAACCACAGAGATCATCAAGTCCAACTCCTGACCCTGCACAGGACCATCCCCAAGAGTAGCACCATCTGCCTGAGAGTATTGTCCAAATGCTTCTTGAACTCGGTCTGACTCGGTGCTGCGACCACTTCCGTGGGGAGCCTGTTCCAGTGCCCAAACACCCTCTGGGTGAAGAACCTTTTTCTAGTATCTAACCTAAACCTCCTCTAAAACACCTTAAGGCCATTCCCTCCTGTGATGACCAGGTCCTGTCACTGGTCATCACAGAGAAGAGATCAGTGCCTGCCCCTCCTTTTCCCCTCACAAGGAAGCTGTAACTGCAATGAGGTCTCCCCCTTAGTCTCCTCCAGGCTGAACACACCAAGTGACCTCAGCTGCTCCTCATACGGTTTCTCCTCAAGGCCCTTCACCATCTTCCTTGCCCTCCTTTGGACACTTTCTAAGAGCTTAATATCTTTCTTATAATGTGGCGCCCAAAACTGCACACGATGTTCAAGGTGAGGCCCCCCCAGTACGAAGCAGAGCAGGACAATCCCCTCTCTCAAGTGCTGGCGATGCTTTGCCTGTGCCTGATGTCCCCCAGGGCACTGCTGACTCATATTCAACTTGCTATCAATCAGGACCCCTAGGTCCCTTTCCATGGCATTGCTTTCCAGCCTCTCACTCCCCAGTCTGTAAGTACATCCAGGGTTGCCTCATCCCAGATGCAGAATCCAGCACTTTCCCTTGTTGAACTTCATATGGTTGGGGATTGCTCAGTCCTCTAATTTGTCAGGGTCTTTCTGCAGGACCTCCCTGCCTTTGAGGGAGTCAACAGCTCCTCCAAGTTTTGTATTGTCTGCAAACTTGCTTAGTATCCCTTCCAGTCCTGCATCCAAGTCATTTATGAAGATCTTGAAGAGCACTGGGCTCAAGTTGGAGCCCTGTGGAACCCCATTAGTGATGAGTTGTCAGTCTGATGTTACCCTCTGTGCTCAGTCCTCAGGCTCATGGCAGGAATAGCCAAAACTTATGGGTTTCCACATATCTTTGGAGAAGAAGAGAGTTTCCTCCTGTGATTGAAACTCTCTTCTGTTTTTCTGCTGTCTACTGTGTGCTATTTCTCCCTTTAGGGGACCCTGGTGGTCTAGTGGTTAGGATGCGGTGCTCTTAGCGCCGCGGCCCAGGTTCGATTCCCGGTCAGGGATACTGCCCCGGGCAGATGGAGCTCGTCAGCCCTCTAAGGCCATCCATCTAAGAGAAGGTCACTCTAAACAAACCTACATCCTGAGGACCTCACTGCCATTGTCCAAACTCGCTTGGCCCCGGCAGATGAACCTTAGGATTAAAGGGTGGGCTCAGTTCAGTGCATGCTGTGTCTCACCTAAAAAATCCATTGCGCAGGCTTGAAAGGTAAAAGACCTTTCCCAAAATCTTCGTTCGTGAAGACTGGCCATACCAGTAAAATGCATTTTTATTTCTCCCTTAACAACAAAGAAATTATTAACTTGTCTGATGGGAACAAGTGAAGGAATCACGATCAAGTTTCCATGTGTTTCATTCCAGGGGACTTTGTTCCTTCAACATTCGAGAATGGGTTGAAGAAAAAGCAGAATCTTCCAATACATGAAAGCTAAAACTATCCTGAGCTATTGTTAGTCCTTGGAGTTTTCTGTAGTAAAATATAGGTAGGGTCTACCATAGTCATCAGTGGTCAAAATAACTTTGAATGAGGCACTTTCTGCCTCAGGACAGAGTTTTTAAAAAATTGTATCTTGCAACATGTTAGCAATATCTTAGAAAGAGAGGGAGATGACTACTAAGATTATTTACCTAGAATAATTGTCTTTTTTACTGCTAAAAAAGTACTTGGAAAAAACAGTCATATCACAACAACAATTCAATAGGAATAAATACTGAACAGTAGTTACTCCCTCTAGTCATTACCCCAGTTTCATTATTTATTTCTTAGTGGGAGGGTTCATAGTCCAAACTCAAAAGTAAGACATGCAGAATTCAGCAAATAAAATGAGGCATAAGCTGGTATGTTGAAAACTGATTAGAGATTGCCTCCTCAGTAAAACCCAGCACTTTGACTGTAATTTATTCATGAAAAGACTCAGCAGTTAACTTTGGTCATTTCTGTTTATATTGTTGTTATGTTTCTGCCATTTGATTATCTGCTCATTCATCCAGCATACCTAAACATGCCTGGGAGATATTCTCTGTTCAAAACCCTGCATCTTGACAAAGGGGGATATTTCATCCTTCTCTGAAAATATAGTATTAAAAATCATCTGAAAATGCAAGAGTATTAACAATACATCAAATCTATGAAGAAATTCTATATAGCTTTGTATCTTTTCTCACTGGTATGATTTGTTGATATTTTCTTTCTTTTATGTATTCATCTCTTTAAACTAGTCCCTCTTACTGTAACCCATGAGGGTACAATGAAGAAAAAACAGAGTTCTGTGCTATTATGGGATGAATAACTAAAAGATAAAGGACTTTAACTGAAGGTTTTCTTTGGCCTCTTGCCCTGCTAGCCTAGCATACACTCATAAAAGCAATCTTAAAGGGGAAAATCAGGAAGAGTGGAATGATAGAGGCTGGGGATACATCCTTTTTTTGGAGTGTTGTAGAATGACAATGCAGGAGAGTCCTACACTGTGGTCAGGCAGGCTAAATGTGTGAGTACATCTTCAGAACAAGGTCCCATAAGCTGAAGTTTGGAAGTATTCAACATTAACAGCTTCTTCTATACTTGTTCTACACCGCACAAGGAAAATGCATAACTTCCAAAAAAGGAACTGTTTTGGTGTGCAAAGCAACAGTGGAGAGGGACAGATCTAGAGGCTAATTAACAGGCTTTACAGAAGTGAGTCCTAGTCTGGTATCCTCTGTTCAGGTTGAGTGTTACATTTTTCTGTGCATCTTTGGGCACAGTTCAAAAACATTTCTACTTATAAGCTTCAGAGTGACATAAAGGTTATGATCTCTGGCTTGGAAGCTGGTACTGTACAGCTTCTCCAGAGTGCTGCTCTGGTAACTAGTGCCCAGTCCAACGGAAAACAAGAAGATTCCCTCCTCACTGGGATGTAATCTCCCCTGAAATTTCACTATTGTGTTTTCCATTTGACCCTTTAGTGCTTATGGATCTGAATCAAGTCTCCATAAAAAAATTGAAATCTTGATCACATTTCTTTCTCCATTGTTTTTGAAAAGACTTCATCTGTACAAACTTTCAGAGGTAAAAAATTCATTATGATGGCCTTACACAGCAGACAACACGGTTCTGAAAAGTGTACCAAAATTTAAGGGGCATAGCTTTTGCCTGTGCTTCATGTCCCATTGACCAGACATTTTGCCATTTTTGGTAGATTTAAAGAAAAGGAGACAGATTAAAAAGGAACAAAACCTATTGTGAGGAAATAACATATAGCAAAATATATGTGAATGTGAAAAAATGACATTTTTAGATAGCTGGGAATGACATCATGCACTTTCTTGTTTGACCAGGCAGTATTTTAAGGAAAAAAAAATGTACTTCCCTTTCAGCTATACAAATAACAGACTAATAACAATTGTTTCAGGTAGGAACTTGATATTTTACTATGTCAATGTATGGAATACCAAGACACCAAAATACTGTGAATGATTTATAGGAAACATTTTTGTATGAGGATGGTTTTGATGTCACTGAAACTGTTCCCCAGGACAACTCAATTTATATAGAGATGTATATAGGTATACACACATACACATACACACACACACACATTTAATTCTTCATCCAATGCTCTACGTCCGAAAGAAGTAAACATACAATAGAAGACAGAGCTATTTCGGATCTTGATTAATCATTTATGCAAGTACCAGAAAAATCCCCACAAGTAGCCAAATACAACTAATAGTTTGAACTATTAAAACTAAAGTCAAGCTAAGTATTTTAATGTATTATTAATAATAATAGTTAATAATAATAATATTTTCACCACTGAAGCAGGTTTTCTGCCTAATGAAACTGTAAGCTGATGATTTTAATATCTCCCAGTTGCTTAAAATTACACACATATCATGGATTAACATAAGAAACATTAATAATTCACAGATCAACTGTAGATAACATAATATTTTGAAGTAACTCAGACAAAAAAGTCAATTTATTTTTGTTTTTCCAGTCAGAGTTTCCTTAATAACTCTAAGTGCTTGATATAGAAGAAGTGTACATACCACTATCCTAGTGGTATTCTAGATATATATCACTATAACTATGTTTCAGACATGCATTCTCCCTGAAACAGAGGACAGTAATTTCTCAATACAGATTTTCTTCTTTGTCTTTGTATTTTAACCATCATTTATTCTATGTGCAGCAGCACCACTTGCTGTCAGGAACATTAAATAGCTTTAGAAAAGGTGGGGTTTTTTCTCCCTGCTTTAGCATCCTGGACGTTTATATTCAAGCGTTACGAGAGATCTTATCCAAAGGAAAACTGAAACAAACTTATTGGATTCCTTTTAAAAAATACATTTTATAGTACTCTACTTGTAAACAGGAAAAGATTAAAACAGAAAAACAGTAGGTATTTTCCATCAGATTTTATTAAACATATGTGTAAGTTTAAAACAACTTTGGTAGTTAAAAGGTCATATTGCAGGATAGTAGTATGGAGCAAAAAGTTTAACCTTGAAGCTCCTTAGCTTTAAATAGTGGTGAAGCTCCTTAGCCTTAAATATGGGTTTATCTCCATAAAACCAAGTCCAACAGTAACTTTTTTTTTACAAGAAAATGACCCATTTATCCAGAAACTTTGAAATCATGATATCTCAATTTACCAGTTTTACCAATATTGATTCGAAGACTTTGTAAATGGCTAAAACACAACTGTAAAGTGTAGCTTCCAAAAACGTGTTCATTTCTACATTTCTTCAGGTAGAAAATTTAACATTTTATATCCCACTCCACATTTGAGTCCATCAACCAAACAATTTTTTTTTCCTTTGGTATGAAAGTGGAAACTTTGAAATTTAGGGTAATAGACCATTTTTGGAGAAGGTTTTTAAGTGTATTTAAGTTTTAGGGAAGGAAAAATAGGTCTGTTAAAGCAGAAAGAAATCCTTGAGGAATTTCTTACTGTGGCTGTATTAGCATTACGACTGACCAAAGGACTGGATTTGTAAATAAACAGCTGAGTCATCCACTCTACAAGTATTTGGGGGAGTTTTACATAGAGCAAGCTATAGGTTGAGTGTGTACCCATTAGCATCTGGCACACTTTGCTGCACACCCAGGACACGTGTTCCCTTACATCCATCCACATGCAGCCCTGTCCATGCACAGTGAGATGACCCTGTGGTGTGAAACCAAAGAACAGTGATGGGGCAAAATTGAGAGAGTTTTAAAACTGTTCTCCTAATGCAAACTAAACATTAATACAGACACAGTGTCTATGACTTTTCTTGGTCTAGTTGTTCAACAACATTTTTTTGCATTGTCCAAAGAAGGTCAACAAAGCTGGTGAAGGGTCTAGAGCACAAATCTTATGAAGAGCAGCTGAGGAAGCTGGGATCCAGAAGAGTCATCAAGTACTGGAACAGGCTTCCAAGGGAAGTGGTTGAGTCAATATCCCTAGAAGTATTTAAAATGTGATGATTAGGAACATGGTTTATTGGTGGACTTGGCAGTGCTGGGTTACCTCTTAGACTTGATGATCAAACAAAATGATTCTATGATTTTTAAAGACAACCAGACTGAATACCATGTTTCACAATCATTAATGTTAGGTTGTTTGTTGGGGGTTTTTTTATGTGTTCAACTGAAAGACTACCTTTCCCCCTTAAAAAAACTTTATAGTTCTATCTTATGAAATGACAATACTAATCACACAAATCTAAACTAATATCTCACAGCTGTATTTACTATTCTACTGCTGCTATTTACACAATTACTAGTAAAATCAGTACTTTTTTGTTATTACTTTGGTCCAAGACATTAATTTCAGTCAGCTGTGCTTTTTCACTGGTATAGTCTGTGTGTCTTCCTTTCAGTGGATTTTGTTCAGTAGTGATTTATATTTATTACCAAGTCATCTATGAAATGTTGAACGGAACTATGCCCAATACAGATCTCTGTGGAACATCACAGAAATGAAAATTCGGTAATAATTCACCTGTCTATTAGGCAACTGATGATCTACTCATTGTGAGTCAATCCTTTCATTAGAACATCATATGGTATTAAGTCAAATACTTTGTATAATTTTAACTCTATTTACCAAATCTATAATCTTATGAAGGCTGACAGTGAAATCAGATTTGCTTGGAGAGATTTATATTCCAGTAAATCATGATGACTACCAATAATTATATTCTCACCATTCAATTCATTACAGTTTAAATTTTATATCAATTTGTCTCCAATATTGTCCAGAACTTATTCCAAGACCTTTCCAGACAACTCCCAGTGCTCTTTATGAAACTGGTCCTAACTTGCTGGTATAAATTTGTAGATAAATTGTGGTTTTACATTTAAAATCTGATAGATAAGAGATTTGGTGAAAGAACAGCACAGAGTCTTTTTTTTTTAATCAAAAGAAAGTGGGGTGTTTTTGCAAAAGAAAGTTAACAGAGGAATGAGCTGCTGACTGCTCTTTCCAGAGTTCTCGTCTCCTATTAGCCACTAGCTGCTCTGTAGCATAGACTGCAAGACTAATGTAATTCAAAAGCCAATTAGAGAATTTGATCATTTAGAACATTTCAAGAAGCAGAAATTTTCAGCTGTCCACAAATGGGTGCTGTTGTAAATTCCATTTTCCTTGGGGGTCAAGCCGGGGAGAATACAGCCAACTGAGTCACAACCTATATTTCTTAGAATATCTTCCACTTATTAAGCTGCAATTAGTAACAGAATCCAGGTGTTGCTATAAATCATAATTGCTAATATAAGAATCTAATTAAATCAGATGGAAAAAAGATTTTATTATAATTCTATTTGATATGCAATTTAAACACACTACTAGAATCAGCTGTAACATTGCCAAAGCTTTGCCATAGATATGCTTAGACTTCCACAGGTAGCAGCCACTCTAATGCACAGCTGTTCTAAGCAATACCACCACAAGCAATAAAACTAAGTAAAACAGATTGTTTTTTCATCAAGGTTGGAAGGTCTACTTTTTGAATAGACCACACCACAAACAACTCATCAGCAGAAAGTCATGCATCCTAAGCAGCAGAAAGATGAAAGCAAGGTTTTAGCACATATTAGCCTACCAGGAAAACACTCTATAGCCATACATATGTGTATATTCCAAACTTACATTAAAAAATAAAAAGAAGTAAATAAAAAGCAAAAAACAAACCCTCTGAACAAGCTTGCCCAAGATTTATGGAGGATGGAGTAAGTAACATACTGAATCAAAGAACTGCCTAATAACACTTGTTAACTTTTACAGAGTATTTAAGCTTCTGTCAAAAAAAAAAAAAAAAAAAAATTGTACATTCCTGTCAGTCAAAAAGAACCCAAGACATTCCTCTTTAATACATGTAAGTGTTCCTGGACAGGCAACTTGGACATGCATATCCTGATGCTCATGACCATGTAGGTGCGAAAATATGTATGTGAATGAAAAATCTGTGTGAAAATCAGTGTGATTAGGTGAAAGCAAGTCACTCAAGGATTTGGTAAATAAATATAAGCTTCTCCTACTCTAAAATTTCAGACTGAATTTTGTTACTTTAATTACATATATTATTCATGATATTGATATGAAAAGTTCTGATTCAAAACCATAACAGGGTAACCTGAAAGTATGATTTCATTACCTTGCCTGTCATTTTGACCCTGTAAAACAACCCTTGTTTTAAAACTCTGCACTTGGTGTCTTCTTTTAGAGTTTACCAACTCTTACCACGTTTTTAGAATGCCATTCTGAATTTTTTAATTATCTTGCCCAGGTACTAGGCACACACAGAAATTTCTTTATAAATGCCTTGCAGTAAGTGCATGTACCAATTATACATCTCAGGCACTATATTGAACATTTTATTGTTTGAATATTCTGATGGTACATTATGTTTCACATGGGTGATGTGAGACCCCACATACACTGGCGTGATGCAACTAGGTTGAACTTTGTTTCAGTTATCCCAACCCTCCAGTACTCAGTTACAAGAAAGTAATTATATGCACTTCTCAGCCCTTTTCCAGGGTGTATCTGGCATTAACTTTCTAACACAATAAGATTCCATTTGAGGAATTCTTGCTTTCCCTGTGTTCAAAGCTAATGTGCAACTTGAGAGTGAACTTTTACCCTCACTATACCATTTGACTTAGACAAGGAAGGAAAAAAATAGAGTACTTCCAAGTATAATACTTAGATGTTCATTGTTGCAGTCAAGCAGAGATTAAATGTGATGTGGGTAATATTTAGCATCTGGCTGTCATTTCTTATCTCTATGCATTGTGCAATAAATTAACGAAAGCTTTAGGATATTTCTGCTAGATAGCTATATTATGCCAACTGTATTGATGAGGAAATTGTGTCAGTAAGGCCAGAAGAATGGACCATGGTCACAGAACAAGCTCAAAACAGAATCACTAAAGAGTGTTTTCTGGCAAAAGATCTTTTGACCTCTAGTAAGGGGATAAAACTCCTGCATTGCAAATGAGCTCCTGGTTGAACATAATTTTTCACAGAAGCTCATTTTATTTTTATATTTCTATATCACATGTGGCTCTTTGTCTTTATTTTTTCCTCTTCGTCATGTAAGCCTTTACCTGCATGAGAACACTATTCTTCTTAAACACGGTAACATGGACAGTAGTAACTGAGACTACCAAACCTAGGCTCTGCACATGTTGTATATGAGAAAATTATTAATGCTCAATGAACAAATTTAACCAACATGGGAATACCAGCAAATTGCCAAGTTACTGGCAGATGGACCGAATTCCAGACCTGTAATGTTGTGGTTATAGTGTTTGTGTGTGTACTTAGAAACCTTCACAGGCACGTCAGTGACAACACAAGTATCCAAAGTCCTAATATAGTCTAACATAGCCAGTCTCAGTGCTTGTGTTCTTCTATATGGGCATAGGTAGAAGCTGATGCTAGACGTGAAAAATGAGGTTAAAAATGAGCTAGCAAATTTATGTTTTAAACTGGAAACATTTCTGAATACATACATAAATTTTCAGGCTCTTAGTTCTTTCGCACTTTTGTTTAGGTAGATGAAAACTACACTGCGCTATTTATTTACTCCCACTTGCTGCCTTTCAAATTTTAATTTAAATAATAAGGGTTAATATAGCTAGAATATACAAGAACTCTGGAGATAAAGTTAAAAGATATTGTCATGGTTATATAGCAACCTCACAAAGTGATTTTAATGTATATTGAATGGAATTTTCCATCAATTGTATCACATGATGACATGACATATCTGGGTGTGTCCAGCACTGAATTTAAGGAATTGACAGAGCTTCTCTAGTGTATTGTATAGGTTTGGTACAAAAATATTTTTTTTTCTCGAAGGAAAATATTTTTGCCAGTGTCAATCAACATGGTGTGACAATGAATAGTTTTGAGACTGAAGTGAATATATTGGTGAGGTGATTGATATAATTTACTCTAAATATCAGTGTCTGTGGCACCTAAGGTGCCATAAGGTATCCAAGAAATACACAGTGGTGCAGCATACAGGACATAAGACCTATGTGAATCTTACTCCCACTTTGAAACAGCACATGAAGACCAATCAAAGTACCCTGGAATGTGTTAAATGGAACTTATCATAAGTATTTCATATGTACCCTATCTCAGCTTGAATACTTATTTTTACTAAGGCAAAAATTTAGTGTGCAAATAAAGGTAATTAAAATTAATTAATGGTTTGAATACAGAACACATTGCATACTATCATTTTATAGAATAAAAATTCATTCTGTGAAACAATTAAAGCTACTGGTTCTGGGCACTACATAGAATAGGCCTTAAGCAAAGGGCCAAGGGTTAATTTTATAGAGGTTTAATGGCAATCAGTAACTAAGAATTGAGAAAACATGCAGCAATCAGGAAGAAACAGGAATGTGAACAGCTGAGTAGTAGCGAACACTACCCTTTCCAGGCACAGCATGGGGTAGATCCCATGTAAATGTAACCACACTAGTAAGATAGGGATGCAATAAAGAGAAATGAATTCCAACTGCACAGACAAGGTGCTTTCTCTCATCTGTTAGTTCTGACTTTCCTCTGTTTTTTGATTTTGTGAAAAATAATGGGGTTTGATTTCTTCCTGGATTGTTTTATATTGTTATATATACATAATGTTTCCTTTGACCACCACTATAAGAAAAGTAGCAGGAATTTGTCTCAAGCCAAGAAGGAATGGGGAACAGTATTGTGTGGAATTTACCTTATCTAGCTGATTTCTTCTGTGACAAAGAAAGACAGTGCGCTCCTGTACTATCCAAGAACAAAGATGTCACTGCACCATATTGAACTTGGGTTAGTCCTTTCTTACCACACCAAAAGAAGGAACCCATTTATTTAGTTTTACTGTGAATTGATAAAATATGTTTCCAGGATTTAAGAACTATAGTGTAAATACAACAGGAAAACAACCCAAAAAACAACAACACACAAAAACATAGAGCTTTCAAGAAGGAACTCTCTGCCAAAAAGAAGAAAGCTACAAGGAACAATGAGCAGCTACTTCACCTAAGCAGACACCGCAAGACTGTCAGGAAGAAAGAGATGTGCATGGACTGCTAAAATTCACACAATTGAGACAGAACTGCTGTAGTTGTATCCCATCAAATATGTTCCCACAACAATTTTGGATTAACTACATAAACAATTTACACTGCAGTTAAAGGCTTCTCTCTTCTGTGAAAAAATGTGCAACTGTCTCTGAAATTAAGCATTATAAAATTTATGCATTTTTTTCCTTCAAACAGCTTTGATCAGGAGCTGACTGGCAATAATTTTTGTAATTGTGGGAATGCTAAGGGAGGTATGAGAGGAACACACCTATATTGCTCAAGTGGTAAAAATACAAAGTGCACACAGATTTACAGCATTATTCTTCAGTCTCAGGAGATCACAAAACCCAAAAAGCCAACCAAATATGAAGTAGAGTTCATTCAAATGAAGAATTTCTCATCCTGTTTATTCAAGGTTTGTTGACTTTGATTGAATTTATATCCAGATACACAAGATCCCAGGAAAAAAAGCGTGTCATCAGTTTCCTACTGTTTGTTGGCATCATGATTAAATGAGATTCATTTTGCAGAAGCTAGATTTCCAATGAGTGCAGTAGGTCAAACATTCCTTTCAAGGAATGACACAGCTTATTTGGTAGGTGAGTAACAAGCAACTATTTGCTCTAATATAGGCAAAAAACTTATGTATCTTCAGTCAAAAACTTGAGTTTGCTTAGAACTTGGAGGAGATATCTAGGAACCAGTGACCCTGAACAGGACTTTGGGCTCCATGATGGATAATTCTGCACACATAAACAGAAGAGAGTCTAAATAAAATAATGGCCAGTCTTCGCGAGCGAAGATTTGGGGAAAGGTCTTTTACCTTTCCAGCCTGCGCAATGGATTTTTTAGGTGAGACACAGCATGCACTGAACTGAGCCCACCCTTTAATCCTAAGGTTCATCTGCCGGGGCCAAGCAAGCTTGGACAATGGCAGTGAGGTCCTCAGGACGTAGGTTTGTTTAGAGTGACCTTCTCATAGATGGATGGCCTCACAGGGCTAACGAGCTACCATCTGCCCGGGGGACTTGGGATTCGAACCCGTGGTCGCAGCAGTGAGAGTCCTGCATGCTAACCACTAGGCCACCAGGGGTCCCAAGAAGAGAGTCTACTGAGGAAAAATTGACTGTGCTGACTGTCCTGACCCTGACTGTGCTGGTACCTCATGAATGGACAGTCTAAGCCCTTGTCTAATTTCAAGACTTTTAGGAGAATTGTGATCACCCAGGGATTGGGTTGTAGGCAAGAAACAGCAGAAGAAATGATAACGAGAGTGGACCACAGAACAACAGCAGAGTAGCTTACGTAATAACAAAAACTGTAAATTAGTGTAGGGCTGTTAACCCTGGGTTGTCCAGAAACATGGAGATAACTTAAGTATAGCCTTTAGTATAGCTATTAATTCAGGTTTTTGCAAACAATTGCAGAGTAACAGATGAGCTCTTCTCCTGGAAAAGTATTCTGGCACAGGGTTGAATCTTAAAGACAGTCAGCCATAAGAGGTCAGCCACTTATAAATATTTCTTAACTTCTAAAAAACAAAGAGAATTTCATTCTCCAGACTCTTTTGTTTCTGTTACATTTAAAAAGCTATACTAGTCCTGTAATTTTTTCAGACAGTTACGTTATTGAACAATTTCTAGAATTCTATTACTAATATTTTCAGTAATTTTAAAATCAATTCTCTGCTAATACTTTGATTTCTCTGAATCAAGGTTTCGACCTTCTTTTGTTCTCAGCTCATTTCTTGGCTTTAATAAGAATTTCTTACTTTAAATCACCTTTCTAATGGGACTTAATTTTTTTAAAGATATAAATTTAATTAAAGACTCCACTCCAAAAATAGTATTATCATGAATTAAAAACTTCTGTTCTTTTTCTTCTTATGGGGATCATTGCAGCAATTCTAAATTTTAGTCTCCATTTTTACAAGAACTGCTATGGAGACAAAAAATCTGGTCTCTAAAAATCACTCAAAAGAAAGAAGCAAAAATTAACCTTTCTTCCCAATTCCTTCTTTGCATGAATACACCAGAGATGGGTCTCCACAGTTCTGAAAAATTTCCTTGCTTGCACAATTTCAGCTGACTTGAATGCTAAAATTTATCTATTGCTTTCTTCTCTCCAGTAACTTTAATTTGCAAAAGAGTTGACCTTGCCTGTAGTTTGGTTACAGTCCATTGCATTTGTGACACAGCCCATGTTCAGGATTTGCATAGGCTAATTGCATTCCCACATTTCCACCCTCCCAGGTATTCTTCCTCTGAAATTGTCCAAACAAGCTTTTGCTCTTGTTCTGAATTTCTGTAACTCAGTAGCTACTTACAATTGTACCTGATTCCAAAATTTACATAATGTTTGCATAATGATTTACCCTCTGTATCTGAGAGCACTTGTACTCCACATCAGATGTTCTGGCATGCGTATAGCTCAGCCTACCACTACCTCAAAGGGAGTTTCTGTTAGTAGCTAGGGAAGTTTGAGGAGCTGTTGGAACTAAGGGAATTATCAAATCTCAGTTATTCCTTTGTCATCTGGTTACTTTCTGAGTGTTGTTTTAAACACTTGTTTCATTTGTTCTACTATGCCAGGTGGCTGAGTTCATAAGTGACGTATTTTTTTATTGCTGTTGAACTCTTCACATCTTTGAAAATTCTCAGAACAACTGTCAGATTCAATCTATACTGCGACTATCTAGAGAGAAAAAAACTCTTTTCCACCATGTCTGCAGCTGTGTCTTGCTCAACAGTCCACTGCAAAAGAAATATTACCACCCTAGTTCAGAATACTGAGAGAGAGAACATACAACTACAAGTAGAAACTCTTCCTTTAGGGATTTCTACCAATGGACCCACAAAATAAATTTGAAAGTATTCTTTCCTTCTTACTATCTCTGATAACCTGAGGGGACTTTTTCTTTGAAATTGATAGTTTGCTTGGAGAACGATTCAGACACCTTTGCACATTTATTCTTCAAACTAGAAGTCCAAGATGGCAAGTTTTTGAAAAGTCTTTTCCTAGATGACCTCCAGTGAAAATGTCATCAGCATAATACCCCATTTCTTTTCTAAAGTGAGTTGATGCCATCTATATATGAACCTTACTTCCTTCATACAGCAGTAACTCAAGTATTGTTTGTATTTTACCTAAGGAGCATTTTTACCAGTCTTTTTACATTCCGTGGCTATTACCTTCAAAGATACAAGTAGATGTTTTAACTCTTTTGGCTTTTTCCCAGTCTTTAAATGAGGTGTTTCATTTTCATGTGGTTCTTTCATGACAGTTTCTAACAATACATCTGCTTCTATGGGTTTTTATTTTCTGTTTAACGTTTACCCAATTCCTTGCTTTACCAGCTTATCTGGCATCTATTTTAAGTAAAATACACTGCCACAAAGGAATAAATTTATAGAAGTGACTCACCAGAAGTGTGCTCATGAGCATCCTGTGTTGACAAGAATTGTGTAAGTGAACTGCATTTCCAAGTACAATCTGAAAACAAAATAAACATTCAACTACAAAGAAAATATTCAAACGCAGGTGATGGAGAGCAATTCTATGGTGAGTTAAGCATGGGACAGCTGAATATCGCATGCTTCAAGTGCTTCCAGATGTGTGGGTGAAATTGTAAGGCTGTCAAATCCAGTATGTCTTTTCTTGAATGCAATAACTGGAATCACTATAAAACATGAGATTTAAAGCACATCTGTGTGTGAAATTAATGAGTGAATGTACCAGTTCAGTCATATTTTTTATTTCATAGTAAAAACTTCACGGCTCTGTTGGTGTTATGCTACACAGTGTGGTTTGTACCTATCAGAAAGGAAAAATGTTTGATGATCATTAGTAAGTGTTTCACCCTGTGGCCTCAGCCTTGATGAGCACCTGGGCTAAGCTTCTCTTAAGCTTATCAGAAACACTTTCTGTTCCCAGGAACTTATCCTGTCTAACGAGCTCCTGTTTTTTAATGAATAGTCTTGATAACTTATTTTCGTTACCTGAATTACAACCCAAGTAGAATAATATTTTGGTGTTAAACTTTCAAAGAAAGTTCAAAGAAAGTTACCAACCCAAATTGCAGCCAGGATGGAAAATTATTGTGACTAAAAACAACTATAATACCTGTTTTTAGCAACTCCATAAACAATGAGATCCTTTGAACTCTCCTGTACCACAGCAAGATGCAACCAGCAATCGCCCACTGGGCAGGACACCTCTCAGAGCTAGAAAACTCTCAAGTTTGCTATACTTGGAGGACCACTCCTGACACTGACACCAGAGCCTGGGCTGATACCCCCACTCCTTGAGACTCAACCCTTTGCTCATTGAGAAGATGAAAAGACATCCAACATGAGTACTTCACTGAATTTGAGGGGAATTTTTCACAGATATACCTTACACATATGTTTTTAGGTCTGTGTGAGTGTGGATATGCTATAGCAAATCTACTATGAATGTTGCTCTCTTTGATTCTAAAGTTTGATAAATTCATAAGTGAGTTAGGTCTATAAGTGAGTTACTGTTGTTTTAGATTAAATTCTTAAAGAATCTTTTGTTAAATTGTTTAAAATAAATTATCGAGTGAGTTAAAACCTTCAGGCCTAATTAATTTGACAAGGCCACTCTGAACCTTGCGACTCAACAAGAGGGTCTCCCTTATTTCTTTGTATCCTTATCCTTTCCTATCCTTACCCTTTCTCTGGTCCCCACTCACCCCAACACTCCACACAGATAATTTTGGGGGTGATTTTGGTTTTAGATTGACTGATTCTAGATTTTAGTTTGTTTTTTTCTCTGTGTATTTTAACCATTTAGTAAGTAGTAGAGTGAATCTTGCCAACAAACTTTGTCATGCTTTCACTTTTATATTAAACCTCCTTTTGCCAATACCTTTGTTGGTGATTCTTTAAGTGACTTAATACACTATTTACAACACTCCTATACTGAGAAAATTTGCTTTGCATGTTGATTAATAAGAAAAAAGCCTTAATTTCAAGTCTAAATTCCATGTTTATCCTAGGTTCTCCCTGCAACTAAAGTAATTTGTGTGCCTATCCTGCCATTTAAACTGCACTTCCTGTCACCAATGCAGAGGTTCCATGTAGACAGTGGAATTAGGAATTAATTCTCAATATTACCATTTAGCATCCAGAAATAACATACTTGTGGTTGAATGAGATTGTTCCACCATGCTTTCATGGTGACACAATACTCATTCTACCACCACTATTAAACTGTTTTTTACATTCAACCACCTGTACACTTCTATTTTACAGAATTGATGTTCTGGCCTCATTTAGAACCACAGAATTATAGAATCATTAAAGTTGGGAAAAATGTCCAAAATCATTGAGTCCAACCTTTGAACACCACCATGTGAACTAAACCATAGCACTAAGTGCCACGTCCAGTCATTTCTTGAACACATCCAAGGGCTGTGACTCCATCATCTCCCTGGGCAGCTTGTTCCAATGCCTGACTACCCTTTCAGTGAAGAAATTCAGAAACCTGAACCTACCCTGGCAGAGCTTGAGGCTATGTCCTCTGCTTCTCATATGACTTACTCTCTAGACCCTTCACCAGCTTCGTTGCCCAACATTTACAAGGTGACATACAAAAAAACCCCTTCTCTATTAGCTGCACATTTGATGAATTACACTTGAAGCCTGCTTTGTTTTGGTGACCCCTGTAGATTTTTCATTTTTTTTAGCTTGTCCTCCTTTATTTCTATGTCTAAGACTTGTGAATTTTGGCAATTTCGTTTATGCTTGATTCACTTGACAATGGAAATTGAAGAAATATTCAGAAATCCCCTGGGTAAACAACTGAAATATATACTCAGTACCCGAGGAAGGAGAGGTATAATTTTGCTAGCACCTTAAGCCAGATGAATGGAGAAAAAATTCATTGCTTGCATGTGGGGTTGAAAACAAGAGTACAAGATCTAAAACTCTATTTAGATCAGGCGTCCTAAACATGGCAGTAACATACGTATGTGTGACCTGGTTCAATTTTCAGTAACCACAGTGTAAAGCACTGTGAACTTCCTGATTTTCCTATTGGTTAAACTGTGAAATTAGTGACTGAAAAAGATTCTCAAACTGTTTTTGTTACAAGTTGCCAGATCAGAAAGTATGACAGAGTCAAAGCTGCGAAACTCCCTGCCCCTGGGTCCCACCTCAGTGGGGTTGTAAAGGTACAGCCAGCACCCAGGGTCCCACCGCTGGCCAACCACAGAGAGCAACATGGGCAGGCAAGCTCAAGCAGACACAGAAACACCAAGGGTGTCTTCATGTTCCCCTTGTTGACTGATTAGGTTGAAGGTCTCCTAGTAGAAAATAAATGCATGTATAGACTATATCCACACATATATGCTCCAGGAGCTGTACTTAAGACAGTCTACACAGTTGCTGTCCCTGGTATCCCAAATCACTGGCACCTGTATGTACAAGGTTCCTGAGCTGCAGTCCCTATCTAGCTGCTGGAACAGCCCCACAAAAAGTGCAGCCTCACACATGTACATACAATCTGCACACGCTGGGTCTCTCTGGTGCCAAACCCTATCACAAAGCCCCAGCCACATAACAGGGCAGGCACTCAGCCCTCCTGCTCCTCAGGGAATCTTTACCCAGGAAAAACATTCAAAATGGAGTTTAGTGATGAGGCAGGAGAGGCTATGATGTCTATTGCAGACACCTCTGAGAACAAGGACTGACAGGCCCCTAGAATCTAGGGGCCCCAGGCTCACTAGACTCTTTCATCCCCTTTTCCTCTGTTACTCTCTTCTACTTGTTGCTCCCCAAATCTTCTTGATGTCTCACTTTGATGTCTCACTTTCTTGCCCTCCATTCCTTACCCTAAACACTCGTAATGACACAGAGTTCCCCCTTACAAACACCGCTGGTTCATCATACACAGCAGTGCCGCGACACCTGGCATCTCACTTCCTGCTGGTATCTCACTGTCTGCCCCCATATATATATTTCACACTCACATCTCCCACTTTCATACTCTTCTCTTTCGTGGCTATCTGTAAGTGTCCTCCATGAATCCTGAACACATGCTGGGTAACCAAAGTCAGAGACATTTCTTTCTATGTCAGAATTTTATACTGTGTGGTTTTGGAGCTGTTGTAGCATCCCAATAGCAGGGACATAAATTCAAAGCGATGGTGAGAGAGAAAATTCAAAGCTGCCCTTGCAGAGATGTAGGTGTGATGGATTAGTATAGTTCTCTAGGAGACCACTGGCGCTTAGGGAATGTAAGCTTCTGCGGAAAATTGCAAAGCTTATTTCATTGATGGCATCACTGTGCCCAATTATTCACTAGAGCTCCCTAATTCTCTGAAGTAATACTTGTGTCTGGTTCAGAGTATTTGAGCAACTGTTAGGATTAAAGAGCTAAGGGAGTAGTAAACTTCCTTTCACATGTTGATAGTACTTCTGCAGCAAGGGCTCTTAATGTCTCATTCTTAAGAGGAAGAGAACAATAAATTTTATTATGCTAATGACTCTTCAATGTGAAAAAGGAAGTCAAGTACTTAATCAAGACACTAGGGAGTAGTTCTTCCTGTTCCCTTTTGTGAGGAGAATTGTTAACAATAAGTTAGTATACCCAGAATTTCAGGGGCCCCTCAAATCTTTACTTGAAATTCCACATCTGTCTCATCTACGACCAATGGTTGACAGCTGGGTGCTACTTTTTTTTCCCAATATCTTTACAATGGACTTTTAAAGCCCCTGATGTAAAACAGCAGGGTAAGAGCTCAGCAAATCCTGATGAACTGTCAAATGAAGCAAATTAATCAAACCATCGGTATCAACAATACATAAAAACTGGAACGAGGTTTTTAACAAGTACCACTTGTACAGCTATCAGATCATTATTCTTCATAGGCTCTGCACTTTAGTTTGAACATCAAAAATCTGGGTACTAGTCATAAATGCAACTGAAGGCTTAACAATTCTGTTAAAGAGGAATGCAGCTGATGAATAGGACTCATCCTCTGAGTACTGTAATCAGACAAATTATTCTATGATGAGAAAATGTCTTTAAGATTGAAGGAATGAGGAGAAGGAAGGATGTTAAGACTACAGATGTGAGGGGTCTTTGTCTATCAGCTAGGAAATGCTGGTGTCATCTGACAAGAGTGCCTAGATTGCAAATAGCACCTTAACAAGCTATGTGAGTGCTACAAGCATCGTGTGAGGATCACATTATAGCAGAGATTGGACATGAATGCTAAAGTAATTTGAAATGTGCTGACTGCCTCTAAAACAGTATCTGCAGCAGAATTCACTGCCTCTTACTGTTGAATTTGCTCTATTACAAATATTTAGTGAGTAACTATGGGGAAGAAGCATCCCACATAACAACTTATCTCAGTTGCAGCATGCTGTATTGGAGATTGCAAATCAGATGACTCCCCCGTGGGTGAATTTTTGGCATCTGTAAATTTTTGGAGTGAAAGGAGGACATGTTTCAGTGAGTTACCCTCAGGTCATATACTGTGCTCTGCAGAGTGGCATAACATTTTGTAACTTTCACATATGTTAGATAAATCATGTTAAAACAAACATATTATTGACTTCTTCATTTGATAAAAATGCAATAGCTTGGGGGTAAGACTAAAATGTATATTCCTTCTCCCATAGTTCAGCCAACTGTTTCTGGTTACTATGAGTTTTCAAGAATTGGTGATACAGTTCATGATTCAAAGTAATGTGGCCAATTAACATGCATTCCTTTGCAAGGCCTGCATTTTCCAAAGGCTTTGTGTTCTACTGCTGTATTTTCAGTACATGGTAAATATATTTCCCTGTATTTCAATGGTTTAAAGCCTTGGTTGTAGTTGTTGGCAGTGATATGACAATCAGCAAAAGGACAAATGCTTTCATTGCAAGGTTTTCACAAATCAGAAAGCAGTAACGAATTGTCTATTCTGGGAAGGTACAATAGGACAAGTTAGAGCAGAGCATAGGGAAACCTGTATTCAGTGATACAAAAAAACTCGCACGAAAACCACAACTCTATTACACTGCAGATGTAGAAGCCTTTCTCAGAAATTATGTGAGGGTAAAAACTTATTTCATTACTTAGCATAAGAAAAGATCAAATGTCAGTGAGCAACAAAACAAAAATGGCAAGTTAATAATAGTTGAAGTACAGTCCAAGAGGAAACTGTCTAAATCTTGTAATCTAAAAGCAAATGCATTTCATCATGTAATCAACTGTAAAGTAACTAAAAAAAAAATAAATACAAAAAATATAAATTAAAGCATCCCTACTCCCAATTCTCAATTCCACATTCACTTAAAGGAACCAATAAGTCAGGAAGAAAAAATTGTCTGGTAAAGACAACGTTGTAAGGATTTTGGCTTAGATCAAAACACACTGATGTCTAACTCATTAGTTTTTATCCGTTTAGTGAAATTTACATTGCCTTTTTTATAATTTTTGATCAAAGCTATTATACAGACTTTTTTTGAATAGAACTGAACAAATGATGAATTATAGCTCTCTATTAAAAGCACTACAGAATTGTTGTCACAAGGAGTTCCAAGTTCAAAATAGCTACATCAGAAACCAGACTAAAACTGGCAACGTGTAATGTCACCTTGGGAAAATAATAAAAAAATGTTACTACTTTTATCTCAAAATAACCAATTTATAGCCTCATAAATTATAACTATGTGTGATACATATATACATGATAGACAAGGTGGGACACAGACCTGCTGAAAAGGGCATTGGTGTCCTAGCATATGGCAGGCTGAACATGAACCCTCAGTGAGTTTTGGCAGGGAAGGCAGCCAATAGTATCCCAGGCTGCATCAGATGGGGTGCAGCATTCCTTACTCAGCAAGTCTAGATGCTGCCTACAGCTATGGGTACCCCAATACAGCAAAGGCACACAGTGGAGGTCCCCCACAGTGGAGGGGACTGGAGTTACGGTTGAGCAGCACTTGCACAGACTTAGGTCTTTTTCTGCCTCTCACCAGTGAGCAAGCTGGAGGTGCACAGGGAGCTGGGAGGGGGCACAGCCAGGACATCTGACCCCAGCTGACCAAAGGGATATTGCAGACCATATGGCTTCATGCTCAGCATGTAAAGCTTGGAGAAGAAGGAGGAAGTGGGCGATGTTCAGAGTGGTGGTGTCTGTCTTCCCAAGAAACCATTACACATGATGGAGCCTGGCTTTTCTGGAGATGGATGAACACCTGTCTGCCTACGGGAAGGGATGAATTAATTCCTTGCTTTGTTTTGCTTGAGTGCATAGCTTTTGCTTCATCTATGAAACTATCTTTGTCTCAGTCTAAGAGTTTTCTCATTTTGACCCTTTTTATTCTCTCCCCCATCCCACTGGGTGAGGAAGTGAGCAGGCAACTGTGTAGGGCTGAGCTGCCCAATGGGCTGCTGTACAGTGGATTCTGTTGCACATCCCAATTTCATTAGTGAGTCTTCATGATCTCTTTCTCATTAACTAGCTTTTCTGCAATAAATCTGATTAAATCAATCTATTTTTATTTCATAAAAATGAGTTCATTATAAAACAGCATATGCAAGAAATACCAAGTTATTTTGCCTGCTTAGAACAATCTCTGCTCTCAATCACATTCAACACCTGTATCTTGCTAAGGTTTCTTATCCAATCCTGCAGTCAAAGGACTTTTTCCCCATAGAGCTGAGTCCTTTTTTCTTGAGGCTTTATAGTTTCTCTAGAGTTTAAACTTTTACTTTCCTACTAATATCAGATAGAAACACCAATGTATACAGGTAGCATAAGCCAGGAGAAAGACAAGGGGTAACCTGATCCTTATCCATGAGTACCTGTGTAGAAAATAAAATTTGGACAATAGGGAATATTTATGTTAATAGTTAAATATATAATATAATGTAGTAGGATTCACAGTCAGATGAAGTTTGACTACATCTAAAATTTAAAGGCAATTTTTTATGATCAAAGTAATTAACCACTTGAACTAAATGCAAAATATTATGGTAGTTTTACTGGATTGGTTTTTTTTTCTTCAAATGAGGGATAATTTCTTTTATTTTTTAAAATATAAAAGATAAGTCCTAGTTTAAGTAGGATTTACTTATAGAAGTCTACCATTTTGTATTATGCTGTAAGCCTTACAATCTGGGAAGCTATGTGTCTGGAACTAAATTTTGTTCTTTAATTATTAAGATTCTGTAATTAATTAATTAATTGACTCCTCATAACAACTCTATATGTCATTAACCATATCCCTGGGGAGATACCAGCATCTCTGTATCTGTGATCCATTGTCTTTTAAACAGAAGATAAACTGCACTTTTACTGACACTGTCATGGTCAGGCAAAAAAGTGCCTTACCACGTACCTTTCTTCAAACTTCTTCAGTGGTTTGGCAAGATAGTTGCATTCTTTGCAGTCAAGGGATGAAGTCCTGTTAAGTTAATGAAGTAATAGAGATGCTTTTTTAGATTTCAATGAAGTACCGATAAGGGGCACCAAACAGTCCTTGTCTCCTTATGCCAAATGAAGAGCATCACTAAAGTAGCAGAGTTTCTGTTTGTCATTGCCATTAAAAACGTGCTGCATAAAGGAAGGTTACCTGTATTGAGCAGTTTGTACTGGGACAGTTCAGTAAAACTGGTTATAGGAATCACAACCATTTCCTGAACCATAAATTGCTATGTGCCTTGAGAGAAATCATGTCCCCTCCTTTTTCAGCTCTTCTCTGAGAGGAGTTGCCTGTCCACAGCCTTTTCATTTTCTGAGGTCGACACTTGGAGCCACCAGCACTATCAGAAGAGGACATCCCCACCCCTTTCAGATGCTATTCCCAGCATACCCTTTTGCCTCTTGATCCCTTTTCTCTGCTCCCACTGCAAAGTTCTTCTGATCCCGACAAAGACACAAGACCTCTGGTTTAAACATTTTCTAGATTATATTTTAATACAACATTGTCTGATCCAGTAGCTTTTTTTGTTTTTGTAATAAGGTCTGATAGAATCAGTCTATTGTGGTTTTCTGTTTGGTGGGTTTTGGTTTTTTCTTTTTAAGTAGAAAGTACTGGAGAAATAGACAAAGTAGGTTGATAGGTGGGTGATTTGTTATTAATAACTTGTCTTTATTGTCTTTTATATCTTAGTCAGTTACTTCTCTCACTCCTCCTGTTAATTGCCCTGCCTCTTTTTCTTTCCCCCACTTCCTTCAAAGAAACAGCCAATAACACTAAAATATAAAAGAGCTTTCAGTTTGATTTGAGTTAGTTTGTTCTTTATTTTAATTATATTCAACAATTCTGTTCAGAGAGAAAAACATATTCTGTAATTAAAAGAAAAATAAACATATTTTATTGTTTCTATAAAGTTGATCTTGCAACTTGCTCCAAAATAAGGAAAGACTTCAAATAGACTACAGGCAACAGTAACAGTATTTTAAATAACAAATGCTGCAAACACAGTGGGATGCCATTACCACAGAGACAAGGTCAGAAGTTCCAATGGGTGCAATACAAGCAGTAAAAAAAAACTTAAATCACGAAATAATACTGATCAATCAAATATGTTGAAGAAAAAGAATATTTGCAAACATGAAAATTACTGGATAGAAAATTAAAGATGTAAATAGAAAAAAACTTTCAACTGAAGAAGAGGTAAGCAGACAAGCCCTGAATATAAAATAAATGTAATATTATTGTTTTCTTGAAGAGCCGATGCTAGGTAAACACACGCTGTTAGTGCCAGAAATAGGAAGATGAGGATGTTTGGATTCCATTCCCATTCTGAGTGCCAATGACAAATCAGATAAAATATCATGCTCAGTACCTAAAGATTAAAGTAGCAACAGTCAAATAAACTTAAATTAATAGATTTGTAGGTACCTGGTGCATCTTGCTCATTTTAATGAGTCATTCCGTGTGCTGGAAACCAGCTATTAGACCCATTTATGATCAATGCTAAAAATTGCTAGTAGTGTTTTAATTAAACATATATGTTAAAAAAAAGCATTTTCCTGTGCAGAATGGGTATTTTTTTTTTAATGAAAAATGCTCTCTTTCTCTTGCAGAAAGTACTGCTATCATTTCCCATTGTTTGCACCATTATCACAGGGTAATTAAATATAGAGATATGAAGAATGAACGTGCTGCTTACGCATGGAAATTACATTTAGCAAGGTGTTCTTAATACTCTGAAACAGTTTTATGAAAACCTGCAAGGGTTTGTCTCCTCTTTTTTTCTTTGGTTTGTTTTGTGTAGTTAGTTGTTTCTTTTTGTCTTGATTCAATATTGGTTTTAAAGTAATAATATTTTTTTTTTTCAGGTAAACCTCTATGGATCTGAGATACAACTTACATACAGTGACAGTAATTTTTATTCTGGATTACTCAATCTGAAAAATCAAATGGGGTAATGGTTCCATTCTCTATTTCAATTTATGCTTCCATGTAGAAAATGTCAAACAAATGGGAAATAAATGAATAAAGACTATTTCTTATCATCAGGAATATTAAGAAATATAGAAAAAGTTTGATCAAAATTTGAGTGAAGGGAGATATTGACAGGGATTCTAAAGGACATCTGCACTACTATTGGGCTGAAAATGCAAATTACAATAGAGCTCTTGCAAAACCTTAATAGTGCTGGAACCATGTACAGCGGTACTGGTGGGTTCAATTTTAGGCATTCTCAGAAAGAAATATATGCCTGATTTCAAAGAGCACATCACTGAGGATTTCAAGGAAATGGTAAATAGACTTTAATAACAGAAAAAATAATTGGGAAGATTAGTCAGCAGAAGAAAAACTGGAAGGATATGTGATAAAAGATTTCATAGATTTAAGATATATAACTATTGTGTATATATAAAGCAGATTCAACATGAAAATAAATTATTCTCCCAGACCACTGTAGATATGGGATGAAGTGATTGGCTAAAAATACATCAAGAAATGAAGTCTTGCAGCCTGAAATGCTGACCACTGAAAGAGTTTTCATGAAAAGGTCATGGAGCCTCTGTCATCATGTTTTTTTATTTTTTGTTTTTCATAAAAGAGTGTACAATCACATATCAATGATGATCCAGATGTAATTATTGTTGATCTTACTTTGAATGAGGCATTTTCTCCCAGCCTGTGTTCTACAACTTCATGAACTCTTTAGTAAAAACTGAAATAAACTACTAATGTTGGTTTTCTGCCGTATTTCTATCTCTATTGACTTCGAGCCACATATTGTAGCCACTGCTTTTTCTTCAAATATAGTATTCTTGTTTTGTTAACTTTCCTTCCAAAATCCAACTCAACATGCCACTTGAAAACTCTTATTTTAAGCCTATGTTAGGAGACAGGATTTTTTAAAATATATAAATTTTATATATATATATATACTAGTCCCCCCATTAGTATACTAACCTCTGTGTTTACCTCTAATGTCTTTATGATGTTTATTTATCAAGGTTTCCTATAAGGACTTTTTTTTCTGTGTCCTAGAGATAAAACAAATATCAAAAATAGGATAAAATGTCTAAGAATCAAGCAAAAAGGTAGTTTAACATAATTTTATTATTGCTTTACATAGACTTTCTTTGGCTTATGATAGATTTTTATATGTTTTTTTCTTTTATTGGGTAGGGTGAGGGAATTTACTAGATTCATAAATTCATGGAATAGCTTGGGTTGGAAGGGATCTTTAAAGGTCATTTAGTTCAAGTCTTCTTACAATGGCCAGGGACATCTTCAACTCAGTCAAATTACTCAGAGCCCTGTTCAACCTGGCCTTGAAAATGGTTAGAGGGATGTGGCATCTACAACCTCTCTGGGCAACATGTTGCAATATTTCACTTCTCTTACTGTAGAAAATTTCTTCCTTAGACCTAGTCTGAATCTACTCTTTTGTTAAAACCACTACCCCTTGTATTATTATAACATGCCCTACTAAAAAATTTGTCTCCATCTTTCTAAAAAAGCCCACTTTAAGTAATGGAAGGCAGCAATAAATTCTCCCTGAAGCCTCTCCTCCAGGCTGAACAATCACAGGTCTCTCATCTTGTCTTCATAGGAGAGGTGCTCCAGCTCTCTGATCATCTTTGTGGCCCTCCTCTGGACGTGGTCCAACAGGTCCATGACCTTCTTATGTTGAGGGCCCCAGAGCTGGATGAAGCACTCCAAGTGGGGTCTCTTGACTGCAAAGTAGAGAGGGAGAATCACCTCCCTTGACCCACTGGTCACCCTGCTTTTGATGCAGCTCGGGATATTGTTCAGGTCTCACCAGAGCAGATTCCCAGAATGAAGGAATATTATGGGGAGATCTGTACAATGTCATATATATGCTGACATTTCACATTAATTCATAATCCTGTCTTAGCTCACCATTTCAATGGCATAAGGTTCAACAAGGCCAACTCCAGGTCCTGCACTTTGGCCACAACAACCCCATGCAGTGCTAAAGGCTGGGCACAGAGTGGCTGGAGAGCAGCCAGGCAGAAAGGGACCTGGGAGTTTGGATTGACAGGAAACTGAACACGAGCCAGCAGTGTGCCCAGGTGGCCAAGAAGGCCAATGGCATCCTGGCCTGGATCAGGAACAGTGTGGCCAGAAGGACCAGGGAAGTGATTCTTCCCCTGTACTCAGCACTGGTGAGGCCACACCTGGAGTGCTGTGTCCAGTTCTGGGCCCCTCAGTTCAGGAAGGATATTGAGGTGCTGGAGCAGGTCCAGAGAAGAGCAATGAGGCTAGTGAAGGGACTCGAACACAGGTCCTATGAGGAGAGGCTGAGGGAGCTGGGGTTGTTCAGCTGGAAAAGAGGAGTCTCCCGGGAGACCTCATCACTCTCTACAACTCCCTGAAAGGAGGTTGTAGCCAGGTGGAGGTGGCTCTCTTCTCCCAGGCGGCTATCAGTAAGACAATAGGGCATGGTCTTAAGCTGTGCCAGGGGAGGTTTGGGTTGGATATTAGGAAGAAATTCTTTACAGAGAGAGTAATCAGGCATTGGAATGGGCTGCCTAGGGAAACGGTGGATTCTCCATCTCTGGAGGTTTTTAAGATAAGACTGGATGTGGCACTTAGTGCCATGGTCTTGTAACCACAATGGTAGTGGTTGGACTTGATGATCTCAGAGGTCTTTTCCAACCCAGCTGATTCTATGATTCTATGATTCTATGATTCTTTGATGGTAGTTTCAGAACCATCTCTCTCATGGAAAAGAGGAGGTTGTCTGTTTTCAAGAAATTTTTTTCTCGGCCTGCATAAGGCATGCAGTTGAACTAGGGCAGGAATGCTTGTCACATGTGCATGCCTGATGTGTTAATTTCATCATCATGTTAGGTAACCAAATGGGGAAAGTGCAGTTCAGTATTCTGTGTTTTCACCTGTTGTTAAGTCTTTGTCCTACAAGAGTTTTGGCTTCCATCACTGCAGTGGGTAGGAAGGATGTCACTAAACATAAATAACCTGACTTCTGGTAGGTCTTTAGGATCTCATTCAAAAGGTATTAAGATAAAAATATTTAATAAATATATATTTTAATGATTTTACCTAAGGTTCTTGTATTTATTAAACTACTGTGTAGCTTTTGCTAATTCTCTCTGAGTTTGCTTTAAGAATATCATTGTCTTTAATTGATTAAACATCATATCCAGTAGAAAAAGGCAGTCTACATAATTCCAGACGATTTCTAAAGTAGAAAAATACCTAGTAAATCATGGCAATGATGATAAGTCAATTGACTAAAGTGTATCTGTTTACCATTGATTTCCCATACTAAAGCTCTAGGACTGCATGAATGAAATAGAATTTGTGACAACTGAAGGTTCTAAGAAAATTGAATTGCTTCAGGACACACATAATTTTAAAGAAAATAAATGCTAATAATTTTATTTGTTTTAATACAGCTCAAAAAAAAAATATTCAACACTCTAGAAAAAAAAAATTGTCTTCAGTATTAACAAATCTCTTGTAAATTTTGAATACACTGACATATATCTGGGAAGATGTTAAACTGAATTTTTTATTAAGAGATGATATAATGGTTTTCCTCTTTGAGATTACACTCACATCATAATGGCAGAGTATACTGTAGTACAGTTTGGGTAGGGAAAAAAAAGTAAACAGAAAATAATATGCCATAAGACTTTTTGAATGATTATAAGAGAATATTATGTTTGGCAAAGGAACCAAACCCTGAAACATTTATTAAATAATTCTGATTTAGTGATTGTATAGTCAGTTGAAAGAAACTCTATACTTTATTACAACTTCCTCTTATTTGCAGAATTTACATGCTTTTTGTTAGAACTTTATCACAGTGGTATCATTCTGTGTATGTCTGATTAATTTTATCTTCAGTTGCATTTTCCATCAATGCACTATGTAATTTTCTCATCATTAAAGCCTAGGTTTGGGATATCACAATTTGGGTAACAAAACCCCAAACAAAGCAGCAACATAATTTTGCCTGCATTGCACTTTGTGCCTAATGTCATCTATATGAGAAATAAATGCATATATGCTTTTACCTACTACTTCAAGATACAATAAGAGATTGTTCTATAGTATGGAGAGAAACATTCATTCCATCTAAAATAGCATGTATTGATGTGCTATTTACCGGGGAAAATCTATCATCAAAATAGTTTCAGAAGAGAAGTTAAAGAAACAATGTAGCGGTATGGCATAGGAAGTTGGGTTTTTTTAAATCTTTGCCTCATCAATCATTCCCATACAAACAATTTATCAGATGCATTTTATAATCTTTCCCTTTGGGAATTTACAACAGACATGGCTATTGGGGGTTTGTGTCCACATAAATTTCCTGCATTACATATGGATTTTTTAACGGGAATAAAAATCTTCTAAGTAGCTCTATGCCTTTATTATTTCATTTTGACAGAACCCTGTATAAATTCTTACTAGTTTTATGTGTAGATATCAAAGCATCTTCATATTGTATTTCAAATAGAAAAAAGTTTAAAATACTTCTATTTTTTCTGTGATGTGATTTCTAGTTGACAGAAGCTTCTTTTTTCAATTTTTTTGCAACATAAGTATTGACAGACTTATAAAATCTAGAGGGAATCACAGAATCACAGTCCTACTGGAGGCAAGGCCTTCCAAAAGAATGCATGAGGTCCTATAGCCCATCATTCATAGCTTGGTCAAATGTGTCAATCAGAAACTCCACCACAGATCTGGGATATAGTTGTTTTCTGTATCAGAAAATTTAAAAACCAATAAAATAAAAATTAGGAGCTTTGCGCTTCTATGTCTGCATTGTTTAATAAATTGCACATTTATACAGTTGGAACAGTTTGATGTCTCTGTGCATACAACTTGTATGATGTATAGCCCAAAAAGGGCAATCTGGGCAAGTCAATAGTAAAGCCATGGTCTCAGTGAGGCAGTGAAACTCTCTCATAGCTTTCCATTACTTCTTTATACATCATGTGTCAAATCACTGTTCCTGCGAGGAGGCAGTAATAGTCTAGTATGAGATTTTAAATACTTTAGTAATGAGACCTTATTTCTATCAAAAAAAACCCAAAAAAACTCCCTGCCACATCATTTTTTTATTCTCTCACTCACCAATAGCAAAATAATCTAAAAAGGAAACTGCAGTTAAAATGTGGTAACTTCAGGAGTGTATGGTGTCTGTATGAGGGTAGAGTCTGATGTCAAAGGAGCTCACTCACCACAAGACACAGGAAACACATTATAGTGTCAGCAAATGCAGAAATTCCTTTCAACCAGAAGATCAAGACTATGCAGGATGATGGTTGTCCAGACCATCACCAGCTCTAAGATGGAAGTGCCCAAGACACAAAGAGGGAAATACTGGGATAATAAGTACTGTTTTGAGAGGACATCAACTGAGGCAATTTCTGTCTCTGAAAGAGTCTTGAACCTTGGAGGTTTATGTTGCTAAGTAGAGGTAGCATCTGCCTGAAAGCACCGTGAGGTAGGATAGATACAGACTCCAACACTGAATTACTTTGTGGCTCTCATTTATTTGTCACTCCTCTAAATATGTAAGACTCACCCACTGTACATATGAGTTTGTTATTAGCTGGGATTATCAGTATATATATCCAACAGACCTATTAATTTCTGTTTTGCACAGAACTGTGTATATTGCTGTGCTATTGAGGCTTCCAGCCTGCAGGTTTATCTTAAAACCAGATGGCACTAATGGTATAATGAGCTGGAGGAAAAGAAGGTTAGGATTAAAATCTTTCAGGGGAAGACAAATTAACATCAATTTTCTGCTTATGCAAGGGGAAAACCGTATGTACATTGGGACAGGTACCTTCATCATTTTGTTTGTATGATTTGAGTGAGAAAGTTGTTTCCTTAACTGACTGAAAGAGTCACATTAGTTCTCTATATTACTTTTCATAAGCTAAAGTAAAAAATGTACAATAAGATGGCACAGTGCAAGGGATGGGAATAGGATGAGTTAGCAACATAAGCAGCAGGGTAAGTCATAACTGCTAGTGCCCTATGTATGTGGTGAGTTTCTGAAACATGATTTTATTCAAATGTCTGTTTCAGAAAGACAGCAATATACACCTAAAGCAATATGCACTGTGTTAGACTTCCCTTTTAAAAATGGATTCTTAAAGTTTATTTCCTGCTTGACTCACTCTGCTGTTACCAAAAGCATTTTGGCAAATAAATTAAGAATGGTTTGTAAATTTTGCATGCATGTATGTACAAAGTAATGAAAAATGTCAAGGTACTTCATTGGTTTTTACATAAGCTTTTCTACATTTAAGAACCTTTATCAGTATAACAATAGCATAGAACTATCTTTCCCATGGGGTCTGCGAATATAATGGCAAAAGACTTATTTCATTGATGTAGTTTAAATCAGTTTTCAGAATGTCAATGTCAAAAATTGTTAAATTTTCTTCTCCTGTTTTTTTTTGGGGGGGGGTTGTGGGGTTTTTTTGTTAGTTTGTTTTTTGGGGGGAGATTTGGGTGGGTTTTTTTGTTGCTTGTTTTTTGGTTTTTGGTTGGTTGGTTGGTTGGTTTTTTTTGTGGATGTGATTACATTTACAGAATAGAATTTTATTCACTGTATAGGTTTACTCAGGTTCAGTCTCTGGTTTTATCGTAATTCATAATCAGAGTAATGTAAGAGTAGACATCATCAGGGAAGAAAGCTGTAAAATCCTGTTCAGCTCATCTGTATTCAATTAGATACCTCCACCTGCAGTCTCATCTCATGTAAATGCTAACCCAATTATACCTTTGACTAAATTAAAACTGACAGGAGCTCAAAAAGTGTACTAAGTAGATTTGACTATTGCCTGATTTCTAAAGTGTACCAGAGAAAATTAGATAGTCCTTTCCATTTTTCACCTTAACACAATGCATAAATAAATTCTACAAAATTTCCTGCAGTCCACCTTAAGCAGAAAGTTAGTTAGGGGCCCTTCGGTGTGCTGAAAAAAAATAAATTAGGCTGACTCTTTGCCTGTACCTTCAAATTACTCTTGATTTTTTATCTAATTGCACAGAGTAGGATTTTCCAAAGCTTGCAAGGAAGACTAACATTTTGAGCAAGATGGACTAGAGATGCATTGTCAAGATAGCAAAAGATGTTGATAAATTTCCAAGTTTTAAAAAGTAGTATTGGACCACTGTTTGAGGTGAATAATGGAACAGTGATTAACACCGATTGTTAAGTTATACATTTGGTAATTATTTAAAACACTGTAGTTCATTTTAGGGGAGCTTATTCTGTTGAAAAAATGACATCTCAGGATCCAATCCCTCGTATTTAAGGTTAATACAGGTGAAATTATTTATGCTTGTTATTTAGTTCATTTACTCCCTATATTTTACTTGGAGTTTGGTGCTTGTTGCTTGTGATGAAGTTTTAAAAATAACCCATGGTTCAAGAGAGGAAGAAAGAAAAGAACAATGTGTTGGAGGGAAAGTCAGAGAAGAACAAAAGCATAGTCTCACAAGTGTTACCACAAATTGTGGGAAAAGCTCTTGAACAGTTATACATACATTAGGGGGAAAAAAAAACAACCACAAAACCACCAACCAACCAAACAAACAAAAAAAAACTCACAAAAAAATGAAACCTTTTTTTAAAAATATGGGTGGTTTGCAAAGTATAAATTAAATGTGCCCAAGTTAGTTGAGGTCTAGTTCATTCTGCTTTGGAAATTTACTAGATTTTCCTAATTTTTTAAAAGCTATTCCCAAAGGTATTTTACAACCTTAGTATACATAAACAGTAATTAGGAAAAATACAACACCATCCAAATTCAGGCTCTTCTATCCTTCTCTCAGTAGGGACTACGAGTAAGCATAAAGCAACATGATTAAGAATTCATTTGTTTTATGGTTCAATGGGAGCTGAAATGATTAAGCTCCTTTATCGTGTTTCTTTTCCTATGTATATTTTAAAAACACTTCTGCTAAGGAATACCAGCAACAAAACAAAAGGGAAGCAAGCTCCTCTTCAAAGTGCAAATATTTACTTACCTACTGTATACATATGTTTCCATTTGATAAATACTGCTTAAACCAAGAGAAATCGCAGGCTGCAGAAATGTCTCTGTGCAGCACAGAAGAGAGAGACTGCAAAGGCAGTTTTCAAGTCCTTATCTGCAAAGGGAAAGAGATGATTGCCTTAACCTTTGTTATCAGCGTGAGACCTACTTTAATGCTCATAAAGCTCAAAAGGACTTGTGAAGTGGTGAAAGGCTGAGGTGGATGGGTTGCGTCTCACTGCGAGCATCTGGCCCTTCAACAGCGGAGCCGATGCTGGGGCAGCAGCACCCAGACACAGTGGCACACCGCTGCTCACAGTGCAGTCTCAAAGCATGTTTCCTTGTCTATGGCAATTCACATTCAGAAGGCATGGCTAACACCCACATGTAAAACTCACAGACAGATAAACTTATCAGCCACTGGTCTCTTCTTTCGCATCCAAACGTATTAAAAAGAAGGGAAACCTAGATTTCCCTGTCCTGACTCCCAAAGGCTGGCTGTGATGACTGTTTTGCCCACTTAAAGAGGTTCACCGAGAATCAATCTGGCTCTGCAGAATGGAGTGGACTACTTTGGCTTGGATTGAAATATATTATTTTATTTTATTCTCAGTAAACCCTACACAATAGCATAGTACAATAAAAATTGAACAGAATGCACCCCAATTTTCCACCTCAGTTTGTGAAGAATTTGTAATTTCTTTTCTGTCATTGTATCCACGCATAAAAGGTTTCACTCAGAATTTCTTTGTATACTCTGAAAACTAAAGCGTTTATATACACTAGCAAAATTACTTACTGTTGTGCAGATTTTTACTTTTGTGGCTTCTTTGGTACATCTATATTTTCAGAAAATACAGAATTTCTGTAATATATTTAGGCTCCAGCCGTGCGATATTGCACATGTAAAGTTAACACATATTAACAAGGTTGGAGACTTTTTAATGCTTGAATAGTTTGGGAATAACTCTTCATTTTCAAACAATGATTCCAAGGTTATTTATAAGTACCAAATTTCAAATTCTAGGAATGTAGAAACAAAGAGAAAAGTTTATCTTTTATAAAAGTGATGATTCATAAAATATAGTTTCTTATATATTTTTTACTATTGATTTCCCTGTCAAAGATTTCCATTCCTTTTAACCTATGAATTGAATGCTGCTGCTATGAGATCAGCAAATATATATTCCCTGAGCATTATATTTTAATAACACAGCATATACTGGTTTCAGAAAAAGATACAAGACTTGTTTATGTGAATGCCTGATCTAAAGATGAAATCAGCAGTACTATATGCTCAGAAATACTAGCTAAAATGGATTCCCTTTTTCAAGACTTTCCATATGTTGAAAATATAAATTAGGTCTGAGAAGTTTTCGTGACATGCAGAGATAAAAGCCAGCCCATGGAACTATGAAAAAAGAGTTAGAAAATTAAGATCAGAAATTAGAAATTAGAATGAGAAAAGGAGAAAATCATCTTACATCTTTGAACCTTTTGTCTCTTCCAATATATCTTCTGTTCTAGCTTAATTCACATAAAATATGCATAACACTTTTATAGACCTTAACTTTGTATCTTATTACATGTAGAAAATTGAAAGGTGTGAGTAAGCACTTTTTAATTTTCTGTATCTTTGAATATAAGCTCTTTTCATTTCCTTTCTCTGATGTGAGGGAGCGGACAAATATGACACACATGATTTTTGAAATGTAATATCTTTATGCACTTTGGAGCTTTGTAAGTGAATTCATCACTCAGGAAAAAAAAATGTCTTGAAGCAACTGATCACTGGAGGGAACCTACACACACACAAACTTTCAAAAAATTGAGAAAGTTGTGTTTAGTACCATTTGTCTGGCTCCATTAAGACAGATAGTGAATGTAAGAGGCATATTTCTGTAGTCAATTGGGAAACATCTGGGGTGAGGATATAAAACTTCACACAGCAGCCTTACATCATCTGGCATTTATGCCACTATGCACTAATCTGTCCATTCACACAAAAGCGCCTTACATGCATTTCCTCCTTCCTCATTTCCTACTTAGTCTTTCCGGTTTCCTTTTCATATTCTGTATTATTTCAAGAGACTTAAAATAAAAAAATTAAAATCTATATTGTGGGCGCACAATGACAGTGAGACATTGAAGACATTTCTTTTTTATATGCATATTTGTATTTTGACAACATTGTGTGGATACAGACTGGAAACATACAAAAACCTCCCATCTCAGTGGCTCATATCCAAGACACAAGGTACACTGTGGGACATATTGACAAGCCATTTTAGATGAAACACTAAGAAGAAATGTTTAAGAAGAAACATTTCCTACTTTTTGGTCAATAAGTAAAAGAGTAAAATTTGGCATATGCCCTAGACTTGGCAATATACTTGCCACATCTGTTTATGTCCCGCTCTACTCTGGCCAAAATCTCAGTGATATCCAGACTCCTTTTTTCTTTAAGGAAAAATTAGTTTATAGGGCTTTTTTACTAAACACATCCTAAATCTGCAAACTAGTAACATTCAGATTTGTAACTCCTTCTTCATACATTTTTCCCTAAGGCATCCATATCAACTTCTCTCAGTACCCCAGAATAGACTCTTTTTATCCTTCCCTACAGACATGTGCATCATCAATTCTCTTGGCTCATTTTTTAATAAGTTTGGGATATTTAAAAAAGATACAGACTCTATTAAAAAGAAATGAAGAAAGATATAGGAACATGAATTATTTGTAACACTCAATAAGAACCTATTTTTATTTACTATTAACTGTATTTGTCTCTCATATTATGTATATATTTGTTCTGAATACTGTCTTATAAATCATCATTATCTTTTCTTTACGTATGGGAACATTTGCACTTGAATATGTTTTAGCCAGATTACATTCATATCTTTTCGAAAGGACTAACCTTTATCATAGTGAGAAAGAGCAGGCGTGTTTTGATGCATTGTTTATTCCTCTTAAGCTTTCACCAGTATCCATCAATAACTAATTAAAAATCTCTTGAGCTGCTCAAAAAATTCATATTAAGTTCTATATCTTGACTGAATTTCTGTTCATGTACAAAATATTGAAGACTTAATGTACTTGCAAAAATTTAATGACTAACCTATAAACCAACTTACACAAATTCTCCTTTCCCCTATTTTGGTGTGGGGGGACATTTTTGTTTGTTTGTTTGTTTGTTTGTTTGCTTGGGGGTTTTTGTTACCATTTATTAAAAATTACTTAGCTACCTAAAAGGAAAAGAGTTAATATCTTTCTCTGTTTTTCAAGCCAGTGAAGCCATGTAGAAGTCTCAGACTATTGGTAGCATCTTTCAAACACCCAGACTATCGTAATTCACAAGATCAGTCATAGGAAAATGACAGTATTTAAAACATGTATATAAAAAATTTTATTATAGACCTGATTTTAGGGTTTTTTTATCTTGAAGAAACTCACCTTCCAGATATTTCTGTTTAAGTACAGCTATAGATATAGACATATAAATGGATATACTTGCATGTGGAAAGAGAAAGAGAGGAACTATTAAATAATTATGGAGTAAAACAATCATAAAAAATTCTAATAATATGACTCATTTCAAATCAGAAAATACAAAGTCTGTTCAGGCCATCATTTATAGATAGTGTTTTGTAGAAAGGAGTTGTTATCAATCCACTACACTTGTCACACCAAGTAAATTTTATTCACCTTTTTTCAAAGATTCCAAGTTCCAATATGCATGTCAGAAATAAAAAAAACAAATCATCAATGAAGCATTTGGTCTTGTACTACAAACCTGTGAAGAGCTCCAGAAGCTCTGGATAAATATTATCTACGTATATACTGCTTTAGCATTGTCGTTTCTCATTTTTTTAATTGATTTTTGCCTGCTCATTGATTCTTTTCCTTTTTTTACTTTATTTCCTCTACATTAATCAGCCCTTTTATCTTTCATTTGCAACAGAAACAACTAATTCTTTATGACCATGAAGAAAACCTATCTCCTAATGTTTACACCTAGAACTACACCTAGAGGAATTTGAGTTTTTAAGCTAAATTGTTAAATTACTAAGTATGTAGAAGTTTAGGCATCACCAAGTGATCTTCTCTTTGCAGCATTCAGTAAAAAGAAAAACATGATCTGCTAAAGCAAATGATGGAAAATTAGTGGGGCTATCCTGCATGGATAAATAACTTTTTTTTTTTTTTTAATATAGATGTTCACAAGTGGTACATCATGTCTGCATCCCTATCTACCACATGGAGAGAGCCTAGGTCTAGAGACTGAGAGGTAGAAAGTGGTTTGTGCTTCATGTCAGTCAGACTGGCTGCATCCACACTGCACATCATGGCCCTAAGTGATATGCCCTGTGACTTTATGACAAAATTACTGCTTTGCATGTAATTTTCTGAAATTTCTGAGGTAATGTGTGGCTTAGCTGAAGACTACTAGTGGCATATTGCATATGACACAAAATGAGAGCACACTTTGCATGCTCTGAGATGTAGGATCAGGCACAGGCACAGGCCTGCTGATAAGGCACAGGCCTGCTGAGAGATAGGCAGGGGATTTTATGAGAAAGCAGTACTTGTTGCAGTCTCTTAGTCGTCATCTATCACTGGCTATAGCCAGCCTCTGGTTATCACCCAGGCAGGTGATACCTGGCTGCATCTGTGCTTTTCAGGCTGTTCAGATTAAAGTAACATTTTCTTTTTTGTAGCATTTTTGACAGAAGATGATGAAAACCACAGTAGTGCTCACTGACTTCAGGCTTTGTGACTAATAAATACGTGTGACTTGTTCTGAAAAATTAATCAAGAAAACAGTGGAGAGTTGAAATAATAGTCCTTCCTGTAAGGATATCAAAAGTAATTTTGAGTGCTTTGTTAAAGCTACAGCCTAAGCACAAGACATTGCACATAATGGCCAAGTTTTCAGATGTAGACCTGACACATCTAGAGGTTGCCGGAGTCCCTGTTCACCCGAGTCCACCTTTTTGCAATTTGAACTTGATGGCCTGGGCTTTGATTTAGGCATATATTCATGGGTTTTAGAACAGGAATCACTACCCACCCAATACCTCTCACGTCAAGCAAATTTCAGATCATACGTTACTACACAAGGTGATTGCAGCAATTGCCTGTGGCACCACAGGAATATGCCATTCCAGAGCTGTGTTGTGTTTCCAAGATAACCTAGGAACAGGGGAACAGTGTTGACAACAGCAAGGATCCAAGGGTCCCAACCAATCTAACAGTGTAGGTCTCTTATGACAGTATCTACAGTACACTCCAGTTCTATTGGTATGTGTATTACAGCAACCAAGTCAGAATCAAAGGACCATCTAGGTTGGAAAAGACCTTTAAGATCATCAAGTCCAACCATTAATCCAGCACTAAAACATCTACACGTCTTTTAAATAGCTCCAGGGATGATGACTCAACCACTGCCCTGGGCAGCCTGTTCCAATGCTTGAGAATCCTCTCAGTGAGGAAATTTTTTCTAATATTCTATCTAAACCTCCACTGCTCCAGAGCTCCTCCCAGGCCCTTTCAGTGAAAGCCAAAGGTATATTTATGACTCTTGGGACTGAGTCTGATACTCTCAAACAATCCAATCCTATTGGTCATAATGATTTCTGGGTTTTTTTCCACTTTTCTAGTGCCTTTTTCTGTCAGCACACTAACATCTATTGCTAAACTGTATTGCGAAAAAAGCTGATTTCAGTAATTTCTCTATGCTTTACTTTGTATGTTTGTTTTTTTTCGTTTTTGTTTTTTTTTGGAAAGTGTTACTGTTCCCAGAAACACTGTCATATCTAAGGATAGGATCCATCTTTTACTCAAGGACCCAACTTCCTTTTGTTTGTCAATGCCAAAGTGAAAGATTATATTAAAAATAATTCAGTTTTGTATGTCTCTGTACTCAAGAATTCATGAGGCAGAAGCCTGTTCTTGTTTATGTGAGAACTTCAGCTGATGTACAGTGAATTTGGAGACTTTGCAAATGCTGACTTGATTAACATGCAAATAACTTTCAATGCCTCTGCTCAAATTAACATTCCTATCACCTTATCCCTCAAGATAACTGTCTCTCCTGGCTAAACATCAAAACTAGATGTCAGTGTTTTCCAAGATCTTAAATTTGAAAAGACATAGCCCATATTTACCAATAAGTTCTCCATTTCTAAAGTGAATCCCCAGCAGATGAAGCTCCATCTGGTATAGTTATTAACTACATTTTGCCTGCTCTATAATCACGTTGAAATTCCCCTGCTCCACAGAAAGGATTGCATTTCTTCATTGATACACCTCCACCATACAGGAGTGGGTGATGCCAGTAACACTTTGTTTTCTGTCCCTTTCCTTCTGGCCCTTTTTTTCCCTTTGGTAATACTCAAATGCGAGGAAAACAAATATTGACATGCCCATATTTCCTTGAAGAGAAACATTTTGAATTTAATTTCACTTTTCCATCTCTTTCTCTCTCTCTTTCTCTCTCTTGAAAAAGAATGAATCTGAAAACAAAATGCCTGTCAGACTCTCATCAGATCAGGCTTTTTGCAGCCACTACAGCTCATTTCTCCTTCTCACCTACCTCCAGCACTGCTCTTTCTGGACAAAAACTAACACAGCCTGCAAGCGTATTTTATTTTCATGAGTACCATTTCCCCTCTGATGCTGTGGCTCCTCCTGCTGACCGCATCCTCATTTCTCTCCCAAAGCTGCAGAATATATATGTGTGTATATATATATATATATATATGTGGTCTCTATAATGTATCTGCTCTGTCAGATATAATGGCAGCTGGACCTTAGAATTCAAACCTGATGAATGGTGCCTTTAACGATTGACCATTACAGCCAATATAGTTGTTTTCATCATGAGAAATAGAATTCATCAATCTGTATTTGTTAACATTATACGATAGAAACAAGAATAGCTCTAGTCATTTTTATAGGTTATTTCAGCTTATTGGTAAAATGTGCAGCATATTTTTATATTTAATGACTCTTGCTAGCTTTTTTTTAATAACCTAAACCATATTACTAATTTCTCTGATTTTCGTACTGTTTCTGTATGCGCTTTCTCCTTTAAACTTAAGACTTCTGATCCATATCTTTGTAACAGAGTAATATTTCATTTGGAAACATTCAGCTCCTTCTTCCCAAGGCTTTCAGGTCAATTAGATCAATATTAGTGGTCGTGATTATAAACTATGTATAAAGGATATTCCTTTTTACACCCCTGTGTCTGAAGCATTGTGCCAATGTATCCAAGCTAACATTAAATTATTTATTCTAGTTTCAGTGATTTTTAAGGTGACTACACATTTGTTGTTTGAGTGCTTATTGAGTTTTTAGTGCAAAGTTATTGTCCTGAGTTTGGCTTGGAATAATTTTCTTCTTAGTAGCTGGTACAGTGCAGTGGTTTGGATTCAGTATGAGAATAATGTTGATAACACACTGATGTTTTAATTGTTGTTGAGCAGCACTTACACTAAGTCAAGGAGTTTTCAGTGTCTCATGCTCTGCCAGTGAGGATCTGCGCAAGAAGCCAACAGGGAACATTGCCATTTCAGTTGCCTTGAACTGAAGAAAGGGATATTCTATTCTACAGAATGTCATGCTCAGTATATAAACTGAGGAGATTAGGCCAGGAGGAGCCAATAACTCCTATGGGATGGCTGGACTTTGTTCAGGGGGTGGTGACCAATTGTATTGTGCACCACTCGTCTGTCTTGGGTTCTGTTTCTTTCTCTCTCCTTTTCATTGCTACTAGTATTATTAGTATTAGTATTTATTTAATTTTACTAAATATTAGTAAATTTAATTTTAATTCAATTATTTAGCCATTCTTATCAAACTCTACAGTTTTTATATTTTTCTGATTCTTCTCTCTATCCCACCAGGGAGCAGGGGGAGTAAGCAAACAGATGCACAATACTTAGTTGGTGGTGGTGGTTCAACCATGACTGTTACCACAAATATGTCTAAATTACCCTTCCATTGTAATCATCCCACAGCTGTAACTGTAGCAGTGATCTAAACATGAATGAAAATGATGAAGCTAGATATACATTGCTATCTGATTACCCATAAATGCATATATTACCATAGCAAGATAAAATAATGTTCCCTACAAAGAGAATATGGGGGTTTAGATTTGAAAATTACGTTCTCCCAGCATTTGACTCAATTTAAAATGTAAGTACATCATGGAAAGAGGAAGTCTTTTAATATGTATATATATTCTCAGTCACTGTGTTCAGTGGGGTGTGGTCCAAACAGTGATGGAATCTGACAACACTTTATAAAATGAAGTTTTATTGAAGCAGTAGCGAAGATGAGCAACAACTCACTCACATGGCAACTCACCCACATCAAGTAATATGAGAGGGGTTTACTTTCTTTCCATTTGTTTGGTGACTAATATACTCTCCCTGAAATGTACTTCAGGTTATACAAGCCATGGTGCTATTCAAGTCTGTTAAAACTATTCTATACATGTTTTAACAAGTCCAAGAGGTTTGAATGTCCTTTTATTATTTATTACTCAATAATAAAGAGGAATACATGGTGGATTTCTTTCTTTGTGTACAGAGCAATAGTTTGAACTTTGGTCTATTAGATGAGTTGAATTCAACATTTGTCAAAAGCATCTATCAAAAAATACAGTCTTTAATATGCATTGTTTCAGAACAGAATCTCAGTGCAAGACAGAAATATAAGATTTTTCAGACTGTTCTGGTTTTGGCTGGGATGGAATTAATTCTTTACATAGTGGCTAATATAGATCTGTGTTTTGGATTTGTGCTAAACACAGGGTTGATAATATAGAGATGTTTTGTTATTGCTGAGCAGGGCTAGCACAGAGCCAAGACCTTTTCTGCCTTTTGTACTGGAACATTGGTGAGGAGACTGGGGGTGCATGGGAAGTTGAGAGGAGTCACAGCCAGGGCAGCTGGGCCAAACTGGCCAAAGGAATGTTCCATACCATATGACATCATGCACAATCTATAAAGCTGGGGAAAGAAGGAAGAAGTGTGTGGGGGGGGTATTTGAAGTAATGGAGTTTGTCTTCCCAAATCACCATTATGCATGATGGGGCCTTGCTCTCCTGGGGATGGCTGAACACCTGCCTAACCATGGGAAGCAGTGAATTAATTCCTTTTTTTGCTTAGTTTGCATGAGTGACTTTTGCTTTTCCTATTAAGCTGTCTTTATCTCAACCCCCAAGTTTTCTGGCTTTTACCCTTCTGATTCTCTCCCTGATCCCACTGGTGGGGGAGTGGGCGAGCAGCTCAGTGGTACTTGGTTGGTGGTTGGGGTTAAATCACAACACAGACATGCACAAATGCATGCACATATGCTGTTAGTTGTATGATTCACACAGGACTTACTCCCGCTAGATTTAATTTGCAATAACTTTGGATGTGAGCACATTTCAGCATTGCACTCCTCAGAGGAATGTAAGCTTATCCCATGGAAGAAATTAAAAGAAATTTCAAGTTTCAAATTCAAAATTCAAACTTCAGTCTATTCAAAACATGTCAAAGATGCATGCCATCTAAAATAGCTACTTCTAGCAATGCAAACTAATATCTCATTTGCTAGCCTTGCTGCACTCATTCCTATGTTCAAAGGGCTCTATTTTTAATTTTTTTTAAGAACAGTGTGAATGCCAAAATATTCTCTTTGTGGGTGAATAAACACTCTTAGTTCATCAGTATTTGAATGATGATCAAACCATCCTGAGCATCTCTGAGAAAATCCCTTCTCCCTAATGACCCCTTTTACTGAAATGAAGCTTTAAATCACATACCTCAAATGAAAATGTGGAATGAAGATCTAAATGAAAAATCTAAACACAAAGTGTCCTCTTTTTCCCATTTGCCATTTTTTTCCCTTACTTCCATCTCTTTTATGGAAAGTTTGTTTTTTGTTTGTTTTTCTTTTTTTTCTCTTGAAAAAATAGTGTGTGTTGCTTGAGAGAAGCTGATAAATCATAGAAGCTTTTCCATATGGAAAGATTTTACTGTTCCAAATCTCCAGACTCACATTGGTCTTAATTTCCCAGTATATTAAAGCCATGAAGTCATTTCAACAGACACTGTAGGATTAGTTCAGTAAAGGGGGATTCTCTGATGCTGGAGAGTTGTCACAGTAATATATTTGTCTCCCCATATCCTTCTGGCATAGCAGAGGTACACATGGAATAATTTGTAATTCTGGCTTCCCTGTTTTTTGCTAGTTTGTGGCTGCTAAAATGCATTTTCAATTCATTGGTTGAGGACACACACTGTAAATGCACATAAGCCGTTCTATCTTACTGTAGAATCATAGAATATTCTGAGTTGGAAGAGACCCATCATGATCATCAAGTACAACTCCTGGACACACCAAGAACCCCACCACGTGCCTGAGAACATTGTCCAAATGCTTCTTTATCTCAGATAGCCTTGGTGCTGTGACTACTTCCCTGAGCATTCCAGGGCTCAACCACCCTGTGGGTGAAAAACCTTTTCCTGATATCCGACCTAGACTGACTCCTGACCTTCTGGCTCAGCTTCATGCTATAAACAGAAGTATTTGTGTAACCATAAAAATCATTCAAAAAAGTGCCACCACTTCTTTCCTCCCCCCCTCCTTTACATTACTGCAACTCTTCTTTGGATACACTCTGCAATTAAGTAAAATGCAGAAAACACAGATGGAATGGGATGACAGAAATGTCCTCACTATGGCCTGAGTTTTTTCAAATCATGGACAAAAAGAAAGGTGAAAGGTTTGGAGTTCCTGAACTTTGGCTTGTACTATGACCTAAAGTAATGTTTTCATGCTCTACAATTCCACTGCTGAAAGTATTTCTATAAAGTTTTTGATGAAACTGAAACTAAATCATTACAGGCATAGTCAACAACTTTTTTCCGGCATTTGTAAATCCGTTGTAAATCAATCTATTTCTTTCTCCAATGAAGGGATAGGTGGGGAATCTTTCTTATGAAAATTAGTTGGGAGGAAACAATCTGTAAAATAAATAGATAATATTGTCTATCATATATTAAAATGGTCAGCTCTTTAAAGACATCTTTTAATGGAAATCTGTTAGAGAGTTACTTACTGAGCATTAAAAGTCAAAATGAGCCTTCACTCTATTGTCATTACCCTGGTACCTATTATTATTTCTTGAAAGATTTTTGGGATTTCTATGTGTTCATTTATTAAAAGATACTTCTTTTGAGAAAAAAAAATAATGGGTAAACATCCTAGTAAGTTTCTATGTATGTATCTATAGCTCCCTATCAATCAATCTATCTACCTACCTATCTAATCTACCTACCTACCTATCTCAGACAAGACCAATTAAATGGACATGGAATCAGAGATTTTACTGTCTTAGCAATTTAAAGTGTTTTCCAAGTTATACCAAACAATTTTGCAGCTTCCTTCTTGTAACAACGTCTGTGCTGTACTGTTAAAGCACAGCAGATAAACTTCCAAGTTAACAAATGTTTCTAGCAGGTTTATGTACATGTAGACATAAGAGAGTGTAAGAAAGAGCAATAAAAGACCCAACCCTGCAATTACAGCTCTAATAGCAGATTCACAGGCCTTGTCCAAGCCCATTACCTCTAAAATCCTAGAAAGCAATGAAATTCCAGTAGAGCACTACACAGAAGTGGAACCTGCCCATGCAGAACCAATTGCAGGAGAAAGGCTATATATATGTTTTCAAGGAAGTATGCCTGGCAATCTGCTCACTGAGTTAGTTGCTCAGTCAAAAGAAGTAACTGCTTTCCAATTTTTTTTTCTATTACATTCTTCCAGTATGGGAAGCTGTTGATCTGAAAAACATGAATATTGGTGGGCTCCTTCAAAAAAAGAGGTTGATTGTCTTTGCTTTTGCTTTTTGTCTGAGGGATAATGACATGGTAAAACGTGGGGTTTGCAGTTAATAGACATGACAACACTACCTTCAAACTGTTTAGAAAAATAAGCATCAGTTAGAACTGACTGGATTTCATTCAGTGATTTTTATCTTATTACAGCAGATACTAATGAGCACACAGATGTAGTTGTGCAGCAAAAAACTCAGCTTAATATTTTGCTGAAATTGTGGACATTATGCATTACAATCTACTTCACAAATTCCAAAAATATGCATAACTTTATTCTGCAGTCCCAAGGGCAAAATGATAAATAAATACATTTTATATATATTATTGGCGGAGAGGCATGGACAAAGTGCTTTGAATCAATATGATTAGCAAAATGTCCGCTTTATCAGAGAGAAGACAGCTTATATACTGCTAATTACACACACAGACATGTGATTCCTTCTCGGGATACATTGGATACATAAGGAAAACATACTGCGTTGTCCAGGACTAATTGGTCCACAGCAGGTGTCCATAAAACTTGTTCACCTTCCAAGAAAACTCCTCCTTCACCTGGCACAAGGCCTGCAGCCATATTAGTGGCGCAGTATTTTTTACTAACTGCACCCAGCTGTGCCAAGGTAAAGGTCTCAGAAATGCAATACAAATTGTTCACATAATTTCTGCACGGCTACTCTCTCTCTATATATACATATATATATATATATATATATAAAATAAGTGTGGGTACTTTTGTTTCAGTAAATTGTTGTTAATATAACACCTTTGTATTTATTTTTGGAGATCTGCTCCAGAGATCCAACCCAAATCAGGGGTACTTGCCTTCTAAATAAATTGCAAGTCAATTCCAATTTATTTGGCAACTCTGAAAGAAGTCTCATCTCAGGAGACCAAGGGTGGAATAAGCAATGAAGATTGAACTGAACATTCACCAAAAGAAACAATTCTTCCATATTTGACTTGAACACCAATTACTTTCCCACACATTCATTATTCTGGAATTGATTGCCTAACTTTTTTTCAGTTTAGTTGGGAAACTCTGGTCCACTGAAGTTGTGTGTCATAGCCTTTGCATGAGACTTCTTTCAGTCTCATATACCTATGGAGGTGAATCATGGCTAGACCATGGATTTCCAGACTGTTGACAGACATTTGATGTAGTTCTTCATTGTAAACAGTTCCCAATCTCCAAACAGCATTGACTGATATGAAGTTGCAGAGAGGGAGCGACTCCGAGCAGAACCAGAGAGCAAGGCACTGATAGCAACCATGACAGGACCAAAGGCAGAAAAGGGGTGAGCAAGAGGATAATGATCTTCTTTTTCCATTTGAAAGAGGTTTCTTGTGTAAACTGTCTTTAAATGTCATGCTGTTAAAAGCATTTTGTTGGAATGTATCTGACCAAACACATTGTTTAGTTAGAAAAGGTGGTGCTGATGTAGCAATTTTTAGATTTTAAGTTTGATAAAACTGGTTGATGAAGTCAAGAAATATTCTGGTTAAATATAGAGAAAGAGAAAATGAAAAAAAAACCAAACAAGTAAGCAAGCAAAAAAATGAACAAAACCAAATTAACAAACAGTCCCCAAAAAATAACCAAACCCGAGAAAATGTAAGAATTAGGAAATTTTATCCCAAATAATAACTTAAAAATCACAAAATTCTATTGCATACAAGTGCAATTTGAATACAACATCAGAAAAATAATGTCCGTTTCAGAGTATGTGCTTCTTATTTCATTTTACTTGATTTTTCAAACTTCCTACTGCCATGCTAATAAATTTAAAAAGTACAGGAACTTTAACTGCTGTTTATGCCCAGGTAAATACTTCTAGAGTTGTCCATGAAAACATAGTGAGGCAAGTCTTGAGATTGCTGTTAGAGCAGTGTTTGTTGACAGTCAATGTGGATTCTTTGGACTTCCCTTGAAAAAGAAATATTCTCCTTTTGTTGCAGACACTCCCAAAACTATGTTTTTTTAACTGAAGGGGCTAGTATAACAAAAAGTATAATTGGACTGCCTTTCTCTGAAAGCTGTTCGTGTATGTCAGTATATCCAGCTATCTTTTTTCTGGACTATGACAAGGACAATGATACACACAGTTTGTCTTTCTGATGATTACATATTCACCTTCCACAAATACAAATTGCTTACTTTTTTTCTTTTAATGAAAATTCCATTGGGTTGACTCACTGCTACAAGATTATTTTCTTAAAAAAACCTTGTTAGTTTTTACCCTCTCAGCAATGCTAGAGTAGTTGATACTATATCAAATTGACAGTGCTTAGAGGGACTTAAAAATTTTGAGAGTTAAGAGAATTTTGTAAAGGCCAACATAATGATTAACAGCTCTCTCAAACTTATCTATCGTCTATGGTGTTTCTTCTTGAGGTAACGCTTTGATGCCAAGGGTAGTCCTCTGACAAGCAGGAGTTCAAATTCATTTTTATGAATGTCTATTGTTCTCATGCACCCAGTTTCTCACAGTCAAGCATCAACTATGGAGGGCAACAGATTTTTGACACCCTTCTTCTCAGTAGAGAAGATATGGAAAAAATAAGTGGCAACGTAGTAGGTAGGACTCATTTCATCACAATACTGAAGTGTTTTGGAAGTTACAGATTTCAGGAAAATTGGAACATTCATATCATCCCAATTTAAATGGACAATCATGGCTAGGCTTCGCGAACGAAGATTTGGGAAGGGCTCTACCCACGATTCTTGCAAGCGCGTTGGTGGCTAAAAAGGCCAATACGAGAAAGGCAAGTCCGGTTGCAAAAGACACAGCAGAAAGACTCCTTAGATGGTATATTCTGCAAGGCTCGATTCGCAGAACTGAACCCACCCTTTAATCCTAAGGTTCATCTACCAGGGCCGAGCAAGCTTGGACGGTGGCAGCGAGGTCCTCAGGACGTAGGTTTGATTAGAGTGGCCTTCTCTTAGACGGATGGCCTTACAGGGCTAAGCGAGCTCCATCTGCCCGGGTTTGGCATGAGAGTTGTCCTTCTCCTAGGATGACTGCCAGAAGGCTAATGAGCTCATCCTGCCCAAGAATTAAGTGTAAATGGACAATCACATATATAAAGATTAGAGCACTGGCACAAACTGATTTAAATATACCAAATATTTGATGTCTCATATATGCCAGGTAAAATTTGAAAAAAAAAAAAAGCTGGAACATGTTATAAACTAGCCCATATACCTCATATCCTCTAGAAAAAAGCAGCTTGGGAGAAAAAAAAAAGAACAACTATCAGACTGGGCAATTTTTCTGAAGCATGCTTCATTAGCACCATTTTCTTTATATAATTTTGTTCATAATATGAATCTTAAATAAAGTCAAAAAAGACTGGGTTTCTGTCATTTTGTTGTATGATACAAACTGGTTTTGGGTTTTTTATTCTGCTTTTCCCAACAAGTGCCTTTTGGAATGGCTTTGATAGACTCTGTTTGGCTGTCATAGAGGCATGGGCAGAATTTTAAACACTGTAAATGAAATATGTTTAAAATCTGAGGGAGAGGAAAAACATTTGAATTTATATTATGCAGCTTTTCACTGTGCCAATCCATTAAAACATTAGATGTAATCAATTTTTTTTCTATCTGCTGCAGCTTTTAACCATGTTTACCTGTTTCCAAGGGAACATATTCAATAATGCCCCAGGGAAAAAAAAAGAATAGTGCTAATATTAAGAATAAACCAATACTGAAATCAGTAGCCAACAAGTTAGCACAAATATGTTTCTATTTTAAATGAGTACTGTATCCCTTTGCAATAACTGGGAAATGTAGACTGTTTAGTGATAAAACAAAGGAAGAGGCGAAGGGAAAAACAAGAGAAGAAACAGGACCTTGCTATATTTCCTAAGTCTTGAAAGGAACTCCCATAAAAAATCACCTTCTGTGTAAAACAATACAAAAGGCTGATTTCAACCAATCGCTCTCAATGTCAGAACTGATGATTATTATTTCTTTTCCTCTGCAACTACACTCATCAATTTAAGTTAATTGAGATTATGTGCATTGTAGGATCACCCTGGGGTATGTTTCAATAGTATATATTTTTGTCATGTGTTTTTCACCTCACCTGTTTTTTCCAGCAAGATTTATACGAGTTTTTTCACCTCAGAAACCCTTCTGTGTATGCCTTGAATGGCTTCTGGCATCATGTATAGCTTTTTTCTTTTTAGGGAGAGGAAAAAGTGAAGGTATAATATATGTTCTCAAACACTGCTAAAATGTAGAACTTAATATGAAATAAACAGTTCAGATTAACATTAATTTAAATTCTATTTGGGAAGGACATAATGTAAATCCCCAGCATTTTGTGCAGTGGAACAGAGCAGTTTAACACAGTTCAGCCAGTGTTTCCCAAACAGGAAAAAATGTAAAGCTACTGGGGGGAGGGTTAAAGTAGAATGTGTGCTCCTTGTATTTCTAGGTCTATGTTTGTAGATTAAAAGTCAATAAAAAAATTGAGCTTATTTTAGTTCTTCAGAGGCTAGATTTTTCTCACTGATTTTCTGAGAAAAGTAGCTGTGATGTGCAGTCATTTTACAAAGCTGTTAGAAAATATTTTAGAAAACCAGCATAGGAAGACTGTTTTGAAAGATGACTGCTTGGCTGTTATTAACTGTAATAAACAGTACTTAAACAAAAATGTTATAGTTCTCAAGGTTCAGCATGACCTGACCGAGGATGCTTTCAAGGGCTAAGTAAAATGCCTAGAGGTGGTGGTGGTGGAACAATTGTTCCCTTTCTATTTTAGTCTTATTTTTCTCTGCCTTCCAAGAAGGAATAATATATTAAAAACAAAAAAGGGGAAAAAAGGAAAGAAAAAATATATATACAGTGGTAGATGCATAAATATAAATGTTTATAAGCACCTTTGCTTTGGGAAAATTCACTTGCATGACATATCTTTCTCAAAGAATCACTGTCACATCCTCTGCAGTGTCAAATCTGTTGACAGCAAATATCATCATGACTGTAATTTGTGAGTCATTCTGCCAGCTCCTGTCTAGTAAAAGCAAACTGTCCTTGAACGCTGAATATTTTTCTCCCATAAAGTGGCCAGTGACTCTCCCCTCAACATAGGATCCTCAAGATGTGAAGAAATGAAGCTTTTTTTTTTTCTATGACAAGATAAATTATTCTCTTGTCATCCACAGCAATCTTCATATAATTCAATATACCAATCAGGTTTGATCTGACTATTTTACAACCCAAATGTGACTGGTTTTCCTACAGTTGTACTGATTCAATGCAGCATTGACTGCTATGCTGTTGCAGAAAAATAGCATTAACCTGAATTAAAATACAGGGCAGTCAGAATAGTTTTGTTGATTTCAAATGAAGGTAACATACTGTTGAATGTAAGGTTTTACTGACTGCACTTGGAGGTCCTAAAGGAATGTCTTAGCTTTCACAAAGTGGTTGTACATGACAAAACATGCAACAGGTATATACCTAATTATTACTTCATGTTTCTATGTTTGTTACTGTGCATTTTTGGAATGGTACATTGGGAAAAAAATATAGCTCAAAATTGTTTTCACTGTACATGCATACAAAGTTTTATCTATCTTCAAGCTGAACCCACCTTCGGGACAAAGAGTGTCAATCCACCTGAAAGTATAACATTGGTGAATTCTATAAAGCTTCCCAATTCCATCGGGTAAATGTCATTAAAGATAAGGCTGATCATAGGGGCCACACACCATCTGCCTCTGCTGTTCTGTGAAACAGAACCAAGTATATTCTAAATATAAATTTAATATAACCCATGGTTTCTATTATTTTGACATCTACTCTCATGGTTAAACTACGTAAAAAAAAGACCAAGCACATATTATATCCTCTAAATTACTGAACTGTGTGCTCGTTTATTTATTGTTTTTTAAAGTTTGGTCTGTAATGGCTCTGTTTTTCATGATTTCTTTTTTTTTTAGATTCTAACTTGAGCCTCTAAGTCTGATTCAAACAGAAATACCAGTATGTGTGGAACACAATTTTAAAAGGTTAAGAGCTGTTTGCACATTGGTAGTTTTAGAAATACACCTAATCTTAGCCAATGTAACAGGTGTTTTTCAAGGATCAGTGACAATTTGAATCTGTGCTGAATATTTCCTGACATTGTACAATAGCAGCAATGCAAAAGAATAATAAAAAAAAAAAAATTGCTAATCCAAGATCAAAACAGCTACCATTTATCTAGAGAATATTCTAGGAATTTTTCTTTGACTAAAGTAGTGAGAAAATTTGAGTCCTGTCATTAAAGCCCAGAAAACAAAGGAGGTTACCCAGACGTCCCTTCTCTACCCTTTATGTCCAAGAAATGCTGCTCTGGTAATATCCATTGGAGAGAAAGGCAAATAAACTTAGAGACCAACGGGGAGGGATGAAATATTGCTTTCCGTATGTTCTTTTAATTACATTTTGGGGTACTTCTGTTGTAAAAGAAAGAATATCAGAAAGTATTAAAAAAAATGTATTTGTCTTACTGTGTGAAAGTCTGGGCAGGTATTTATATGCCTTCCTAGTAGAAAGTAATAGTTTCTGAGGAATAGAAATATGAGAGTCTGGAGCAAAAAGAAAACAGATCAGAAACTTTTTTTAGAGATCTCGTTGAGCTCTGAAGAGGAATTGGCATTTAGTTCTCTTTGAGTTACAAGACAGTCCAATCTGCTAAGATTTTCCTGTTTCCAAGAAACTGTGCTAGTCATAAATTATACATTTATTGTAACCTAAGAAAAAGCACAAGAAAAATGGTCAGGAATATTGCAGGAGTTAGCTACAGCTGCTGATGGAAATGCATCAAGTGCTGAACAACCAGACAAGGTGAGCACAGACTGGGGACAAGGGAGGTCTGGTGCAGGGAGCAGAGGAGAGACAAAAAAGGGGAAGCAGCTCCTGTCTCAGCAGTGCTGTCAGTCTGGATCAGGCTTTGTGGCCTTGAAAGGCTGTATAGTCCCTGGCTAAGGGGAGTATCACTGCAAGGTGAGGAAGTAGGCAGTTTTCCAGCAGTTACATCACTAGTGCAGAAAGCGTTGAAGAAATTGTTTGTACTGATGGGAACTGCTAATTGGTCAAGTTTTCTGTTTTTTTCACTGTAAATAAAATGTGGTTGCATCAACCAGTTGGCATTTGTGCATGGAAAAAAATTAGTTCACTAAGCAGTATTCAACATTTAGTTTATTTTTTCCTAACTTTCCAGGTTTATGTGTGGAGCAGTGTTTTATTAGCTACCTGTTTAAATCCAAATACACACCTTGTTTCTGTGGGTTCACCAGAAATTGCAATCATTTGTATTTGAACAAAATATTTAAAGAATTAATAATGGTCAACTGCAAGAACTTACATCATTAATAGAATTTGGATCGTCTTTACAGATGATAAAAAATGCAAGTGAAACTCTATTTAAGGTGTTTGTCATATTTTTAGACAAGAATCTATGGGCTTAGAAAGACCAAAAAGAGATGTTATATGGAGGATTTGTCCAATTATTGAATGAAAAGTCCCTCTCTAGCCAATTGAGAGAGGTGAACACTGGTAGAGCATGTTTTGTCTCACCTTACTGAAGATGCTTAAAGCAGATAAGAGGAAACATTAACTGAGACAATGTAATTGTCTCTTTGACTGTAAAGTAAATTCAGATTGATTCACTTAGAAGTATATATCTGTATATTAAACATCTAATACTACGTGAAATGAATCCTGTTTTAAATGCTCAAAGGAAGGCCTGGAAAGGAAAAATCCCATCATCTGTACATTTGAAATCTTCATTAAAGATGCAATACAGAAGTTCACCACAGCTCTAGTTCAGCCACTGGAAGGAAACCATTAAACTGGCAAAAACTTTCTATATTTCTTGTTGTTGCTTTATATAAACATTCATATTGATACATGAAAATTATATATGTGCACTTAGTAGGAAGCATTTTTCATATGATTTATTAAATAAAAATTCAGACAACTCTATAAATTTCTATCATTGAAAAATTTTCCAGACTAGTATTTCCAGGTAGTATGTCATCAGGTTTACCAGTTCTTCATGATAGTAAGCAACTTCCTGATTTATTTTTACTTATACTCTATATAGAGTGTGAAAGAACATTGGAAAAAGAAAGAATATACACTTTAAAGAAAACTAAGTAAAAATATTTGCAGACAAAAATATGTAAAATAAATGTTTCTGAGAGACTCTTACATGGGGAAAAGACAAAATGGCTTAAGCAGATATGTCACAAGACTTTTAATTCTAAACTTTGTTACAATTTGTCCTTGATGGGGTTTACATAGCCAAGTTTATCCATATAGGAAAAGATAACCAAAAATTTAACCAACTTACATCAAAGAAAAGATCATACTTAACACATCTCCCAAAATCTCAAAATAGTAGAAAATAATTCTTAATTAAACATCATTAAGTTTAAAAAAACTATTTATGTTAAATTTAATGTTACAACACATTAAACCTACTACAGAAGATTAATAGAATACTTTGGACACTTTAGGATACTTTAGCTGACAATGAAACTAGATGTTTTCAACTATTCAACCATGCAGACCATAAAACGAGATGTATTCAACTAATCACTCATGCAAGTAATTACACTAAGATATAAAATTCTTCTCCTGAAAAGTTGGAAGAAGATCTCATTTTGAAATTGAAAAGTATTTGGAATTCCTCCAGCAATGCAGCACACTGGAGTTATGAAAAGAATTGATAAGTTTTTCAGATATTTGCTGTTTGGTAACCTAGGCGTCCCAGAAGAGGTATATAGTCAATACAAAAGGCAGAGACAAGTAATATATGGCATGTGCTTCAACTGAAAATAACAAAATATTTCTATCTGTACAGCTTTGACAGAATTTCATAAATATACACTCTTATGTTGTTATAAGCACACCAACAAAATATATTTGTTTCTCAGTTGAAGTTGAGCAGATAAAGGAAACAATTGCAGAGCTCTTCTCATGGGATTTTGATATGGTAGGCAGTTTCGAAAAAGTACAGCTCAATTCACAAGACTGTGAAGAATGATAGAAACAGCTAGTATTGGCTGTAGGCCAAAGCAATTAGCTAATATTGATAATTAGAAACTAAGGAATTAGTTAACAATGTTACTAGGAGCTTTGCAAGATTTTTTCTTCTGGAAACAGAAACAGATGCCAAAAGAGCCAGATATTGCTTGGACGCAATTCAGTTCATTCACAGGGAATGTCGATACTGCCTTTTTTCTAGCCAACAGATTTCATTCATAAATGTTTATTCCTCATGGTTAACTAAGCAGCCCTGACATTTATGTTGGTGCCATAGAAGTGAAAAATTCAGATTTTGATTGTCTTATGTGATGACTAATTTATATTTTAATATGAATAAAGATGAGCATATTTTAATATGAATAAAGATGAGCACCATTATTTAGCCAGTGTTGCGGCTTATATCAATCTGGCAAAAATTGTGTCCTCCAAGACTACAATTCTTTCCCCCTCACCAAATTACTCTGCCCCATAGTATGTCAAGTAGATTTTGTTTATCCTGTAGTAGCTGAAAAATGAGACCTAATAAATTATGTACAATTTTCACAGGAAAATTTCCTTGCATTATGTCGTGACTTAATGTCTTTCAGCCTGACAGATATTTGAAGCAAAGTTTTCTTCAATTTGTTCTTTTATATAGAGCCACTTATTCCAACCCTTTCTAAATCCTCAAATAGCATCCTGCCTCTTCCTGTCTTTGTTTTATATAAAGGTAGAGTGAGTGAAAATACTGTCTAGCATTTTAAAGCTCATCTGAGATTCTGAATCTCATATCTAGGATCAAAAATGAAAAGAGGTAATTGTGATGATAAAAGCTGTCTTCAGTAGCAAATTGTGACGTGAACTGTATATTTCACTGTAAAATTATGACGAGTAAAAACAGTAAAGAGATCTAAATATAGGTCAATTATTAAACAAAGATTAACTGTTAGAAAGTAGCAACTTGGCAAACAGCTGGTTAAAACCCATCTTTAGTGTATAATTTTCATTTAAATTCTGGGTCAGCCATGCAGAACACCATTACAAAAGAAGAAACTGACTCAAACAACAGATAAGAAATGCTAAAGAGAAACTCTTTAATGTTTTGTAAAAAGGTACATTGTTAAATATTACCAATCGAAAAGTAAAGAAATGGAAAAGGACAGCCTTAGTCAGGATTGAAGTGGAAAAAAAAAAGAAAAAAATTATTTTCACAGGTGTTCATCTGTAAATTTCTCCAACATGGATCCTTTCCATGTCCTGGAGGTGTGGGTCCCCTCCATGGGGTGCAGTCCTTCAGAAATTAACTGCTCCGGTGTGGATCTACCAAAGGGTCACAGGTTCTGGCAGAAAACCTGCTCCACTGTGGGCCCCACTCTCCGTAGGGCCACATACCCTGCCAGGAGCCTGCTCTAGAATGGACAGCACAGGGCCGCAGCCTCCTTTGGGTATCCACCAGCTCCATCATGGGATCCTCCACAGGCTGCAGGTGGGTCTCTGCTCCACCATGGACCTCCATGGGCTGCAGGGGTACAGCTGTCTCACCATAATTTGCACCACAGGCTGCAGGGGAATCACTGTTCTGATGCCTGAAGCACCTCCTCCCCCTCCTTCTTCACTGACCTTGGTGTCTGCATGGTTGTCTCTCTCTTCAGGATACTCTTGTGGAACATTTTTATCCCATTCTTAAATCTGTTATCCCTGAGGTGCTGTCAGCATCACTGATGTGCTCGACCTTGGCCAGCGGCAGATCCATATTGGATCCAGCTGGCATCAGCTCTGTCAGACATGGGGGAATCTCAAAAAAAACTACTCCTGTAGCTCCTCCTCCCCTCTCCCCTCCACTCGCCCAGATAGGACATGAATAACACAGAACTGAAAGGGACTTGGGGAGGTCACTAGTGCATTGTTTGCCTCTAGGAATGAACAATTATATCTATGTCATTTTTAACAGATGCTCAGGATGCAATTTCTGAAGACTCTTGTAAGATTTCTCAATTTCCCCAGGCATCCCCATTGCTTCCCTAATCTTACAATTGCTAAAGGTTCTCTGATATCTAAACTAAACCTTATTTAATGCAATCTAAGCATCTTATTATTTGTTTTGTCTTCCACGGTTTCAGTGAACAGGTAGACATTCTTTCTTTAAAAATCCTTTTATATGTTTGGAGATTTTGTTGCACATCTCTTCTAAATTTTCTCTATTTTAACCTAAGCGGCTCAATTGTTTATTTTGTATTATTGTATATTATAAAGATCTAAATATTAGCATACACATAAAAGAAAAATAACAGATCTATCTGTATCTGAGTACAAGACAGATTATAGCACAAGTTACATTAATAACAGTATCAATCTACAAATGTTTCAGACTTGGCTTCTTTTCTGCAGAAATTGCATACATTTCATGAAATTCAGTCTTAGTAATAATATGTCATACTTAGGCATGTATCTAATGTTCAAGATGCATCAAATAAAGTCTGAGACCTATGAAATGGGGAGGAGAGAAAGGAAGAAGAAATTGGCAAATAAAAAGATTTGTGTTATCTGGCTATGACAACCTCTCAAGAAGACTGAAGTAGTCAGCTAAAGCAAGAGCTGAAGTGGCAAAAACAGCTGTCATATAGTGCCTTAGACACTTAGAGAAATTTTATGCCTTTTAATTGTCTAGGTCAATGAAGGACTTTTAATTTGCAAGGTCTTAGTGAAGCAAGTAGTGCCTACAAAGAGACAGGGAATAGAATCGTAGAATCATTTTGATTGTAAAAGACCTTTAAAATCAACATGTCCAACCATAATCCTAACACTGCCGAATCCACCACTAAACCATATCCCAAAGTGTCACATCTATGTGTCTTTTAAATTTTTCCAGGGATGGTGACTCAACCACTTCCCTGGGCAGCCTTTTCCAATGTTTGACAACTCTTTTGGTAAAGAATTTTTTCCTAATACGTGTGGTCGTCTGCATACATAAATGAATAAATTCCTTTAACCTCACTTTGCTGGTGTTTCTTCTCTTCTCTTTAGTTCTACAAATAAATTTTATGTCACCTCCTAAATTTAGAGGGGACATTCCTACATCTGTCAAAGATTCCTCTGGGTATGAAGACTGTTCTTTGCCAATTTTCATCCTGAATAGAAACTGAGGCTTCATTAAACGAGGACTGAAGTTCCCTATTTTATTTCAGTGACAAAGAATCTAGTGAAGAGCTATAATTTTGACAGTACCTGATGCTTCTGAAGTTAAAGAAGATATTTGAAATGTAACAAGGTACAAAGAGGAAAGACAAGTGTAAAAAGTCAGGAAGTCATGAAAGGGATCGTACCAGATTTATTTTTTTCAAGAAAATGAATTTCATGAAAAAAAATTAAAAATTGAAATAAGAGTTTGATTTAAAAAATCACAGAGTATTTAGAAGACAAAAATAGAACCACTTTTGCAGCAAGAGAAATTGACATGAATTGCGGAGGGTTCTTATCAATATAAGTAGTACTTTCTGTGATTCTCCTTCACATGCCCTGACTATTCTGAGCACTAACTTACTTCTGCCTGTACTCACTTCCTTGGGAGTAAAAAACTCTGGCAATCAGCTCCCTTTGTCTGCCACTTCTTTTTCTGCTTTCCTGAATGGTGTACTATATCTTTTTGACTGAGTAGCTTCCTTTTCTTTTCTGGCAGAAAATGAGATATAAAAGGAGTTTTTCTGACTACAAATAGGAACCAGCAATCTGTCAACTTCTTCACTGCTACTCAGGGCAACAATGAAGGTTACAGGATCTTTAAAAACAAACTCTCTGATTTTTTGCCCAAGTGATAGAATTAGCATGTAGACCATGAGACCAGGAAAGATACACAAGTTACTCCTCCTACATCACAGTCTTTACATGTTAGTTTACTCATTTTTATGTTTAAGCATCTGAGTGAACCTTCTCAGGTTCTCCTATCCTGTCAATACTTTCAATCATTAAATAAGTTAACATATTGTCATGTGACAGAACAGAAAGTATGGGGATCTTTAGAAGGAGTTTTAAATGGAATATATTGGATTAGAACAAGGGAAAAATTCTGTAAGACCATCCTTCTGCATCAAATGTTGTTTAGTGTTCATTACAATGGTATCCATTTCATGGGACCAGGCAAGGTAGAGGAAAGGTAAGTTCTACTTGGGTATTGGTATGAGCAAGAAGGGTTGGTGCTCATGCAAGAAAGGTCTTGAGACCTGATGGTAAAGATGAGTTACACACCTCATCTTTGAGGGGAGGGGAAAGAAAGGTTGCATCTTTACATGTAATCCAAGAGGCTGGTAGGATTTTATATTCATTGTCACCTAAGTTTCCAGTGATTTCTGGTCAGAGTTCAGCAATGTCACTCTCCAGGTATTTCCACTCACTTTGAGGAAGACCATTTATGACATTGAGACAACACTGCATTCTTTATACTGACCTACTTCATGTATGGATAATGCAGTCCCTGTATTAAAGCTAAATTTGTTGGTGTAATTTCTTTTGCCAGACCTTTGGGTTTTAAGCTCTCATGTTTACTGTGAGGTTCACTTATTTAACCACTTCTTCAATTAGTAATATATTAACATCATGATAGATTTTGTGGCTTGTGAAATCAATTTGCTTGATTTTGCTTTAGGCAGAGATCGATACTATGCTGTAATAGTATATGGATTCTCAAGAAAACAAAAAAATAAAAAAACCCCAGTCAATACTGCTAACTGGTATTCTCTTTTATTAAAATTTATGTGCAGAGAAAAACAAATATGATTTTTTAATGTATGGTTTTATTGAGAAGAAAAAAAAGTGCTATTTTTTTGATGATGCATATCATTCTCAATGTTGCAGGATTACAGAGATACCATATCTACTAAAATATGAAATGCAATTGCTCTGAAATCTATAAACTATGAGAAACTACAATTTTCAAAATTTCAAGAGATGATTCAATGGTCACAAATGAAAGAGAGAAAATAGAAAAAACTGTTTTTCTTCCCAAGAGATTAGGGATTTCCTTCTATTGAAGTCAAACAATATTATTGAAAATTGCTTACCTGGACCAATCTTTCAAAGTAAAAAAAACATCTTCAGATGTTTGGTACTGTTCAATTCCTGAAAAAATTCAGCCCATTTCTTCTCAAGAATGTGTAATATGAAATATTGAATGCTACTCCTATAATGTAAGAATAGCATAAAGAAATACACAAGAGGGGATGGAAGCAATGGCTCTTTTTCTTTTTTTGTTTCCAAAAGAATTAAACACTTTCGGTGACAACCACTGAAAGTAACCTAAAAATAACCTTCAGTTGTTTTTTTCAGTATATAAATAAAACTTCAGTCTATAAATAGAACTTCTTTTTGAGTCCTCTACTGAAATGAAAATAAATTAGGAGAATAAATAAGAATTTATAACTTAATAACTTTGTATACGAATAATCTGGTTTATTCAGTGATCCGGATAATAAATCAATGATCAGGAATATACTATTGGAAGTAGCAATATGACTTCCGACATATCCAATCCTTTTAACTGAGCTAGAACTAAGGAAAACATTATGCATTTTTCCTATATGAATATAGATTTGGTCTGCAGGGATTACAAGTATTGGCATTACGTCTTTAAAAGAGATATTACCAAAGGTGAGGATGAAGAAAGGAGCATCATCTTTAATAATGTTTTATGCTAAAAGTAATGGTATGTAATGCTGTAATCTAAATAAACAATAAGTGCACTGAAAAGTATATGCTCCCTCCTGATTACCAACTACCAGTTGTTAATCACTTGTGGTGGTTTCCATAGTTTGGAATTATGAAGTGGTATGATTCTTCTGAATGACTTATCTGAAGGATGCATTTCACGAAAGACTGGGAAAATGCAGTCTCAGTGACAGTTGTTGGCTTTCCTTAAACTTCAGACTTTGTGAAAACTGTACCATCTGGATCAAATATTTTTAAATTACCACTTTAAGCATCTCATGTTAAATTGAAATATTATTTCACAACTGCAAAAAAAGTGTTTTCAGTGAATAGACTATATGAATAGGTATTGAACATACGTCTATGTGACTGAATCTGTCACTAGGCATAACATTCACCCAGTTATTCCTCTGTGTGGCCTAAGAACTGTGACTGAAATAAATTGTGTGTCTCAATTTCACAATTTAATAGCTTCAGAAAGGGGAGGGAAGTGGGGAAGAGGTGGGCTTCACTGCATCCTTTGTTAAAGTATTTCATTTATTTAAGTCAATTTTTGTTAAAATTGCATGATATGTTCCTATTTGTGCTTGCTAATTTCAGCCTCGTGTTATCTGACACTCAGAGGTTACAGACAACTGACTTAATGAGTTTGCATCACTAAATCCATATGAAGTGTCAGATATTTTTGCCATGACATCACACGGGCAGATCACACTAGCTGCTTGACTGTGAAGGTGGTCCTTTTCCTCTATGTCCTAGACTGAGTGTTTCTTTCGTGCTTAAAACCAAAATTTTTCTTTTACTCTCTCTTTGATATTAAAAGTAGATAATCTAGATCTATCAGCGAGACTGCACCAGAGGCAACTGAGAGGGTTCTGGGGTGAGATTGGGCTGTGCAGGCGTTCCCATGACCACCAACACCTGACCACAGCCCTGTGTGGACCCGGGGGCTGGCAATCAGCAGAGGAAGGACGGTGATGGGAGAGACTGAGGGGAATTTAAATGGTTCGAGGGACCACGGGGCCTGGACCGCGGAGAACGGGGGCATAGCACAGTTTGCACAGCAGTTCGAACGGGCAGGGCTCCTCTCTGACCATCCAGGAGAGGCCAATAGAGACAGCAAACAAACTCAGAAACTGTTAAGGTAGAGCAAAGAGATCCTTTCAGCCCAAGCCTTTCTAGCATTTTAGTTTAATCTTCCTCAGTTATGGTGATTGTGTAACCCAGGATGGCTGTACACCCCTTTTCCAATCCACAAGGGTTGAATTTTTTCCAGTTACTGTTTCAGAGCACTTGTTGTAATAAAATTCATTGTTGTATCGGTTATTTAGTGTCATTTTGCTTTAATCCACCCAAGGAATCCTTTAACAATGAACCTGGTTGCCCTGCTTCAGAGGCAAGTCACACCACCATGCTGAAGCAGTTCATTCCTGAAGGACTGGAGAAGTTCATGGAAGACTGCCTCCCATGGGAAGGACTGCAAGCTAAAGCAGGGGAAGAGTGTGAGGAGTTCTCCCTCTGTGGAGAAAGAAGCAGCAGAGACAACACGTGATCATAATACCCATTCCGTTTCCCTGTGCCCCTTGTGGAGAGGAGATAGAGAAATGGGAATAAAGTTAAGACTGGGAAGGTGGGAGGGGTGGGGGAAAGGTGTATTTAACATTTGTTTTACTTGTCATTATCCTACTCTGATTTGACTGTTAATAAATTCAATTAATTTCCCCAAGTTGTGTTTGTTTTGTCCTTGACAGTAACAGCTGAGTGTTCTCTCTCTACCCTTATCTCAACTCATGTGTCTTTTGTTATATTTTCCCTGTTCAGTTGTGAAGAGGAGCAAATAAAGCAGTTTTGGCGGTCACCTGGCATCCAGAGTCAACACACCACTTAAGTTTAGAATATTCACCTCATTAAATGCAAGATAAACACTTTGCTACAACTGAGTTTCAAACTACCCAACTTTTTGTAGCTCTTTAGCTTTGTCTACTAGATTTACTTCTGCTAGCTGCCATCTGAACAGTCACTTTTCATTCCCTATCATTTAATGAATCTTCTGCATATTCCCTATTCTTTCTCTTGTCTTTCTTTGCCTGTCCTACGCCATGGTAGTTTACCCTCTATTGTTCTTCTAGCCTGATTTTTTGGCCTTTTTGGTAACAGTGATACATTCCTTCTCTTTTCATAATAGAGACAAGTTCCTTACCCCTATTTTAAAAAGTAAATATATAAATAAAACCTAATACCTTGTGGGATTCTAAAATTTATGCCTCAAATACATCATAAATACGTATTTTTTCCATGGAAAACAAGCACTCAAGTTAAAATGGTAACTAGACAAACTAGGCTAGAGCAGTCAGAATTAACGAAGTGTGTTAACAAATCACAGATGGGACAGTAAAGACACTAAAAATTTATCTCACAACAAATAGGAAGAGAAATGTGTCGATCAACTAGACATCTTAAATCAACTTCTGGTTGTAATCAAAGAAATCCATCAAAGACGTGCTGGCTCAGGCACAGCTTACTATGAGAAAGTTTTCTGCTTTTCATTTTTTTCCCTCTACTATCCTTTTCACACCTGGGAACCTCAGTAATATTTTAATATTTAGTGATGATGTTTTTTCTCCATTCAATAATTCCATTTGAATAATGGTCTGCATAGTGCTACAAAATGGAGTATGGTAATGTTATTTTGTCACCTGAGGCAGTAGAGTTCACTTCTCCAAAGAAAGAAATTTTCATTGGACAGGAAACATAATAAAGTAAAGGTTATTCCTGGTCTCCTGCAAGGCACTTGTATCTGTTACACTCATGACATTTAAACTGAAAGTGTGTAGATCTAATTAGTTAGAAGCAGAATTGTAATCAATACTGATTCATGAATATTTCCCACATGTAACACTACTTGTTTGGACAGAATAAATTGTTACTTGTGTAATTTAATCTCTGTGATTCCTTAGTGCTTTTTGTTCATAAAAATAATAACCTTATTTATTAGAACTGAAAATTTCCAACTGCAGACATCAGAAACATGGGGTTTTTCTACATTTATATGTACAGATGTCTACGATTGCTCTGGGGACATGAAACTCCAAGCTCAGAGATCTTATATAAGAGGAATGAAACCAGATCAGCTCCTGACTGAAGATTGCTTGTGATGTTATGAAAATTAATACTAGCTGGTTGCCAGTCATTCATCTGTTCTTTTACGGATTAATTTCTGTGATCTCTAGCCCCAAGCAAGCCTGAGAGTATTCCAAGCATCATAGTCTTGAAGGCTGGCATCCCTTTGAATGTGAGACATTTCTAATCATTTTAATTGCCTTCCCCTTGACCTTTTCATTTCTGCCATAGCTGTCTCGAAACACACCAATCTTTAATCAATATTCCATGTGCTGGTACATCATAATTTTTATTTTGTCATCTCTTTATCGATACTTTGATTTATTTTTCTGCTTAAAGTTTGCAAGGCTTCCATTTATACCATTTTGTGACTATGCCAGCATGACCAAGGATGTCTAAATAGCTTTGCCTGAATTATCACCACAGAAGATGGATCATACTGCCAAATAGGGAAAAAGAGCATCTGTAAGTAGGAGGTCAGAAGATGACTACTTTTGCTCACACTAAAGTTCTAGAACAACTGTCACATACTTTTCTCAAATAACAAGTGATAGGATTAGAGGAAATGAGCTCAAGTTGCACCAAGGGAAATTCAGATTGGAAAACAAAGTTATCTTAAACACCATTGCCAAATACTTATTACAAAATATTTCTGTTGGGAAAGAAAAATTTTTCAGTGGAAGGCAATGATTTTTTGAAAACTTCTACATCCAAGAACACAAAACAAGAACACTGAAGTGCAGAGTCCCTTTCTCAAGAGTATTGGACATAGGAGTTTTGATTTATTCAAATGACTTTGTTATTCCCTCTTTGGAGAATATTTTTCTGTTTCTTTATTTGGAACACATCATCTACCTCCTCTTGGCTCCATGTACAACAGTAAATTACAGGAAATTTATTACAAATCAAACAGAACAGTTTATGAGATAAACCTCCCTAGCTCACTCCAAATGGAAAATTTGGCAAAATCAAGGACTTCTGTGACACAGAAGTTTGTTTTATATTTATGTATAAAAGGATTTAGGAATTCTAAATATACATATATGGATTAGGAAATATTTATAAGTGTTTAGGAAATATTTAATTTTTTTTTCAAATTTCATCTCATTTATAAAATACATTTATTTTTTTATAACTTAGCAATTTTTGTGTGCTTCAGAATCTCAGAGACATGTAGATAGCTGGATGAACTTAATGGTAAAACTCAAACAGAACCAGTCTGCCTGATGAAAAAAGCCTCTTTCTATACAAGATAATTCTACGGACATCTGTGAAAAGTAATCTGAGGCAAAATAATTTAGGAACATATTTTTTAAAATATGAGAAGAGCAACTGAACATATCTCCTGGTGACTCTGAGAAAATGAAAGTGTAGCCTTTAAAAATGCTAAATTACAAACAAGGGAGTACGAATAAAAGGTTACAATGGAATAATGAAGGATAATGGAAAATGCAACAAACAAAGTAATCAATGTAGAAGCAAATATAGTCTTCCACAATTAGAATGGCATCAAAAGGCAAAGTATACTTGTTAATAAATCTAAAAAGACAGAAATTGAAATTGGGTTGTATGTTTGTGGTTGTGTTCCCTATTATTCTATCACTCAGTTACAACCGTCTGTTTAGTGAGTCTCAAAAGTGCATAAGGTTGACAATGGCTCGCTTTAAAAAAAAAAGAAACCGATCAGGATCATATGAAACTTATAGTCACTGAATACTTTAAAAGCATATAGCATCAATTTAAATTCAAACTATCACTTTATGAGTGGCAACAATTTTTCACCAGGTTTTTATTGTCATTCGATTTGATTGTTTCATGTTGAATGAAATGTAACTAGTGTTTCAAGCCTTCATAATGCACCACAATAGTTCATTTTAAGACCACAACGCTGTGAACTCTCACACATTCCCTCTTAGTTTTTCTGATTTTTCATGCTGCTATTCTAGCTGTTGATGAAACTTAATCTTCAAGTGGACATGTAGCTGGGTGTAAGATGTGTGATTAAAAAATGCCCAGAAAAGTGGTTAACAAAATTTTGTTTGAGCAACTGTAAGGAAGGGAACTCCCTCTTCCTGTTTTTTTTTTGGTTTTGGTTGTTTCTTTGGTTTTCTGGGTTGGCTTTTTCACCATAATTAATATATACCTTTCCAGAACACTGTAGATCTACTACAGAATCTGGTCTGACGGTATAGTTCATTCTCCATCTGTACTGCTCAGTGAATGCATCAAAACTACCAGAGCCTGGATATTAAGAGGCTTATGCAAACTTCACATATTATTTCAAGTGTGTCCACTTGTGGAAAATGCTGACTCCAGTAAGTGTATTTTGCCTACAAGCAGAACAAATGTATCACTAAATTAGATTAAATTTGTGATATATTGTCATACCAGTTTTGCCTTTGAGATAGCATTGCTTGCTGATTGCCACTATGTACAGCAGTAGAAACATTGTGATTTACAAAGTGAAGAAGCAGAGATTCATATTTCAGTATATGTCCTGATACCTCAAGTGAAGAATTCCATCTTTCTATGAAAATAAATTTATTTAAAGTGAGCTTTCTAATTTTATTAAAGTATAGTGTGAACACTTTAGTATTGGTTCATTTGACATATCCAACATAACACCAGAAAAGCTACTTCCAAATACAGCAGAGTACCATTTAAGAGCTTAAAGCAGAATGTACAAGTATTTCTTTTTCCTGGAAATACACTACGGAAGTTAGTTTTACCGTAATCAAAGAACCAAAATCAATAATTCCTGTCCTTGACTGGAATAATTTCCATAATTGTCTTAAGTTCTGTAAGGAAATAACAAAAATAAATTAGTGTATATTTTTTTTAACTTTCATTATTAGATTATTGAAATATTAGCATAATCTTTTTCATCTATTTTTAAAACAGTAGCAGGACTTATAAATACTTAGATTTAAAAGAGAATATATTACTGGCAAGATTTTTGACTTATGAACTCTATTAAGCATTGACTTTTATTTTTCCCAAATGCTATAAAGATTTTGAATTGAGATACTCTTTCACTTATAATAACAAGAAAACAGAGAAAAAGAATAATGAAACCAATAGGATGTATAATAACTTGACCTGGCTATTTAGAATTATGACTTTTGTAGATGATCTTTTTGTGTAGGATCACAGCCCCTTAAATAACCATTGTAACTTCCTTTGTGCCAAAGTTTAAGATTCTTCAGAAAAATGCAAGTCATATTGAGACAGACTGTGCCCTGATGAAAATACTGATCACAACAATGTGTAACATTCTCTTATGCTTTCTTTGCTTGAAAATTTATTAAAACTCAGATTTGGAATTAAAAAAAAAAGTCTTCACTCAAGAAAACATTTTTCCTGGCCCTCAATAGAGGTTTCACGTATGGTATTTTTTGATGGCTTTCTCCTGTAAATATTCATATATCTATGAGAAGTCATGCTGATTTGAGAAGTGATGAGTATACAATACACTGTCTGCTTCAGCTCTTGGTTTCTCTGCTGCCTCCTTGACTCCAGTGAGAATACTGGACACTGATAGAGTGTGTTATGGACAGCAGCAACATTAAATTGTGGCAGCTGCAGAGTTGACACCATGATGCAACATGCATGTTGACCCACTCGAAGTTGTCATGTAACTAGTAATATTTTGGTTTACTCTGGATTGTGCTCAAAGATACGATACTCTTTGTCCAGCTCAGCATTAGGAAAAAGGTGTCTGAGCTGTCATATTCCACTCTGCTTTTCACGTCTTTCACACCCAAACCAGTTACATCTGAGAAAGCCTTACAAACCATGCCTTAGTAACATTACTCATTATTTTTTCTTTGATAGACCTTTTGGGGAACTTGTCTGAGGAAAACAGAACATGCATGGATATGTCCAGTGTTTATTCTCTGAAAAAGGCAACTTCAACTTGAACAAGTTATAACTCACTTTGTGCAAAAAGAACATTTGCTGCAGACAGATTGAACCTTAAAACTCTTGCACATAGATGGCAATATTTAAGGAGGAAAGGAAATGTGACTATACTTTGAAATCCTTCTGTTTCAGCTTACATTTTTAATTACTTACAGCTCTGTGTTAAGAATGTATTTAAAAATATTCTTGGTAACACTCATCCCAAAAACTACAGACAGATGAAGTACAGTGTGTTCTTTGAATTCTAAAACATGGAAAGAAAAGGAAAAAGAAACAAACCTTTAGGAAATCTGTCAGTGATAGCATGTTTTTTTGGTTTTTGATATCTGTATCTAAAAATCAAAGTCCCAGTGGATAAAGGTAAAATTCACTTAACTGACAGAATTCCTGAGTGACTGAAAAACTGGCATCTGTTCTTTATAGGTTCATCTTTGAGATTTCTTACTAGAAAACAGCAGTTGAAAAGATTATCTTATAGCAGTACTAAATAATAGACTGTTCTGCGACATTCAAAGGTCTGAAGCTCCCTGTGGAACTAATGACATTTGTACAGCAAGTCAGGCTGCTTCTGCAAAGGAGGATGGTGGAACTGGGAAAATGATAGGCTTTTGACAGAATGTTAACCCTAAGTTGCCAGATTTTCTGAAAGAAAACTGCAAATAAGAGTGCCCTAATAACACTTCTAATAAAGGGCCAGAGTCTTAGATGAATTTTAAACTGATACACTTCCACTGATTTTGATATTCTGTCCCTGACACGTTGGAGAGAGGAAATAAATGCCATATTGCTGTGCTCTGATGACAGATCAGTAAGGTATTTTTCCTGAAAGTATGATGCGGTATTTTGTTAAGGACAGTTCCTTTTGCTTGTCATTGCAACACTTGAAACAGTGAAATGATTTCTCTCCTCCTTTTTCCCCTCCCCCCCCCAGGTCAACTTACCTGAAAGTATAAAAAGTTTCTCTGGACTTGTACGGCTAGCTCAGTCATTAAGCAGTGTGATTGCCTCCAAATGAGATCTCTTTCTATATTTAAGCCACTGCTCTACTGGAAAAATATTAAGGGAGAATTAGATCCCGGGCTTTTCTCACCCAGAAGATGATTTGACCTTACATACCCTGAATTACCTTAGTACAAGACTATAACACATGCAGGAAAAGAATGGAGAAGACTCTTCATCTTCCTGGTTGAACCTGAGCAAAATTGCATTAGGGAATTTAACAGGCACAGGGAAAGAAGGCAAATGGGCAAGAACAACTTGCTTGAGAAGAACTCAGCTCCAGACATTATGCTTGGTTGTATTTTATATCTCCATCTCCTTCACTAGCCCTCCTTAGTGGGAATCTACTTTCTTCAGTGTATGATAGTGTAACTTCAAGCCAAGGGTTATGAATTTATATGTCTCCACTTTCCCACAATCCTGATACTGAAGCCTTTCTCCTCAAGTATGGGAGTCCAATTATTTCAGAACAATTGGGTCAGAAATGGGTCTGCTGTGGAAAAATGACACTGAAATATTTGTAAGAAATCAGTTTGTTCTGCTGCTTTCTACCACCCATCGACTGATGCAGCTGTCTGTGTGGATCAGCACAATGACCTGCTTTGTAGACTTCTTTAGGGATTTAAACAGAATTGGGCAGCTATCTGTCTGAAGTCATATAACAAGAGAACTCAGCTGGAAGAAGAACATTATCTTCTCAACAGGGAAGCTAAATCTGTGTTTGAGCACTTAGGCAATTTCTGCCTCAAGAAACTGGAGACCTAGGCAGCATTAGAAGTAGTTGTCCCTGATTATTGTCTGAATCTTGAACCAAAAGCTCAAATTCCCAACCGATATGTGTTTTCCAGGGTTTTATTTAGCCCCATGGGCAGGTAGCATTGCCTACCTGCACTTACTATGACCATCATCTCAAAACCTGCTCAAGCTTTCTCACTCTGAACATAGGCAGGCAAAGAAACTGAGACTTACACCACAGAGGGTTTTAGAGAGGTTTTTAAATCTTGTAAGCACTAGAATTAAAAAAGAGATGAAGTGGAGGATTTATTGTGCATTAGTAATAATTTAGCCCTTCAGGCTTAGCCTGTACTCTAAAAACTTTTTAATGAAATACTGCATACTGGTTAGCTAACAGAGTAACAAGGTATGCTTGGGCAGGGAATTGGTGTTTAAACCAAACCAGTTATTATATCTCTCGAACTGTACCCTCAGGTTACCTACATTAGCTAAAATGTAGACTGAGAATAAAAGTTCCCCCAAGGCATAGTATGTTACATATGTATTTGATACATATATTTTCTCTTCCTCTCGGTTTACATGTTCCAAATATTTGGTGTAGACAAACAGTGTTTTAGAAATAGTGGTCTGAGTGATTTACTGTGCTGAAATAATCCATGACTTCCTCTTCTCTCAACTACCGTATGTGAAAGTGGTTCCTACTGGCATAAACTTCCTGAACGAACTTTAAATCTTAACTTTTGTAGCTGATAGAACAAAGAGATCTAGAAAGTCAGCAATGCCTTGTACTGCTTTGGCTTTAAAGACTCTTTTTTAACATTTCTCTCTTTTTCTTTGTGATTCAAAATTGACAGATGGAGTTCTTAAGTTGCTGAGATATTTAAAATTAAAAATAGTAAAAAGCTATTCAAATTTTAAAACAAACCAACCCCAAACCTTCTGCCCTACCCTCTGTTCCTTTTTTAATAACTGAAGAAATCTTTCTTTTTGCATGGAAATGTCTGAAAAAAACATGTGCCTTCTTTCCTGTGAAACAAATACTCTTCCTGTATTGCTTCCGTTGAATACATGGATAATTAAATAGAAGCATAAGCAGCAGGAAAAAGCTAACTATTAAATTTTAAAAATCTTGATTCTTCTCTCTTACCAAACAGAATCTAGAAGCTCATATTACACAAGGCAAAGTAAATGCAGCAAAGTGGATCCACCCTTCATTTGTACTATAACATTTTCTTAAAGAACTACCTCTGGTTTCAGTGTTCAAGCTGAAAGATAGATGATTACAGAGACAAAACCTTATTACAAAAATTTTGCACCTTCAAGACACTTAAAAATCAGTTTGCTCCTTTAGTTTTATCAGTGGTTACCACACCCTATTAGTCTGCATTGTCTGGATTTGCTCTAAGAGCACAGAAAAAGTGCAAATGCAAAAGCTCTTTTTTTACTTCAGATTCCATCATCTTCCTGCAGATTTTAGCCTTTTCTTTTTTCCCCTCATTGTTTTCATTACTTGGTAAATGGAAATTAGACTTTGTGAAATTGAATCTACAAAACTTTTAAGTGAATTTGCTTTTAAGCAATTTTCTTTATTCTGTGTTGGCTTCCTCATTTCAATGAAGTTCTCTCAAACTGAATCCCAATGTTTTGTTGTGGCACTTTATAAATGATTCTTAGAAATAGTCCTAAAAAAAAGGCCAAAAATGCAGAAAATTATGCCCTTGGGTATCTCCAAGCCTCCTACCTCTCTTGATAAATACTGCATCAAAGCTTCTCCCTGTAAGACAAACAGTTTCCCTGCTCTTGAGTGGTGTGTTTTTAGTTTGTTTTTAACAGTTTCTCAGTTGAGTCTGCCAGCAGGCCCACTATCTATCCAGCAGAGGTAACAGTGTGCAATACATGATTCTTCTCTACTCAGCTTCCCTGTCTCTGTTTTTCTGTCATAGATGGCTCTTTATGGCATTGGGCAGAGATCCAAGCCTAGGGCTTTATCCAGCTCCAAATTTCAGGTATCATTATTGCACCATTAAAAACCCTTCTGAATTTCAACTCTTAAATAGCTTCAGCATAAAAGACTGCATGCTCTATCTCTGTCTTTTCAGCTTGTCTTTTCCCTTTTGTCACCTCTAATAAATTACTCACAGCCACAGACTTGTCTTTTCTAAAGTGCAGTATACTCTGCTAATTATTTGTGTAAATTAAAGAGAGAGAGAGAGACCACTTAATTATCATTATATTTTGCATAACTTTAAAATTAGCACTCATTTACATTGCAGCAGAACCTGATGGGCCCTACTCTGACCAGGGTCTTCTTGTGCTTAGTGCTGTAAGAACAGAGAACAAGGATCAATCTCTGCCCTAAATAGCCATTAGCTGTGTCAGGTAAAAGGATTGTTCTACCTTATTTAACAGATGAGGTACCAAAGTACAGAGATTAAACAATTTGCTCAAGAAAATCCATGGCAGAACTGAACCCAGGTCTCTTAAATCTGAGCCAGATGTCCAGTTCACAAGGCCATTTATCTTCCTTAGGATAAGTCACATTCTGTAAACATCTGTGTCTTGTCTGCTGTCTCAGTGCACCCGGGCTCAGCAGAGATTTCCTGTAGCTATCAATAAGAAAATCTCTCATTTCTGCTCTCTTCTCACAAGAAAACTTTGAAACTTCAGGACATTCAAAACTGTCGAGTTTAAAAAAAACACAGACTGTTGCCATTGCCAGAGCCAGAGTTTGGTGCCTCACAGAAAATCTGGCACAAACACAATTCATGTTCATTGCTGTAAACAAGATGTAATGTAACTGCACAACAGCAGCCATGACTGTCATATATTATCATTGCTCTACTTGCATATAATTAATTCCTTGTGAAAGATACCATTATAAAAAAAACAATTCTAAATAATCTCCCAACCAGTGTTTCTGCCATGGAAACAACACATCAGTCAGGAGAATGGTTTTGGCTAACAGCACTCCCCTTGTTCTGTACCAGAGCCAACAAGCTCCATATCCATTAATACTGCAACCAGCCAACACACAGTAATGAGCTTCCTGGAAACATCTATAGTGGAAAGTGAACCTATAATTTCAAGATATTTTAGTAATAAAAAAAGGAATGAAGAGCACACAGTGGAATATAGAATATTTGTACCAGAGATACTTGTGGGGTGGTCTGTGTCTGTATGTATGTTAACCAGTTGATCTTATACAATCCTCAGCAGAAAATGTCATTGGTCATAGTGAGTATTCAAGTGTTTTTAAAGAAAACCTGGACTGTGGGAGTATTTTCTGAATTCATACTACCTGGAAAGTGAGTTCCTCGGAGACAGGAAGGTCAGTATTTTCAACTGGACTATTTGATTTCGGATAAAAGCTTCTTCTTTGATACCTCAATATAAGCAAGAAAAACAATATGTTTAAAATTTTCTTCTTTGATAGTGGTGTTTTAAAAATAGCTTGGCCAGAAAAAGACACATCAATAGAGCTATATTGCTCCTTCTTTGTGTGGTAGTACATTTCTCTGTGTTCAGTGTTTTACTCAATCATCTAGACATATTCTAAACTGGGATGTCAGAAGGCTGAGGCACAAAATATCTGATGAGTAAGGTCACTCCTTTCATTTGCAAGTCACAGAACAGTGAAACATGATGCTTGCAGACCTGTAGAGTTTTGAGTAAAATTTCTAAATTGAAGTATGTCAAATCAGGTTTTAATCCTTCCTGCCTAAAGCAGCCCAAGCCCATGTTGTTCAGAAGGATGTTTCACTGCAAGTCATTTTGGACTCTAACATTTAACTGGGAAAGTCCATCTCAAAGGAGTAAAAAATTCAGTGGGTAGAATAGCAAACAGGTGCAAGCACAACATTATAATTTGTTTTGTAGGTCACAGGGAAGAACAGAAAGGGGACATACTTCTGCTACTATTAATGACAGACTATCCCCCACAAAATTAAGGCACCTTAAAAAAACATTTAGAGTATCTTCATGGTTCCTTGTGCAAAGCCACATTAGGGGTTTCCACGTAGCTCTGAAAAAAATAGAGTATCCTTATTTTTGCTGTTCAGTGTAATTACCTTAAGTGCAACCCCGGAGACTAGAGGGCTTTGTGTTGAATCTTTGCAGTTCTCTTCAACACCTTAGAGAGCAGGATGGTCTGAAAGTTAAAACACTGCATAGGAAGGTGAAAAAGTGCCTCAGGCAGAAGATGGATTTGAACCTCTACCTCCATTACCCCAGTTCAAGCTCACACTGATTCACTGGGGAAGGAGCCCCACACTGTTGTGTCTCACATCCCTCCACAGCAGCTGCCTGAAGAAAATGTTTTAAAAGGTCGTGCCCAACTCTGGGAGTCTATTGTATTTCTTAACTGTTTCTATGCTTTTATGAAAAGGGAGAAAACCAAAACATAGAGCAATGCATTTTCCTAACTTACCAGCATAGAAAACTCAAAACCATTTCATGACTATGAAGTTATAAATTTACAAATGTGCATATATTACAGTTTGGATTCATTAACAGAAACACTGATACAGAATTCTGTTTGACTACATAAGCCTAGATCATACATCATTTTAACCATTGATGGTTAAAGGAAAACTGAATATTATTTGCTGATTTCTACTATTCACTCAAATATTCATAAAACTTTATTAGCCAAAATTACAGGAAAATCTACTTTATCTTCTACAAAATATTATAGAATGGTGGAAATTTTCTGTAATTTAACTATTTATTTGCTTTATAGTGAATACTTTTCTTTCTTTTTTAACTTTTTCCCAATGATTCTCAACAGCAGTTAGAATTGTAAATAGAGCTACCTCTCTTGACATAATAAAATAGAGCTGGATAAGCAGTAAGTTCTAAAAGAGCTGTCCAAATAAGGTCCAGAAAAATCATGTAGGCACTGCGTAACTCATCACCCAAATTTACTTCTCACAATATATTCGGTAATAATCTCCTTTTATCCTGCTATCTAGAAAATGTAAAAATAAAAATGCCCTAATATTTTTATTCTTTGGAGCAAACCAGGCTGCTGATTCTTTCCTATATAATATGTAGAGGGTTTCTCCTCTACGCAGGATCTTGACAGAAACACCGGCTCACTTAGTGTCATGGGAAGTAGGCTGTGATTTTCACATCTGTTTGCAACTTCACAGAAAAGGATGATTGAAGGAAAATAAAAATGCCTTATCTTTTTCAGCTTATAGTTGGATTTCACTAGTCTTGTTTACAGTAGTAATGCCACTGAAGCTGAAATATGAGTTCAGTTTTGGTAATGTGTAAGATACAGTCCAGCAGATTTTGTCCATCGCAAGACCATGCCTTACAAACTCCGTGTAGGAAACCAGGCATTAGACATGGAGTGCTTAACATTTAAAGCTACAGTGGATAAACAAAAAAAAAAGCTGTGCATACTTCCATGTAATATTAAGAGCAATACAACATCAATGCAAAGTGCTCATCCATGAATAAAAGGTAACATGAATTTCTCTTGACGTTAATTTTCTCTGAAGCCATAAAACCTGTATCAAATATGGGCAGAGTATGACAAGCTGCTTGCCAAATGTCGAGCAAATGGTCAGATATTTGTAAACATGATCTGAGGAGGCTGTCAAATAGATGGTGCAATGCAACCAACTGCAACCAAAATTGCAAAATGTTATGTAATTTCATATCCAAATACATGTAAATACCAAAACTACCTAGCTCCCAAAGATATTTATTTTAATGTTTATAAGCGTTTAAATAGTGGTTTTTTCTTTGAATTGATATTTCTTTCTTTGAATTGGCATTTTTTTCTTTGAATTGGCACTAATCTGGCAGTTATGTGAGAAGCTGTTAATGTCAAACAGGATTAACATATCAGTAAAAAATCAAACCACAACTTTTCTTTTTTTCTTTCTATAACCATTCTTCATTCATTCCTCTTGTCAACACATGACCCTTCATGCCACATTTTCTTTCACTCAGTGCCTTACCTTAACTGGTCATATTAAGTCTCCATGAATTCTTCTGTATGAGAGAAATTAAATGCATATCAGCTAGGTTGAAGCTTCCTGAAATTTCAGCACTGCCTATGCTCACACAAAGACAGGGAAAAAGACAAGTTTTGCAAAAAAAGACTTCCAATACAAGTAAGTACTTTGTTTTTCAGTATATTCCTGGATTGATGTTTCTGATAATAAAGTCAATTTCCCTTTCCATTTTTATTCAGCCTTTGACTTGTTCTACCCCTCAACACACTAGTTAGTACCAAAATGTCTTACAGTCTCTTTATTGCATAAATGAATACAATGTGTTCATGGGGGCCATCAAATTCCCTTCATAAAGTTCACTAAATTTTATGCCAGCAAGTGCCAGTAAATTGGAAGCTTCTGCTAAACTTAAAGTGGAAGAGTTGATATTTCATTACCATATTCCCAAATCACCCAGTTCTCTGATATGCAGCTTCTTAAACTATGCACTCCTACCATTCATTATTTTGCATTATTTTTCGAATGCTTGTATATATAAAAGGTCAGACTTAAAGTAAAATCAGGCCATATATAATGAGCTGTCTCTACATTAATAAATATTGCAAGACAATCAAAACAGTTCCATAGAGCAAAACAACTGACACTAATGACCTGATGTCCACACTATCTGCATTTCAGCCCTATTACTTCAGCTGGCTGCAATCTGCTCCTGTAGACTGAAAACCCATTAACACCATCTTCTGCTTCAGTTTCATCTGAAAGCAATCAATTTTGCACACTTTAAGCTTTTAATATGATTGAGCCAAGCTCAGCAGACAGAAGATTTGCTGCAAAAGCACACTTCTAATCTAAACCAAAACACTAACATGGGTGAAGCCAGTTTCACCTCTCATTTTTGTCTGTGATGTGGTTTCTTATAGTAAGTCTGGTGATTAATGTTGCACTGCCAGCATTCCCTTAAAAAAATCAATATAAACATAATTAAGAAGAAAATTAGTAAGTCTCAGAATTTGAGTAATATTTTCTTTTTTACTTATTAAGATTTCCAATTCTAAGTTCTCTCAACATATATTTATCACACATTCCAAAATATGTAAAAAACGTCCCCTAAGAGGAATGTCTGCCTAGTTAAATAGATTTTGAATGATCTAATGCCAGCCTGATATAAAATTCAATATTTCCTTCTTTATATTACAAGCACAGATGTCTAAAATTAAGGAAAGCATAGTTTTGAAAAATTTTACCTAACAGTAAGGTTTAGACTAGGAAATTTATAAAAAAAATCTTCAAAAAATTAGTTTAATAATGACAAGTGTAATTTATAATTATTAAACAGGAGCGAGATACAAACTAACATTCTACTTATTTGTTTCCATGATTTTTCTTGAATTTTTCCTGTTTTCCAAAGTGTTTTGTTTTTGGATTGTCTGTTTATTTGTTGGTTTTTTTGGTTTGTTTGGTTTTTTTTGTCCTTAAGTTGAAATGGGCTTTGTATTCTACATGTAGGATCACTGAAATGGGAAAAAAACTCCAACCAACAAACAAACAAAAAGCACCTCACATTAGTATGTTTTATTTTAAACTGCAAAGGGTTTTAACAATGTTCATTTACACAAACAGAGTGAAGTTTAAATTATCAAGTAAAAACCCTCTTATAATTTGCTGATAGACTTCTCAGCATCAAACCTAGCAGCTCTAGGTGTGGGTTTAAAAACAAGCAGCCCACCTCGTATTTGGATGGAAATTTACCTATGAGATGATTGCACAGCAAGAAGCACAAAAACATACATAATTATGGGCAGTTGGCTTTCTACAGATCACCTCCTAACACTAGTGTCACAGAGCCTTCCCATAAAAAGGAATTCTGCTTTTATGTTATGATTATTGATACTGTTGTGGATGGATACATGAATTGTAGAAAGATTTTGCTTGGTGCTGGCAGAAACTGTGAATAATACAATTAATTTGTACATTAAAAAAAGCTGACCAATCTTTTAAAGAATTCTTAATTTGTTCAAACTTTCAATTAAACTTTGTTAAATGTAAGATTTTAAAAATTAGCCCTAGAATTTAATATATTTTCAGGTATATTTTACACTAGTCATTACTTAGTGTCAAATATATATAAGCCATGGAATATATTATCTTATGGTATTATAGCTCTCTCTACATCACTAAACTGCAACAATAGAGCAGAAGCAATTTCCAAATTGTCATTTTACCAAGATAATTTTTTTGATTTTTGAATATTCCACTTAATTTTAGTAATGGATGCATGTTTAGGATTATCATGGAAAAAATAGCACAACGAAAATCACTTTAATGGATTTCTCCTCATGTTTTTTTTAAGGTTAGAAATAAAATGCAATTGCTTATTTAGCACTGTCATAGAAGCATGTATTGAGGAGTGCTCCTTTTTGGGGAGTAAAATGACTGGAGAATGCTTCCAATTCCATTAATGCTAAACAATATGGTATTTTCTACCCTTATTTCAGTTTGTTACCTAAGTTCAACTTGCTTTAAGCAGTGACTAAGGACTAACAGAAGTATCTGGTTTTGAAAAGTAGGCAGAAGATAACAGAGTGTAGATTAAATATAGAGAAAATAAGGGGCAGGAAGAAGAAAACAGAACAGTAATACAAGTTTATGTATTGTCAGAAATGAGTGAACATGGATCTGTTTTGAAGTGAAGGGCTGTATAACTTGAGCACATGTAAACTATTTCTGGGCCATATGGAAAACAAAACTTAGGAGCCTCATTCATACTGAAGATATGTAGTCCTCTTTACTTTCTATTACTACAGAATATGGAATATGAGTCCCTCACTAGGAGATTACTAGGTTGGGTTGCCATTTCTTTACCTACAATCAGAGGGTATCCACACCTATTCTTCATAAAAAGTAGAAGTCTTGAAATGTGGCGAAATCTCCAATATATTCCCAGCTAGTGAAGAAGTCTCATGAAGTGAGAAACAAAATTGTGTATAATTCTACTTAGGTTCATTATCCCACATCTGGCTACTCTGGAATAGAGAGTAGTGGATGAAAGATAACAAAAACTTGTCTTAAAACATATGTTAAGATAACACATTAAAGCCTAAGCACTGTACAAAAATAGAGAGCCAGCGCAATACATATTCGCTTTGTTAATTCACTCATCAAGCCTTTGTCCACAGCTTAAAATTCCTAAAATACAGTGCAGATAACACAGCTGGTAATGTTTAATTAAACTATTCCTTCTGCTTTGGTGAAACTCAATTCTCTATTGAATCATATTCAGAAACATCTTCTTTTCTGAGAAACAATCAACAAAGGCAGCATTCCCAAGTGTAAGCTCTCTTCCCCATACCTAAGAAAATATCAGAGATATTTTTTGTTTTATTGTCAGCATACTACTGCAGAAATAGAAGACTTCAAAGCAGAACAATCAGTGAGGTTATTCTTTTCCTCATGAGCCCCCTTCAGAAGGATGTATTCAAGTTTTTGTAGAATCTTCAATCAGTCCCCAAACACAACTAGGATGAGAACGGAGGAATAACCAAGTGCCGCACATTTTAAAAGAATCAGAAACTTTAGTAACTTAATTTGAGTAGCTAACAGAACTGCAATTGAGTAGATTCTATGATGTTACTCAGATCACTGAAAGCTTACCATGGTAAGCTTTTCCAAGCTTACCATTCATTAATTGCTTATATGCACACAGAGGAGTTTTTGCGCAAATAGTTGAAGGTGACCCTTTGTGTAGATCTGTCGAAAGAAGAAAATACCACCTCCATGAATACCATCCTGCATATCAGAACCAAAACAGTGGACAGTAGTTCCTGGACATGTTACAGGACAGACTTTGATCATCCAGCAATATTTGCACAACACTAGCAACTAATGTAATCAGAGTTCAATCTCTTCCAAAAATTTTCTGATTTGTGCAAGCTGTTCTTGCAGTGAAAGACTTGGTCATTTCCTACCCACTTAGTAGCAAGCATAAGACCTGCAGCTCTGCTTTTGCCAAACCTACAAGTGTTTTGACATATTACCTCTTGCAAGTACAAACAACACAGAAACCATTTCCTCTCTGCGTGGTTCCTTAACATTACAGCAAATTACTGCTGCAAAATGATTTAACAGTAGTGCTCTCCAGAGAGATCAGACAGAAAGACAGATGATGCAGCAGAAGCCTAGAAACCTTAAAAACAAATTAGATTTGAACTCTTTTTAAGGTCAAACTCTATGCTATATCAGTTCAAAATAATATATGTGTGATAGGCTTCTCAAAATCTAATGAAAAATGAGCTGCAAGTTTGATTTTCTTGACAATCCCATCTTAAGTATCATAATTCTAGATCTTGTGCAAAGCTCATAGCAAGCTAACACCTATCTTTAAAAAAAGGCCATGAATATGTCCTTTAAAAAGACCTTGCAACTAATGCTGTTCCTAGTCTGTAAACAGAAAGCAGCCTACAACCCATCTTGACTTGAAAAAGCATAATGATTTAGAAACTATTTAAGAAGCTACAGAAAATTGTCAGAGCAGAGAAATAGATGCAAGAGAGTAGGCAGCAATCACTTATTTTGTACATTCAACCAATGCTTAGGCTGCTTAAAATGCAAATAAAGTTATTTTCAAAGAGCAAAACAAATCCTTGATAGGGATTCCATTTTATTCCTATCAACATTTTCCAGATCAATACTCTGCAGAAACTGAGAGTTCCTCCTCTCTCTTCTTCACCAGTTACATGTCATGTGCTGGATGAAATCAATTTCCCACTATCAACTTTCACAGGTGAAATCCTGTCAGCCATGGGATGAAGGTGTTTGAAGCACAATCAGCATAAGCAAAGATCTTTATCATAGACATAATTGTTTCAGAAAAACTGTCTATACCCTGGCATAAACTAGGCTAGCAAAATTATATTATGCACTACGTTTACACTGTGATGCTTTATCATTGCAGCACAAGGCTGTGACTTCATTAAAAAAGTGTGCAGACTTTGTCATACAACAGCAACCTTGGAAGAACATTCAGTTTGCAATTTCTGTATAATGAGGATACATGAGGGAATTCTTGGTATATCATGGCCTATGTACAAGTGCACATGGCAACTAGAATACAGCTTTCCTCAGGATGCACTAGCAGAAGAGCAAAAGACAAATCCTAGGAATACATCTTGAGAGAAGACAGAAACTGAGAATTGGAGGTGGTGGAACATAGGAAATTAAGGGATGGAAAACTTTAAATCTGCAACTAGATTTCAGGTTTATTCTTGAGTAAGAATAATACAACATGCAATCTCTGCAGAAATTAAATGAGGATTGAAATAAAGGAAGAGGAAGCAGAATAGTCAAGTGTCTGATACAGTGAAACAAAGAATTGCTTTGAGTTAGGCTGAATAGACTAGAGAAGTCTTTAAAGATGGACATCCCTTCTAGAGCAGAGGGCAGTGATTACCTGTTTGCCCTCTCCCTGCATAGGAATTTCCATTTCTTGTTTTATTTATTGTTTGTAAAACTTCCAATCTTTCATATCTGCTGCTAATGTTTCACGTAATAACATTGGGATTTTAAGTAATATGCTTCCTTTCCCCAGTCCTCCATTTGATAGGTGGACAAACTTGAGCATTTATTTTCTTAAAGCCTACTTCAAGAATATATAATAAAACACCTATATTTCTTGACATTCTTATTATTTTAGAATCACCTGACTAGAATGCTTTCGTTATTTTGCTATTAAGTAGAGCAAAGACAAAAAAAATAGTTAAGCAACAGATTGTGAATTTGGGTATTAGGTCCTTAGAAGAACTGATCTCCTCTGCATTTATTTTAGAGAAAATCATTACAATACTGTTTTCGAAAACATCAGCCATTCCAGTTATTCCCAGTTGAAACTACTGGCTTTTCTTGACCTCAATATCTGACCAAAATCAAGCATCACATCAAGAAAACTAAATTACCTCTCTGAGGTTATATAAAATTGTCCCAGTACTGAAACAGAGAGGCATAAATTCAGTTAAAAGAATTTTCTTTAAAGTGCTGGTTTTGCAAATATAAACCTTGGCTGAAACACAAAATGACATTTCCTCATTAAAATAATAGTTTCATTTTAGATAGACTAAGTAGTTTTAATTAATAAACATAATATTTGAAGACATTCAAATGAGGATTTTACTGAAATAATTATGAAAGTAGGATTCAGTTGTCTGGCTTTAAGAAAAGTGCTACTCATTCTGAATAGCAACTGAGCAATTAGAAGTAGTGGCTTACGAGGATTTCTGCACAGAATGCAGAAAAAGCAAGAATGGATCAGTTCTGTGCAAGACCTGATATAAACAGATTTTGGGTGTTTAACTTCATCTAATTTATGGCTTTATTTATATAACTGAGAGGATACAAGGCTTCAGTTTCACATTCAGGTGGAATAAGGAAAGTAGCCAGCAAATTCACAAAACTTAAACATTCCTGGTTGGAAAATAGCATTTATTCTCTTTAAACCATTTAGCAAACTGTTAAATGAGGGAGCATCAGCACATGTTAGCTCTCTCAAACTGAGAATCAAGAAATGACTTGCAAATGGCTTTTAAGGGAACATCTTGGAATTTGCTGGAAGTTCATCCTTATCTTTCTCATTTTGCTGGTATATTACTCTATTTCCTTTCATACAATCTCTGTATTTTCAGAGCCCAAAATCCTTTATAGAGGAGGCTAGTCAGTGTAAGGTTAAGGCCTTGAAGTCTCTGCGCATAACCTGACAAATAAAAACAGCTGCTTAGCATCCTCCTCCTCCCGTATCTGAATTAAAACATCCAATACAACACTCATGCTTTATTTATTCAGACAGTTTCTCATTACCTCACTGAACAAAATGATTCTGGTGACATGAACAATTTAATGTTTAAGGACAAAGAATCTGCATCATTGCATGAGTAATGTGAGAATAAAAAATAGCCTTAACAAAAATATACTGTCAGCAGTCCATTCTCTAGAGAAGCATCACAGCTCCTTTATTGTTGACTTTGTTGTTACTATTTAATATTGAAAGAAATCCTCTTAGTTTTCCCACTACAGAAATATAAATCTAAGTAGTCATGTGTGACTCCTTCTCTACTGCCAAAAACTAAAGCAGCAAAATCAATACTAGGATTGCAAAAGTTTTTAGTCATACCTACCCTGAACGAGAATAAGGTTAGGTAGCGTAACCAATTTTCTGCATACCTGAACAATCGCAGAAAGAAGATATGCGCAGGTACAAAAAACAAAAACAAACAACCAAACCAAACCAACCAACCAAACAAAAAAAAACCCACAAAACAACAACAACAACAACAAAAAGAGAAAAAGTTTCTTGCACTTCCCATGCAGCTATTTTTCACTGTCTTGGCAAAAAGTCTACTGTATGTCAATGTAGTGTTACATTTTTCTTGGGTCCAGAAGAGAAATTAATTTATAAGTAACGTAAAGAGGAGACATATAGATGAACAAAAACACATAAGGAAAGAAGTAAGGAGAAATCTTGTAAAAGAAGAGGAAATTAGTGGCAGGTAGAGACATCAGTCAGAAATAAAAGCAGAAACCACAACACACAAATAGCTAAGGAGTCTTTGCAGCAGCAGAAATATACTGAGCTATTCTCAGCTTGGATATTCTAAATCAAGGGATTCAAACAAGCACTAGGTTGTCAGGAATCTTGTAAGATAACATGCTTTAAGGTCTGTTATTGTTTATCTCTTAATAAGTCTGTGTGTTTATGGAGCTAAACAGAAAGCATGTCAAACACACAGAGTTCACCTTTTTTTCTACACAAACTAGAATTTGTACTTTCCCCTGAGGAGAGGGCAATACTTCGGAGGGCAATACTATCAGGACATTTTTGAAAAGAACCCAATGACCTTGCCACAGTCATTTGTTCAAAATCCGTAAATCAAAGTCTGAATCTAGATTTATAGAAGGTAAGTAATATGGAATACAATTATGTTCCCACTGTGACAATGAGAAAAATGTTACCCATTAGACTAAATCTTTAATCTCTTCATCACTGAGTGTATTTTTTTCTCCACAATTCAATTACAGATTTTTAAGTGAAATAATGTTCAGATTAGCAAGAAATCAGATATCCTTTCTTTTTCCTAATGTCCGTCTAGTACTTGCTCTTAAATGTTCACATTTATATCCTTTGTAGCTTGGATATGGTAACTTGCTTATTATACCACTCAGTCTTGTTCAAAACTACATTCTTTACATGAAGAAATTAATAAGTTATGAAAAAATTATTTAAAGTGAGTATCAAAATCTCCATAATGGAAAGGATATCTACAGATAGATACTTGTATGAAGATGTTGTTTTTCTGATCAGATGTGAAGTGTTTAAGAGCAGATGCATATGGGGGTTTTATTACAATTGGATTTGACTTCAAATGAATATTGCTGCAAATCATAGAAAATAATTTATTTTAAGAATTGTTTCAAGCTGCTCTTTAGTACCAGACAAATTTTAATCCTTTTTTGTTTTTTTCTTCAAATTCATCTGCCTGATTGGGAAGGTCTGGAAATGGGTACTGAAAGATGGCTGCCATTCTTCTGTAGTGGTATGGAAAATGGAGAATAGTCTCAATTACTGTATTACTTTAGGCCCTTTCTGCAAGTACACCCTTCTAAAATCAACATTTTGATGCCCAAGAAATTAATCAGCTCTTAATAATGTGTCAAGTGCCACTGCTTTCTGAGTTTTCTCTACATATTTGATCCCATAAAGGACAGAAATAACAGAGACCAGGTACACAATGGAGGCTCTGAAAAGTAGAGACACATCATGCAGAGAAGAGGAGTATGGGCATGAGATCTTAAAAGATGAGGCACTGGCATGTGCCCACAGCTGTAAAACATTTACTAATGATTGAGGGGTTTGTTGTGGGTCTTTTGGCTTTCTGTGTTTTTTAAAAGAAGATGACCCAGCAGTAATCCAAAGCAGTTCTCAGAGTAACAAAGAACAAATAATTAGTATATAAGTTAAAAAAAAAGGCATAAAATTCTCATATAACCTGGATATATAGACAAATGAAGGAATAAATAGCTGTAAAAGTATGTTAGGAAACATAAAAGTGACCCCAAATAGAAGCTGAAGCTTTAAAGAAGAAAAGAGCAACCACAACATCCATCATATTCCTGACAACAAAGGCTGCTGACCTACAGTGTTGCCATTTCCAGCAGTCTGAGGCTACCAATGAGCTACTGAAACATGCCAAAACATTTTCACAGTTACTAGTATGTTTTATTTCATTTGTGTGGCTGTTACCATTCCCATTTCAATGTAACCAATTTAGTCTTGGTGAGGTCAGGGTGAAATCACCAAAGTAACAGAAGCTAAAAATTTGAACCCCAAGAGGAGATTTTCTTTGTATAACATTATTTGTTTCTATGTTGTGTAAATTTCTGTGTATTCACAAAAAAAAAAAAAAAAAAGAAACATCTTTCATTTTGGTTTTAAGGAATAGGACTTGTTGATTCTAGTCTTCAATGATGGCAAACACTGACGCCCAACTGACATTAACTGAAGTAAATCCTGACTTCAGACACACGTGTTAATTGAAGTAGGAGAAGAGAAATTTCATAACACATGACGAAAAGATATTTGAGAGATACAACATTCTCTTTACATTTGCATATGAGCAAACTTCTGTCACTGAAACTTGTCTGCATTTAAATGCAAAGTTTCTAATATCTTACCACACCATATATTTTGGAGTTGACACCCTACTTAGGTAGAGATAGATATCTTCCTCTCTTTTCTTATGTCTGTAGTGTTTTTCAGTCATGCTGATTGTCAAATTCCCAGCAACTTCAATAGGGACAGGTTTTCATTTTTGTTAATCTCCTTGAGCTAAAACAGATTAGAAAATAGTTATGTGACTACTAGTAGATGACTGTTAGAATAAGATCAGATGAGGCTGCGGAAAACTTAGACAAGTCATAAGACCCTCGACAGTGAGTTCAACAGAAAGTCTGTGGCTTTTATTAGTAATGGCAAATGCTTATTTACAGGTCCACAGACTCCTAATACAGGCACTGGCCCAGAACTGGAAATACCTTAGTGTTGCAGTAAATTTTATAGACCTGCTTCTTAACCTTAACTTCCGAAAATTTAGTTGTATAAACACAAAAAAATTATTCAAGAATATGTATGGAAGTTCTGGAAAAAGTATATTAACTACATTTGAATACCTTTGCTTTTTGAAAACATTACAGTTGGCCCTTCTTTTGTTGTATAATATCCTTACCAGTTGAATGTCTACAGTCCTACTGAGCAAGGTGGTAAATGGATTTTAGAGAGAACATGTGGAGTTCCTAGGAAAAGGCAGAAGAGTTGAATTCCTAAGGGCAACATGTCTAGGAAAAGTAATTGTTGTACAGGACCTATGGTATTTTGTTATGTTTTACAATATACAATACATAAAAGTTACTACTTCAGCTAGTAAACCAACTAGCTAAGAGAAACTGTCAATATATATTTTAAAAAATGTTGGGCAAGACAACTATTTGGTCACTACTGTGAAGCTTTAGTTTTGCATATCACCTTCTTCTGTTAAAACTAACAAAACCCTGCTGTTCATTGACAAAATCTATTGACAAAGAGTAGTTCATAAGCTAACAGTAATTGAACAATCTTCACTATCGTATTCTAACAAAGATTTCCAGAAGTCTAAAATTAGATCATTAAAACTATCTCATATTTAAGTGATCTCAGTTATAAAAACACTTCAACAACTATCACAAGTGTAGGCCTCAAAGAACTCCAGTACTGTTAACTAAGAACAGGATTCTGCCTGTTCATGTGTAACTTAGTTTAATTGAGTTCCCTGCAGCAAACACAAATTATTGGAAATATTTGGTGATCTTATCTCCAAGGGTGCTAGTGGCTGTCATTCTAATAATGATCTTCATCCCTATAAATACTTCAAAGGGTGGGATTAGTTTGATTTGTTTTGGTTTCTAATATGGCTACCATGAACTTTTTGCTTGCTTTCATGTTAGTACCAAATACTGTCTTGCCCTTCGTTTACATGGAACTACCAGATGTAATAAATCAGCTCAGACATTTTAGAATATAAGGAAGTACACTAGATTAATTGTGGGAAAACTTTTTTTGTCGTCTATTGCCAAGTTTAGGTCAATAAGATTGATACTAAGAAGAGTATTATTGCTGCAGGGAGTTCTCAAGGCTAAAACACCCTATTTCGTGTTCATTAAGGTTCCAAGTTCTTTTTCCCTTTTCCTTCATGATAATTATATCTATATACCACAGAAACCCTGTTTGGAGTGTGTTTCCTCTCCCTGATTGGATTCAAATGAAAAGCTGCCTTTCTCTGTGGGCTGCTTTCTTTTTCCTGTCTAATCAGAAGCATGGCCTGAATCCTAATTACAAGTTAGGGCCTTAATGAATGAACTTCAAGAATATTAATTTAATGCTTGAAACGCCAGCAAATAGAGTGAATGTTTTATTTGGGGCTTGCTTCATGAAGTCTCCTTATAGCAGCATTAGAATTTAAGATTTAAAATGAGAACGTGGTGAAAAACTGCATTTATTCTTCAATAAGAAGAAATTAGTAGAGACTTAAAAACATGAGGAGATGAATGAAAAGAGGGAGAAAAGGAAGTTAGCTATAATAAAACTGCAATTTTAAAATTACCTCACACACTTTAAATTATTTTTACCCATGACAGTAAAATCTAAGCCACAAGAATGGGTATTGCAGTTAATTTTTTAGGTAAAATTCATTACTCAAGTACACTTGAGTTTATGTTTGCTGAACAGTCAGCCTACAGTGGCAGTCTTGATGCCCAGTGAAAATTTGGGTTTTCTTCTAGAGAACTGAATTACCTGAAAAAGCTGGTGCTTTTGAACACCTCCAGAAGGAGATTCCATGTCTTTCTCTAGTTTGAGTGTGAAACTTGAGTGAATACTCCCTCTATGGGCATTCAACAGCTTTCACTGGGCTAAGGGCATTAATTGGTCGTAATGATAGTGGAGATACTAAGGACCAGAGGTTTTCTCAAGAAGTTAATCTCCAGATAGCTTCTTTCCCAATAGGAATTTTTTCTATGCTGTCAATGAACAGCAAGTCTGTAAGGAGAGACCTTTCACTCAAAAGTTACTGCCCTCCTCACTGAAATGTGTTTTTTTGCTTCTTTTGTTTCTTTACTAGGTTTCTTAAGAAAAACCTTATTTTACCTTAGCCAAAAAAGTCTGAAATATTTTGATACAGCTCTCTAATCATTCTGTCAATTCTTTTAAACATTGTACAGGAGATTAGTTCACTTTTTTTATTTTTTTGATGGATTTTTAAAGAGCAGGGAAAGAAAATGTCTCTTTTTTTGAGGTGGTAGATGAAAAAGGAAAAATAAGAGTTGAAATCTAGAGCATCAGGACTTGGCTACAACCAGCTTTAGAGTTTGAGCGGATACCAGTGGGATTAGCTGCCAGAGCTTAGACAGAAGTCTTACAAATGCTATTCATTAAGCATTCTCAGCACTTGAACACGTTTTTCTCCTGGAGAACTTCTTGATCACCATACAAACACCTCTCTTTTCTCTTTGCTTTTGTTGGTATTTTAGGATCTTTTGTTTTGGTTTTGGTTGGTTGTTTTTTGCTTTTGTTTTGTTTTGTTTTTTGGGTTTTGGAGTTTTTTTGTTTGGGGAAAATTAGCGAAATGTTGTACATAGTAGAGAGATGAGACTGTTTGTTTGTACTTGTCAAGGCACAGGGACCAAGCGAGGTCTATATGGAATGATTTTAAAGTCAAGCTATATGAATGTTTACCTTGTGAAAAGTTAGGAAAAGAAATATGTTTATGACTACAGAACTCAAACACATTAATTGGCTAACGGGAGTTAACACAGACTGAAATTGCAAGTTTTTTCTACAGAGAAACCTCAAGTCCCCTGTGTTCCATTTAATCAATGCTTATCTATCTTTGCTGTTGAACAATAGGCAGGAATTTGGTCTTTCTTTAGTGGTTTTACTTTTAAATTTCATTCTGTGGGCAAAAGGAAGAAAATAATAAAACTCTTAAAATTGTCAATAATTGGTTAATTATATGAAAATCTAAACATTCCTCCAGCTATGCCCTTGCAGTCCCACTGTGGAGTTTTGCCCTTGCAGTCCCACTGTGGAGTTTTACCCTTGAGTGGATTAACTAAAACCATTGAGTTATGTTTCTGTTGAAGTTTTTCATAAATTTCTGTCTTCAATGCAATTGCCCCATCCCTCTGAACCCATTTAAACCCATCACACTGATGTCTGTGACAAAGAGGCCTTCTAAGCAAATCAGGTAACCATTTCCAGATAAACTGAATGTTGCCCTTCAACCTGAGTCCATATATTTATAGGAATTACTGGTGATGGGCAGTGAGACACTCTAAACACAACTATGACACAATTTATTTTACCTGTGTCTGTCTGCGTTTAATCTGTACCACTGTCTTGAGCAATCACAAGTAAGTTCTTCTTTCAGGTGACACTGAATTCCTTTCTGCTTGTTTTAAGTTTTTTTCATGTTCTGCTTCTCTCAAAAGGGCTCTCCATTTCTGTATCCTCACAGGAAAATAATATCCATGCTCTAAAGTCAATGGACCCTCCAAAATTGTTTCTTATTACACAAAATTGAAAATAACTTTTTATTACAATTGATTGAAACTGGACCACTATTCATGGTTATCCAAGTTAGGGGAGTGAAAATATAGGCTGAGTTAATAAATAGCTAATATGGTCCTTTTGAAGAGTGTTATGACTTCAAGCATCCACAGATTCTTATACAAAACAGCTGTTGAAAAGACTAACCATAAAACTATCAGTGTTTACAAGATTTTTATTATACAAACGTAATGGTTCCCATGGTTTTAATGCACTGCAAAATAGTCTTTCCTATTCCATATGAACACAAAGCACATCTCCCCAAAGGGACTTTTCTTCCTACAAGTTACCACTGCAATCAAAACTAGTGATGCATTTTATTACATTACTGCTTCTTGAAGAAACGTGTTATTGTAATATTTCTTAAATATTTCCTGCTGGCAATGCAAAGAATAACTATCTAATAAAATTTAGTAGTGTGTTCTTGCAAACATGATTAAAAAATATATAGTAGACTAGTAAATATATTTTTTCTAAACTTACCACTAAAAAATAATATCTTAGGGCTCAACTACTAAGCTTCTACCATCCTGCTTTTACCTCATGCATCTCTTACATTCTCCTCAGAAAAATATGTGTAGGAATTTCTTGCTGAAATTCATAAAAAAGAGATTTGAAGTGTAAAATAAGCTGGTCATGTCTGCTGTACTACATATATAAAATACATATACATACCTATATATATAAACACTGTATAGTTTAACATTGCACTAATGTATAATTAACACCTTTAGAAAATTTGGTGATGAAAATCACTATGAGAAGAGAGAAAACTTCCTAAAACATAGAAGATTATTTTTAATATTAAAAAACAATGTGAATGTTAACACAGGTTTATTTTAGCCTACTAAGATTTATCTCTAGAGAACAATTAAGAACAGGAAACCAATTCGGAGCATCTGATGTTATGCATAGGTTGGCAAATAGCCACACTATTTTCTATTACATATACAAGTAGATTTGTGCAGCAAAACAGTTGGTGCTGAGGACTTGGTGTTCACAGTATGTATATTTATAGAGTTTTTATTTCACAATATCTCTAGTCTGGCCTTGAGTTTACCTGTTATTACTTGGAGGGCATTAGGCACAATTCGGTAGTTCATTTTTCAATTTAGTTCAATCTATCCAGTCTGCATGTTTTCAGGATGCTCCACAAAGTGTTACAAGGGAGAACAATCAAGACATTAATTTCCAAAGCTGCCACTTACTTGTTAATAAAACACTGGTGTAGATGCTCTTCAAATTTCTTAAAAGTGCAATTTTGGTTCAATAGCTAAGGAAATAGTTTAATAACATAACATGCAGGATAGTGTATTGGCTTTGCATGGCAAAATGTTGCTAGCAGTGGGGCTACAGGGGTGGCTTCTGTGAGAAGCTGCCAGAAGCTTCCCCCTCTTCCAACAGAACCAATGCCAACTGGCTCCAAGACAGATTTGCTACAGGCCAAGGCAGAGTCCATCAGTGATGGTGGTACCACCTCTGAGACAAGAGATTTAAGAAGAGGAAAGGAAAAAACCAACTTGCTGCAGAACAGCAGTGGGAGAAGTCTGAATATGCAAGAGAAATAGCCCTGCGTGCACTAAGGTAATTGAAGAAGGAGGGGGGAGGAGGTGCTCCAGGCATCGGAGCAGAGATTCCTCTGCAGTCTGTGGTGAGGCAGCTGTGCCCCTGCAGCCCCTGGAGCTTCATGAGAGCTCCACGGTAGAGCAGAGATCAGCCTGCAGCCCCTGGAGAACACCACACTGGAGCAGGTGGATGCCTGAAGAGGTTGTGACCTCTTGGGAAGCCCACACTGGAGCAAGGCATGACCTGTGGCTCCATGGAGAGAGGAGCCTGTACTGGAGCATGTTTGCTGACAGAACGTGTGACTCTGTTGGGGACCCAGGCTCTTCCAGAACGACTGCACCCCTTTGAAGGGATCTGTGCTGGAGCAGTTCGTGAAGAACTGCTGCCTGTGGGAAGGACTCACATTGGACAAATTTGTGTAGGACTGTCTCCTGTGGGAGTGACCCTACATTGAAGAGGGGAAGAGTATGAGGAATTCTCACCCTGAGAAGGAAGGAGAAGCGAAACAAGATGTCATGAACTGACTTCAGCCTCCATTCCTCATCCCCCTTCACTGCTGGAGGGGAAGAGGTAAAGAAAATTTGGACTAAAGTAAAACTGGGAAGAAAGGAGGAATGGGTGGGAAGGTGTTTTTAAATTTGATTTTTTTTCATACCCTTACTCATTCCTGACTTGATTGATAATAAATTAAATTAATTTTTTCCCCCAAGTTGAGTATGTTTTGCCCATGATGGTAACTGGTGAGTGGTCTCTTTTTGCCCTTATCTCCACCCATGATCCCTTTTTTATATTTTCTCTTCCTGGCCCAATTGAGGAGTTGAATGATGGAGTGGCTTTAGTGGGTACCTGACATCCAGCCAGGGTGAACCCACCATAGAAGACTAATAGACCTATATGAAATAAAATGGGTTTAGTTCTGACGGGGGGGTGGGGGATGTTGTGTTGGTGTTTTGGTTTTTTGGTTTTTTGTGTTTTAAAGAGGTGGATTTTGTTGTAACTAGAAGAAACTTTTTCAAGAGAAGAGCATTTTTCCAGTGTAATAGCCTGGAATCTGTTCTTAAACACAAACTGGTTCCAATTGGCTCTGGACACCGAGTTTCCCAGCTGTCCTTCTAAGGATAATTGGGCAATTAGCCTTTGTCTCTCACACTAATTACCAACTCATCCTACCTGGCTGTTTCTCAAAGGAACCCAAACAGTCACAAGCAGAGAAAACAGGAAAATACAGCCTTTCATGAACATCAAGTACATATATGCCATTTACCAAGCTACCCTCTCACGACCCATTTCTAGTGAAGGAGTACTTGGCCAGAGGGCTATCTAACAATGACTACCTAATTAGATGTAACTGTCTGCCACATGAAAATAGTAGTAGCTGCCGATCCTGCGCCAAGTCTGGGCAGAAACAGCTCATATGTAGAGGGATGTGGTGGCACTGCATGTGAGCATGTGTTTAGGGGGAATAGTGATTTAAGACCATTAGAATATGAGTCTGACAATAGAGAGTAAAATAGAGGGGTGGAAAAAGCAGAGTACATTATATTTTTTTATGGATATATATAATCATTCCCTGTGGAGCTAAGAGAAGCAGTTATTATTGCAGAGAGAAGAGAGAGAAAAAATAAATAAATAAAAATGAAGCCTTCTTTCTCCTTGTCTTCTTGCACACACCCACTGAAGACACTGTTTGGAAATCCTTATAAGCTGATGAGAAAAAAAAATTATTAGAAGAGCAGGTCATTCCTAAAAATTTCTGACTTTTCCACCTTTAATCCTTAATTCCCAGCAATAATTCGACAGAAAATGTTAATTATACACAAGTATTTTACTTAATATCTCTTACTTTTAAAATGCAAGGCGTGTAGCTCCACAGCATAGATAGGCTTTTGGAATATCACAATAAAACTTAGTTAATATTACAGAGATGTGCATGGGGACATTGTTCACAGCAGGTACAAAAAATATTAATAAATATGTCAGCTAACCTTTGCTTGTCCTTTAGAAAAATGGAGTTCCTTCATGGTTTTCTTCCTACGTTAACTATATGGAGCTTTTATTGTATGTTTGCCTCTATTCCACAAATGCCGTGAAAAGTAAGTCAATTCAGCCTAAATTTTTCTATTCTTCCTGAACCAAGGGACTTTTTATTTGCCTTTTTTTTTTTTCTTTGAAGTCTGCACTTTAGATCTTCAGAATGCTCCACTACGCAACAGTGGTTCAATAGCACAATATACCCCTGCAGGGTAAGGCTGGTTGCACGCTTCAACAAGTAGAACAGAGGAGGGGAGCTCTCATGGAGAGTACTGTGGAATTCATTGAGTGGCTACAGACAGAGTTCAGCAACCCTTGTGCTCCTTGAGGAATGCATTGCAGAAGCTGATGAGCTTTTCTATAAATTTTATAGACTGCTGAGGTGAGAGTGGAGAGAAGGGGTCAGCTTTTCTAATGTTCTTCATGCTGTTTTGCCGCTGAGATTGCATTCAATTACTTGGTTTGCTCATTGTAAGCCAGTGGGCTGAAACATGGGTGAGGTCATGGTTTGTAATAGTATATGGATCAATGCTTGCCATTTAGAAACTGGGCAAATTGGGTTAAAAGACACTACAAAAGTATGTGTCTGAGGAAAATAGAAGGCATATTTGCTCTTATTTCCTCTAATATCAGTATAGTGAATATTTTTGTTGATTGTGTTTTGTGGTTTTGGTTTTTTTGGAAGTGATGCCATAGAAATGGAGCCAAATAATACATAGAATGTGTCTGTTTAGCATAGATAAAATTAATGTATAATGGAGACAAATAAGAGAAAACTCATTCTGTAGGGCTTCCCTAAACAGAACAAACAATAATTTTGCGGCATCATGGTCTAGATCCCTGTCAGAAATTCTGACAAGATGGCAACATTTAAAAAAAAAAAAAAAGAAAAACCCCAACCCTGTTATGTGTTAATTTTATTATGATGGTAGAATAGAATAGAACAGAACAGCCTGAGTAGGAAGGGAATCAAGGATCATCAAGTCCAATTCCTGGAAGTAAATAGATATATTTTATCTTTTATCTTCAATCTTATGTGAATGTTACAAACCATATTTGCTATACTATTCTTGACACTTCCTCCTGTTTTCCCCATTGAAAAGGGCTCCAGAATTTTCACAGTAGCTGTGATTCTGCATATTTCCCTCTTTTATACCTTTTCATATTTTGGTGTATCTTCTTAAAGATCACACACAATATTAAAGAAAATGGTTTACCATGCATTTACACTGAAGCAACATGATATTTTCTGTTTCTCTTTTCCTTTCTTAATAACTTCTCATAATCTATTTGCCATTTTGATTGCCATGAAACACTGAGCTGATGTTCTCCAAGATCATAATCACTCAGCATAATTACTGAGAATATAACTGTATAGATCTACTTAGAATACATTTATTCAAGTACATCTCTTAACAATGATTTTTGTCTGCTCATTTTCTTACTCAGTATCATGAGATTATTCTGAAATCTTCAGTTCACTTTAGACTTGACTATCCTCAATAATACTGTATCCTTTGTAAGACATACACATGATCATTTTATACACTCCTTCTTCCAGGTCATTTGTCAGCATATTGAACTGTGCGGGTTCTTGTGCAGATTCCTCAAACCCTCACAGCTAGTAGCTGGCACAGTTTTGCATTCTCTTTTTTTCCCCTTTGAGAAGGGAGCTACATCTGATGATCAAAATCTGTGATAGAACAGCTTGCTTATTATTCACATAAACTCTTCTCATTTACTGCTTTACGTGTAATTCAGAGACATGTTAGTAACATGGACCTCCAGGGAAACAAGACTGGTAGAACTGTACATAAATAAACTTCAGTGTTATCTGTTGTGAATATCATGCATATCCTGTGATTATTGTACACCTCCAAGAAGATTCTCTGTTACAATAAATAAATATAAATGTCGTCTTGATTTGCGGAAAACTGGCTGTCAATCTCTCCAAGCCTACCTCGAAGTTTCAGATGGTTTAATAATTTTAATCACTTATTTCCAGGTCAGGCTTCTGAAAGTAAGAGCAAAATCAGCCATTTTGTTGTTGCAACTGGCTATATAATAGTTCATGTCTAAATGGTGCTCCCAAAACAGGGTGACGAAGATGGGCAATCTATTCATAATTATTTATGCAATTGCATCTTGCTTCTGGAGCTTCTCAGAAAGCTCCAATATGTGATTTTTTTAAAGTTTTGTTTTGTTTTAATCAGTGGTAGTACAACGAAAATCCAGTACTGTCTCAGTCAATAAAAATAGCATTACACTCAAAATTAGCTTGTTTCTCCTGGAACATTCAGTAAATGCAAAGGTCTGAGTTTTGAATACCGTCTCAATAACAAAAAGAGGTGGGTATATATCAGATCCCATTATATTTTGTGAAAATTTTCAAGACCCTTAAGGTATATCTGATGTATTGTGTAATTGTGGTCTCCACAGCTCAAGAAGGACAAAGAGCTACTGGAGAGGGTCCAGCAGAAGCCACAAAGGTGATTAAGAGACTCGAGCATTTCTCTTATGAGGAGACACTGAGGGAGCTGGGCCTGTTTAGTCAAGAAAAGAGAAGACTGAGAGAGGACTTCATTAATGAATATAAATATCTCAAGTGTGCCAAGAGGATGGTGCCAAACTCTTTACAGTGGTGCCCAGCGACAGGATGAAGAGCAATGGCCATAAACTAAAACATGAGAAGTTTCACTTCAACATTAGGAAGAACTATTCTGTGATTCTGTGATTCTATGGTTCTGTATTCAGAAGCTAGATTCAACATCTCACAATTTTTAAACAAAACGTATCAGCTGCTGTGAAGTTTCTCTTCTTTTTAATTGTCATTAAGTTCAACCAATATTCATAAATGTGAAATGTGTGAACTTAAAATTCTTTTGAATGTAATAAGTTTTTTAATTACATAAATCATTCTCATACCCATTTCAGAGTTCAGATGCTCATTGGAGAAACATACTTCCTTGGCAATTTATGTATAAAAGCATTCTTTTCAAATTACAAAATTGCACAAAATGACAGTTACTCAGATTTCCTTCATTTCATCTATCAATCTGGTGAAAATCAAGACCTACTTCACTGGAACCAATGAAGCTAGATTAGATTGTTATGATATCTTGTTAAATGAAAAAGAGGGAAATCTTCCTTTTCACAGTGCCTGAAATTTAGACCTAGGTTAAAATATTGCAACCTCATTAGTCATAATGGGATTACACAAGGATTATTCATAGCAGAAATTTATCCAGAGTATCAGCAGTCCATTATGGATAAATGCTTTCCAAATTCCAGTATCTTTGTGCAGAATTCCCATTAGAAACACAGTAATGTGTGACACTATTTACCTCCTTTAAAGTTAAATTTTATTATTTTTTTTACATTTAAGGCAGTACATTTTATCCTTGAAAAAATGAATCCTTTACCTTACAGTCATGCAGCACCAGCCTTCTTCAGTGAGCATGTTTCTGGTAGCACACCAAACTACAACACTCTGACTGTTCTAGATGGGAGCAAAATAATGCAAATGATGAATTTCCCTTTTTCCTAACAGTTGAAAAAGATGAATGGAGGTTATCTGAAAAACTGAAACAGAGATCTCTAAAAATAATGCATCAAAGTTTGCTTTGTGCTGCTTTCTTTTCTCTGATTTGTTTTTATCATCCTATTGTTAGTGCAGAACAAAATGTGGTGTTTTGTTCAGGATACTTTGACTACAGAAGAAATCAAGCATGAAAAAGACTGTTACAATCTGATAAAATTCTTGTTAAACTGAGGGGTCATTTATAACATAACCGATTATCTCTTGGCACTTGAACTTTCTCATCCTGAAATGGCATCTTGGCAGCAATGCTTATTATTAGACGATTAAGATTGATACTAAAAATGATAGTCCTCAATTGCTGATATTGACATTTTGGACTATGATTAAGAAGATATCAGAGAAATTACCTGAATTTCTGCTAGGGCCATGGACAGATATTTCAAATGGGGAGGAAAATAAGTAATATAAAAATGAAGTGGCAAGAAAAATTACATGCTGAACAAGAGAAGGCATTTAAGGACCAAGAAACACATCTCATGTAATAGAAAATGCAAAGATAATAGTCTTTCTATCTGAAGAGCTACAAGAGATGAATGGATTGGAACTCACAGATTTCCCTCTAAACATTGACAAAAACGTCATAAAAACATAATTTTGAAACAGGACAGAAACAAAAATTACTAAATGTTGTATTTTCTCAGAATTTTATCACAGAAAAAGGTTACTCATTCTGTGCCGTTTACTGTCCTGATTATTTACTATGGTCCTGATTTCAAGACTAACTTACAGAATATTTTCAGTTCAGGTGGGAAATATGGTTATAAGCTGTCCTGTGGACAAGAAGAATCAGAGATCTTATTCCTAATTAGGGTATTTGTAATTTTATGGGCCACATCATTAAACCACATTTAAAGTTTCAGTTACTTTTATTTGGAATTCTATGTTCTGTGCCAGCAATAGTCTGGCCTGACCATGTTGTGAAAGCGACTAAGGGTGAGAGAGAGATATTATGGTATGAACCTTGGTTTAAACTGAATATTACTCTTATAAATTTACATAATTCAGATGAGGATTATTTATACTTGATTTCCACATTTCAGCTAATGTATTGTAAATGTTGTTCAGTTGTTCAGGAAAGGGATTAAAGAGCGGTAGAAAAACTGTTGCCCATATTCACTGAAACAACAAACTATCGATGTCCTTTCCTTGTCATATTCTTTCACTTTCTTTGAGCTTTAGGATGTGGCAGAGAAATTGTTTATGTCAGATATGTTTTGACTGTTTTAACTATTTAAAATATGGCTTTTGCACCTGTTTTACAGAGGTTTAGTAATTTATAGATATAGTATTTATTTTATATGTGATAGATGATAATGCATATAAGGAAATGGATATCTGTCTTTAGCTATTGATTAATTATGATTTTTGAGGTCAACAGGTATCTTGAAGTCTCCACTGCATTTGTTGTTTGTATTTGAAGATGTCCAAGGTTATAAAAGATAGCTTAGATGGGTCATTTTGCAACATTCAACTTTCCTTCTATTCCACTGCTGTGACAGACATTTGGTGTGAGAGACAGTCACATGAGACCACTCTCTAGATTTAAGTGAAATGTGACACAGTACCAGATCATATTGCCCAAATTTTTATTATCCTTGGGGAAAATGCATTTGTTTATTACAAAAGTAGATGTTCTATTCACGTCTCTTATTCATCTTTGACAGATGCTTCTGTCAAGCCAGAATTTAACTCTTTTACTGACTGACTGTATAAGTTTTGAACATGTTACGAAAACAGAAAACGAAATTGATACTTTTCTTGGTATAATACTATTCTACATGCCCTGCTAAGTAGCCATGTTAAATTCTTCTTTTCTCAAGAAAAAAAAAAAAAGAGCACCAAAGGCAGAGGCTGTCTTCCTCTATTGCCTCACATCCAAGACTCAGGAAGATTGTTCTTAAATATTAAAAATCACAGCAAGACAGCCAGAAGGAATAATGAGAAGAAAAATTTTCACAAAGACTTGAATGTGAAGACTCGGGACAGTGGAGCATGGGAGGGAAGCAAGATAGATGAGTTCCAGAAAGGGAGAACAAGGAAGGTGTGGAGGAAAACAGAAGAGGAATTTGGAATGGGAAGGAGACTAAAAACTAGCCAGAAGTAGAAGGGAGATTATGAGGAGAAAAGGTTAAAATAAGAAATTATGATGAATAGGTTTGGGGAATAATACTGTAGGAAGCAGTAGATAAGGTATCATTTGTTGTCTTAAAAAAAGGTTGAGTGCTATTATGCAAGACATCTGTTAGTAATGAAAAAGATAGTGTTCTCCAACCCCTTTGCAAGAACACTGACTAACATGCTGTGATCAGTCTGATGTTTTGCTTTTCTTTGTGATCTCTGTTTAATGTTAAATGTCGGAATACCTCCAGAATGCCATGTCATTCACAATCTGCATGTTAGAAATTGAACTTAAAAAACTATTGGATTTTACATTTTAAATAAAAGGTTTTCTTGGGTTAGTCTACTTTTTTCACTTTAGTTTAAAACAGTATACAGCGATGAATATAGATTAGTATCACAGAAACAGTCTACATATACAAGATGACTTTTTGTAACAGTTATGTATATATGATGGAATTTAAACTAGGTAACTTTCCTATAGTTTGTTTCTATGAAATAAAAATTTATCCATATTAAGGACCTAATCCTCCTTTAAAGTATATATCATTAGCTGTTACTACTAGTGAGGAGTTGGAGACCAGTAAAATCAATAAAAACAAGAGGGTAATTGAAACTTTAATTCTTTGAATTAATTCTTTATTCAGTCTGAGACACATTCAGAAAAATACTTATGCAAATACACAAAATAATTACGTGGGTATGTCTACTAATTTTGGATTTACACAAATGATAAATTATTTCAGAAATTAGAAATTGCAAGTGCCTTGATGGTCACATTTTATCCATATCAGGGCTATATTCTGAGGTGGACTGAAAACTGACTGAATGGCCAGGCCCAGAGGGTGGTGATCAGTGGCACAGAGTCTAGTTGGAGCCAGTAACTGGCGGTGTACACCAGGGCAGGGCTCAATGATGGGGCAGAGTGTACCTGCAGCAAGTTTGATGACAACCACAAACTGTGAGGAGTGAGTGATACACCAGAGGGTCATGCAGCCATCTCAAGGGACCTTGGTAGGTTGGAGAAAGGGGCCAAAATAAACCACATGAAGAGAAAAATGCACCTGGGAGAAACAACCCCAGGCACCAGTACATGCTGGGGGCTGTCCAGCTGGAAAGGAGCTTGGCAAAATAGGCCCTGGGTATCCTGGTGGACACTGAGTTGAACTTGCACCAGCTATGTGCCCTTGTTGCAAAGAAGGTTAATGGTACCCTGGGCCACAGCAGACAAAGTACTACTAGCAGGTCATGGAACATGATCCTTTCCATCTCCTCAGCACTGGTGAGGTCACACATGGAGTGCTGTGCCCACTGTTGGGCTCCCCAGTACAAGAGAAATGTAATCATACTGGAGAGAGTCCAGGAAAAGGTCATAAAAATTATTAAGGGACTGGAGCATCTCTCCCAGGAGGAAAGGCTGAGAGAGTTGGTACCTTTCATCCTGGAGAAGAGAAGGCTCGGGGGATCTCATTAATACCTGAAGCAGAGTGCAAAGAGGACTGAGCCAGGGTCTTTTCAGTGGTGGCCAGTGGCAGGACCAGAGAGAGTAGGCACACACTGAAACACAGGAGGTTCCCTCTGAAACTCAGGAAATACTTTTTTTACTTTGAGAGCAACTAAGCACAGGCACAGGCTGCCCAGAGAAGCAGTAAAATCTTCTACCTTGGAGATATTTAAAAGCCATCTGGACATAGTTCTGGGAAACTGACTCTAGGTGGCTTGGACTCTAGGAAGACTGGATACCATGACTTTCAGAGCTGCCTTCCAATCTCAACCACCCTGAGATTCTGTGAATTTGACCTGTTTTAAAGAGGAAGTAGAAGTGATGAATTAATGATGAAGAAATTTATGTAGGAAGTAACATTTCCATGCTGTAGAATTTCTCATATAATCCAGTGTAGAAAACAGTACATTGGTTGAGGGTAGAAGTCTGTAGACAGCAGCATTTGATCATTTTTATTATTGCATTGTCCTTTTTAGATCTTAAAATGAAGGCACAACATTTCAATCAAAATATAATACCTTGACTTCCACTTATGCTTTCCAGATGGTTTGTGTTACTTTTTCTTTTTTTTTTTTTTAGGAAAGTTAGCTCCACATTTAAAACAAGTCTGCAGACTTCCCAAATCTAATTGGGAATAATAATGGTAAAGGAGTTCACTGCTAGGTTTTTCATCCTAAGACATATGTCCCAGGTTTTTTTGATTGAAGAAGACTCAGACTGTACAGAAAGTCTTAAATTTCCTTGCTCACTAAATCCAAAAATTCTGTTCTCACTTTAAAAAAAATCATATATCATATTAATATTTTATATTTATAGCAACCTACTGCATTCAAATTTGTTCAAGACTGTGAATAAGTCTTTGAGGCTATATTTCCCAGCACATATTTGCATTTTACAAGCAGACACTAATAAAAGAAAAATATACTCACATAATTCTCAAATGTTCTTATAATATTTGCTGTTTGGTGCATTAAAATTTTAAATGCAGATTGCGTAAGGAAATATAATATCTGAGAGAAAGCTATTGTGGTTGAAACAGGAATATAGGATTTGAGAAGTGATTCAGAAATTTCATGTACTTTTCCTCTTAAATGTTTTCTTTGTAGCACTGGTTTAACATGCAGAGTTGTATAGTTGATTTCGTCTGTTAGAGTGAATCAAAATAGCCTGCTTTGTGTATCTGCAACACCTCAGTGTCCCGGTGCCATACCTTGAATACATTATAAGTCCTTGAGTAATTCTGTGAAATAGAGAATGGACAAGAAAATGCAGAAATCTTGATTCTTAAAAGATTCCTGTGGTGGAGCGTGCATGGGCATTACAAACTATTACTTGTATCACAGAATCACAGAATGGTTGCGGTTGGAAGGAACCTTTGGAGATCACCTGGTCCAATCCCCTTGCCACGTCACCCTCAGAAGTCAATACATAGTGACTCAACTATAATTATTGAGTAATCTTGCCACTATAAGCTTTGAATTCCCTCACATAGCAAAAACTATGAACTGTAAACTTTGTCTGTTCCGTGTACAGCTTTAATGGAGAAAGTACAGCAAGCTATTAAGCAGAGCATTGTCCATTGCCCAGTCCTCCTACAAGTACTCTCCTTTACTCAAAAAGCCCACTTTTGCGTAGCAGGCATCAGTCAACAGTATTTAAATGTGTTCCATCACTGCAGAATAGGTAGGCAGCATCTGCTTATATATGATCAAGCTGTTATTTTCAGTCAGCAGTTGCACGACATGTAAAGATCAATGGAATATGACGGATTCTCCAAAAAAAGTTGATGAATAAATGGATGACCAAGCAAAATAAGCTTACTTTCATTATATAAGGATATATAAATCAATAAAATAACTGAAAGATATAACAACATATTTACCCTCAGCCTCCTTCCAAATTCTTTTCTTATCTTGCAAAATGCAATTAGAAAAAAACATTTTCTACACAAAATAGAAGGAAAATTATACCAGTTTCAATAGCATTTCAGAAAAGCATCTTAGAAATAATAGGAATGTAGCACCTATAGCAGCATATATAATTAGAATTCTGAGCAGAATGACTTCGTACTAATTTGAAAAATAAATAGCTGTTTATTTCTATGCTACTGTTCTAGGTGCTTTAAGCAATTTGGCAATAATAGATTATTAATTACATTGACCTTGCATGTCAGTTGACATGAGGGAAATATTTGCATTTCTAAATAATTTATACACAAAAGTGGTTACACAAAACTCAGTCCTGTAGAACTGGAAATACCAGTCGCCTAATGCACATCATAAAAAAGAGAATTACGAATAGGCAGATCTTCAATAATGGGTAGACTGCAGTTCACATTTGGTAATTTTACAAATCAACAACCTTTCCTTACATGGGAGAAAGATTTTATGACTTTGTTAGCTTTCAGTATTTCCTTCACCTAGGAGGCTGTTCCATTAACCTATTGTTTTGAATTTGGAGCAAACTTGATATGGTTTGGAGCTGGCTCCCCGCCAAGTCTCCAAACCTTACCACAAGAAGTCCCCCCCCCAAACCAAGGGAGAAAAGGGGGAAAAAAACCAAAAGAATCGAAAACGAGAGAGAGACAAAGCAATATATATATAAATATATTTACACTTATATTACAGTTATGTACAGTTGAAATATATATACAATTTCACAGGGAAAAGGGAAAGGGGAAGGGAAGAACAAAAACCAAAATAATATATATATATTAGCAAAGAATATCTTACTACTCTCCTTGGGACAATGAAGAGTCACGCTGGGGTGACTGCTGGCAGCCTCCGACTCCCAAGGTCGACAAGGCCTTACCAGGCCTCACTCCAAGCCGACAGACTCAACAGCAGGGAGATCTGCACTTCCAAAGCCGCCGGAAGGAAAGAGAGTGAAGGTCTTTCCTCTCTTCTTCTTATACCCCAGCTTACGTAAAAATCGTAGGGAATACCGGGTAAATCTGGGCACTTCCTTGGTTACAAGCTGGTCACCAAGGAAGGCCCAGGCCAAACTACCACAAAACTAAACCACAAAATAAAATCAGATCCTATTTCATATTCTCACAGGGCAATAACTGCTTCTTCCATAATCCAGCGCCTGTTTCCAAAGTCCTAACCTTATGAAAAAAATAAAATTTTAAAAGATGTTGAGTCTGTCCATGTATTCTGTACTTCACACTTGAAAGAGACTAATTTATTATTACCAAAACTTTTTTACAGTGTCATAGAGGAGAAAGAAAAGCTTGATAAAAGGCAGGATATTTTATCATGAGTGGCAAGCTTTGCCAAAAAATATAAGCCACTGATAGCTAAGATATGAGATATTTTAATGAGACGCATTAGGTGACCTTAATATAAATGTCACTATCACTTAGTTGCTGGAAGGAAAGCTGATGCAATTGTGAATTGTCAGAATTCATTTCAGTCTGAAAACTAATTTCAAGAAAAACTTGTTTGAATTTCTTTTCGGATCACTTTCCATGAACATTTAATCCTAAGTACTTGAAGTATACGAATGTAGGACCTAGTTCTTCTTTCACTTACTTCAGTTTTCAGCCTTGTGATTTAACTGGCTTCATGCAAGATCCTCATAGTTTAACACAAGAGCAATAGAAAGAAGAATCAATTTCCAAACTGAAACCATGTGTATGGAAGTTAAGCATTTACTTATACAATTTGTGAACATTTTTTTTATATATTATGTTAGCTTACATTATTGGGATATTTTCAAAGAATTCTGAAATGGTGAATGAAAATTTTTTATTATTATTATTGCTTATTACTGTCTGCATTTTACAGACAATAGAAGAGCAGAAGTTTGAATAAATGACCTAGCGTGACTCTTTCTCATTCTAACAAATCATCTACTTTTTCTGTTCCCCAGCTGTTTCATGTACAAGGGTGATCCAATTCTTATCACTGTTCAGCTCTCTGGCCTCCCCCACTGCTTCTGCAGTGAGTAAAGTTTGACTTCCTTACTACTCTACTCCACTGTCATTCCTTAAATATTTCTTTAAGTGAAGGTGGTGAGTGGATGAGAAGATATGTTTTAACTTATCAGATCTATTTCACATTACCTAGCCTAAATGTAAGCCAGAAGAGGAAAAAAATTGATCTGTACTTGAAAAGCTTGTAGACTGAAAGAATCATAGTCTTTCAGCTATGCAACCAAAAAGAAAGCCAAACACTAAAACCTAAGAAATCATATAATGCCGTAATCACTAAATCTGATAGCTCTTTAATTTCTTCTGAAATTTAATTTACAAGAGAGGTATATTTCCTCATTTCATGAGGAAGGAATCCTTAGAAAATATTGGCACAGCCCTCCACAATCTTACACAACTCTGTAGTTCCATAAACAGATTTAATGGTAGAAGGTTATTATTTAGTGTAAGGGAACCTGCTGAATGACTGAGGGTCAATAGCAATTTGGCACTTAAGAAAGCAATAGGTAGATAAGCCAAAAATATCAAGGAGAGCAATATAAGCTGTGATGCAGCTCCCACACAATAATAAATAAGTTATGGTATGATACTACCTTTAAGGAAAGAACAGCCATTTTTCCTAGTCCACAAGACCTTCATAAGACATTTAAGAGGGAGAATAATGCTAAAGATAAGTTCAAAGCAGAGTCAGTGCATGAATTGTATTTAAACAACCTTAGGCATTCACATGACTAATTTTCACTAAGAAAGATATGTAGCAGACAACATAAATAAGACATTTATGCAGAAAATCCATCAAGGGTGCAAATGTTCCACAAGAAATTAAGTTTGAGGGTGAGACACATTGAGATCTCAAGTGTGAAAATAAATCACAGTCTGAGAAAACTAAAAGAGCTCAAAATCATTAAGCTCAAAATTTCAGACTAAGCTTTGCAGGACTAAATAAAGGAATATATAACTACTGGTACCATCTTATATTTGATATGGTTTGACAATTATTGTCACAAATTTAAATTTGTGTTAGGAGGTATTTGGTAGAGTCTTTCATGTCATTTATAGGATCCAACTCACAGCAGGTGATACCTGTGATATACCCTCTACCTAAAACAGGTGACTGAAAGATGACTAAAGATAGAAATATGTACATTCAAGCAATAGTGGCTACATAACTATATTCAGACTGAAATGTGGTTAGCACACCAAAATGATCATGTATTACCTTCTTTATCAAGGTGTACCCCATGCACTAGGAACACCACCACCAAATTTTCCTGCAGTTGTAGGTGTGCCTTCTGATTTTGAGCATATACAGAATGAAACAAACAAATGATTATTTAATATTAGCGCATCACTAACCATCGGACCCATATTTGGCAAGCGTTCTGGTGGCTGGGCAGATTGTCTCATCTCAGCTTTGTTAGTGTTAGGCAACCACAGTATGCCAGAACAACCGCACAGCACGAACAGCTCATGTCATAGCCTTTCCTTTAATGCCATCAATATATATAAAATTACAACTTTCATTCATCTTCATATATGTATGATTATTTTTTGTCTTTTCAGAGAAACCCAAGCTTCAAGATCTTTTTGAGGACATTGCTCTGAAACATGGGGAGCTGACCTCCTTAGAACACGGTACTCCACAAGAGATTGTACATATAAACAGCCACATCCTGAACTGTTTAAAAAGTTTCAGTTTACTGCACCTGCATTTTGCTGTTGCTTTATCTCTGTCACTTCAAGGAATTACTCTCCAGATGGCTACAGGTTTTCAGGGATGAAAATAAGATAGAAATTAAAGAGTGGCAAGAAGAAGTACAGGTTTGTTCTGATTTATTATGCTGCAGTTCTTATAAATGGTGTCTGCCCAATTTATGTGCTTGCTGGGAAGCATCTCCATACGTCAGTTCAGGGAAGCTCATTAGAGGTAATAGAGTACATCCTTGGAAGCTCCACTCTTCAGAAAAAGAGAGATTATTTGGAATAGTGAAAGAAAAATGATGACAGACAACCCAAGGCAAAGTTATCTCATGAGCTCTAAGTATGGCTCACTAATATACATGCTCATGCCTAGTCATAAGGAGTCTCTTCCTTCCCTGAGATAGTATATTGTAAGTTATTCAGCAGAAATCCAATGGAATTGAATGACTATTCAGCCGGTGCCTTCTGGCCCTGCATTTGCACTGACTGCTCCACTTCACTCAGTTAGAAGTGGTCATGAGGTGAAACCACTCCCGGCACTGACTTCTAAACCCATTTGTGTATTGTTCTTATTTTTTAACTCTAAATCTCAATTCAGCTCCTCAAAAATAGGATATATGTGTTAATAAAATCTAGATTAAAATCTTCCAATTCAGGCATGTAAGGATTTTGTCTTACTCTGCTCCAGAGTTTCAATTCATCAAAATGGCATGTTGAAAGTTAAAGATGCATTTCACAAGAACTGCAAAATAAATTTTTACATAAACACTAAAAGTGTTACTTCCACCTGTTTCAATTCTTTCACTTCTAATTTTTGGGATTCATGCCAAGACTGGGCAAACAGTTAACTCCAGCACTGAGGAGCAGACAGTTTAATATAGAAGTCAATATTTTAAAAGTGAAGTGGAAAGAGAGAAAGTTGCCTTTGGATAATCAAAAAACACAATATCAGCAGCAGCTGCCCAAAACAGAAATGGCTTATTACTAACTGTTATGCTTTAGTGTAAAATAATCCCTACACAAAACCATATTCAGTGGCAGAGGCAGGGTTTCAGTTCCAAATGCTTCTATAAATCAAGTAAATTCCATGAACTGCTGGAATGTAAATGGGGAAGCTGACATGAATTACAGTCTAACAGGGGTATTGAATCCTTAAATGAACTGTACTCTCACATTTTTAATGGCAGAAAGCTGAAGCCAGGCATAATAAAAATAATTGAAATTAGGTTTTGAATACATTAATCTAGATGAGAAGTGCTTTAAAGAACAAGTGAAGCAGAAAAAAAGCCAGAATGTATGTGGCATTTACTTGTAGATATCATATACTTCTGATATTATTAGTTACCACTAGTAAAATATGAAAAAATTGAAGGAAAAGAAAACACACTTGTAAAATATTTTTATTACATTGAAATTAAGGGAAAAAGCATGGAACTACCACCTTACAGTGACCAGTGACAACTGCATTCTGTCACAGGATGAGTCATTCCCTAGAGAAACAGGTGAGGCAAAGAAATGAAAAGACCAAATGACAAAGGGGACACTGGCAACCCATTAGGCTTGCTGGAATATACTACAAGAGACTACAAGAAAAATGCAGAATATCAGTCTGATTTTCAGATCACAGAAAAGAATAATGAGGACTTTCTTAGTTCAGAAGCTCTAGCGTGAACAGAGATCCTCCCCAAAACACTACTGTCTGCAGCAATAAAATCACTGAAAGCCACACAGGAAACAGAACTGATGATCGATACCATTCAAGACCAGAAAGATCATCTAATGAGCCTTGTTGTTGAATTTCAGGTTTAGACTGCATTTCAGGTGGCTGGATTCCAGGTTTGGACTTAAATACCTACATGAAAAAAATTCTTTTCAAGTCATTCAGAGATCCTTAGATTCAGCCCTACCACTTTTCTGTAGCCTGAGTCTGTATTTTAGTTTCAAAGTAGTTCAGTTCTTTGCTGTCTCAGTGAAGAAGCAATATTATAGCAGAAGGACACACTATACAGTGCTAAGAAGAGGCCTGTGTGTATATATCCATATACACGTTTCTGTTTCTTAAATTTGCCCTGCCCAGAAGACACTGTCAAGGGCAAGATTTCCTTTCTAAATTCATACATTTTATCTTTCATTTTGGCTCTATGAATAGCCTAACCCTCAGCTGCCCTTAGTTTCTGATCTTAGAATAGCTGGTAGCTACATTATGAGAAAATCAGGATGTCAATATGTGTATTTCTTAGGAGCATTCAAGCCAGAAACGTGATTTCTAATTTAAGGCTATCATGCTTTTAAAATAGAAACCTCCTCAAGCTCTGTCAGATCTGAATAAGTAAATTGTTCAGTTCACTTATATCTAGGCTGACCTGACTGAGTCAGACATTTTAAGACTGTCAAGGAGGAAACAAAAATGAAAAATGCTCTAGCCCCTCCATGTTACTACAGCACTCTATTTCAGTCTTCTATAATTTAAAATTAGAGCTTTATTGAACATGCATTAAACTTACAATAATTTATTATATTTACAAACAAATATGTATCTACACTTAATAAAATGACCAGCAGAGAAGTTAGCATTAGCATACAAACTACAAGGAAAGCTTCAAAATGAGAAAAGAAGTCAGGACAGTCAGGATATCTGCTGTCAGTCACACTGATAAGTGGGAGAAAAAGCTGGGAACTGAGTGGAAATTAAATCAGAGAAACAGAAGGGTTTAGGAACTAAAAGCACTAATCTGAAGCATTAATCAGAAGGGAAAGAAGTGGGGTAGCTGCTGCCCCTAGAAGTATGTAGAGTGAGACTGGTGCTCTCTGTGTATTATAGGAGCAACATAGAAAAGAAATTCAGTCTTTTTTTTTTTTTATATGTTAATGCAAGAGATTTGTGCATTATCTTAGAAGTAGTGTTGTTAAGCCAGTATAGCAACAAAGCATGAGAGACAAAGTTCAAAGGGAGAACCAACTGGAAAAAGTTGACACAGGGGACTTTTGTATAAGGTCTACAAGTCCAAAAGCTATCTGCTTTTCCCTGCTATATCAGCTGTTTTAATGAAATTGCTACCTTTCCCTATGAATTTTATCTTTGTAGTATTCTTGCCTGAACATCCTTGAATATGTATGTTTGAGAATTTTCTTGTAAAACCACTGGTTCTTCACAACGTGCCTCAAAAAACTATACATCAATATGTCTGTTATAAAGAATATACCCAAAGATTTTTTTATAAATTGGACATAACTGAGTGTCAGGTATTTAAAATGCCTTTTTTCTCCTGAGGCCTAATGTTATTTGAAGTCTATAATTTCATTCCTGATGTACTTGGGATGCTTTTTTTTAAATCAAGGAATTTCAGAAATTTTCAGGGTGCACATCAAAGCACAGCCCTTAAGCTCAATGTTTTATCACTGTTTGTGTATTCTATCATTTGATATCCCAAACTATAAGAGGTTCTGTAGCAACACTGGACAGAGGGAAGGAAGGTAACGTATTGATCATAAATGACTGAGTCAGCTTAATAACTAAATTTCCCTGTTTATATTTATACATGCATTTAACAAAGTTTTAAAGCAGATAGCCAAATATTACAATAGTCAATATTTACATGTTTTTCTCAATTATAAGTTGAATTGCATTATAGAAAATGGACATTTAAAGTATTTTCTAGTTTTTAGGCTGCATCTCCAGCTGAGCTAGACTTTTGTGTGTACATGAAACATTTAGATGAACGATATTCTGAAGTGTTCTGAATTGTTATTGCAAATTCACTGTTTTGAAAAGGAGCTGAAACCCAGAAATGCCAGTGGAAACCTTTTGGTACTTCAACTCTGGCAATTACTGCCATAAACAAAGACAGATACATTTGTTTCTGTCTTCAGCTGCTGCTTGGAAATCTGTTTCTGTTTTTACTCACGTATTTAGAGATCTTTAGCTAAGTCGTTACTCTGAGTTTCCATAGTGATAACTGAAATATGTATTAACACCAAACCTCAAGGCATATTTATCATTGGCAATGCTTCATAAATTACTTTTTTCAGGAGCAGCTTCTTAAAACATATTTGCTCAGTTCAGTTCCCCACTTGATTTGTGATAGATATTTTGATATAACTGTATTTATCTAGAAGAGATATTTCCCCCCTGCAAGATTCAGTGTGTTGATATTACTTCTCCTTTTTATCTATACTATCAAATGGTCTGAAGAGATGAAGCTTGTGAATCCAGAATGTTATCTCTGAAATAAAATCAGACTTTTGAATAGGCCTTACTTTCAATTAAACTTTCCTTAAATGAAGCACCATTAGTAGACAGTATAAAACACTGCAGATAGCTAATCTGTATTCAGATTCATGACTTTTTGAACAAGGAAAATCTATTCCTCTGGTTGTCATCAGATTAGAAAGGAGTCACCCATTCATAAGATCTTGCTAATCAGAAAAGCTGAACTGCAATTCATCAGGTATACCTAAAACATCCTCTTCTGAAAATATTGTGGACCAGAATTTTCCCAAACATTTTGTTCATGTTTCCCAATACACTTGCCTGAACATTATATTTGTCTGCTCTGGAATGCCTTAATGTCATGTAAAAAAAGAGACAACATCAACTCCAAAATAAAGAGTTTGGGTTTTTTTGCTTGTTGTGTTCTGGTTTGTGGGTTTTTTTAATAAATATTTGAAAGTCAAATACACTGATAGTCAGAGAGAAATGTTTTCAGGAAATGTCTGAATGAATGACCAAATTTCCTCTTCATTTCTGGTAATTGCTTATATGAAGACAGCTAACTTAGAGGTTATTGGATGAAAATCTTTCACTGTTTATTTCAAACATACTCAGGGCTGGATTCTGTTCTGTACTAAAGAGAACTGTCATAAATACAAATACAAGGTGACAAATAATGACCAAAACAAGCCTAGAAAGGGACTTGAGCCTGAATTAATGAAAGTGCCTATGTGGCCCCTATTTTACTCTGTTTGCAAGCAGAAATGTGTTTTAATCTCTAATTTGCCTGCTGGATCTGCTGTTTATTTAAAGAAGGAAGTGCTTACATTTGACAAATTGTATTCTTTATTGAGCTCTTTTGGAAATCTGATGCAATATAAAGTAGTCTCTCATCAACTGCAGGTGGCTTTTGTGTGCCATAATTCTGTTCTCCCTTCTTATCCTCTACAGTCATCACCCATATGCTCACATGGCAATAACTACAAGCACAAAACATGCCTCTCCAGCCAGTATCACGTCAAAACCATATCTCCAGGTTCCAACTGCTGGTCACCCTTTTCCATTATCCTTACCTTAAATAACATTTTGTATTAGCTTAGCCTTTCAGGGCTCTTAGCATTTCAAACATTTGGGTTCTAAATTGTGTTTTTCTTTCCGGGACTGCTTAGCCGTGGAGACTCCTGAACAAGGAGAGTGCCCTCTGCAGTCATACCTTATGCCTTGTGGAGCTCTTGTCTTCAGTCATCCCAACTGGGACTAAGGGAGAAAATGTGTGACTCCCTCTCTTGTTCCATGCTATCATACTAGCTCCCAGGGTTCTGAAGCTCAGAGGCTTTATCTCCAGAGTTGCATTTAAGGTCAGAGTATTGCCTTTGATCCTCGGCTATGCCATGCTGTAGATATGACTCTGCCCAGCCGTGCATCATGCTGATCCTGACCCTGACCCAGTGTCAACAGGATGAAGCCAAGTCCAAGACTCTTCAAAGTGCTTTCACAATTGAGACATAGCCAGAAGAACCTGAGCTAGTACTTGCTAGTAGCTTCTTGTGTCTGTGTGAGGCAATAACTCCTACATCCCACACCTAGGTCAGCAGGAAGCAAGAGTGTGGGGAAGCTGCTACTCTCCAGAGATTGCAGGAGCTGCCCCTTCTGAGCTGGTCATGTTCCATGCCTGGTGTGCAGGCTCGGAGTCATTAACCTACCTTAAGAATGCAAAAACAAGCACAGTCATCTTCAAGATGTGTGCCAAAGCAAAAGTTGAATGTTTGTTGTGTAACAAATATTAGCACTATCTCAGTTCTTTTCAACCATAATAGTTTGGGGTTTCACAAAGTAGAGTATAAATGAGACTACTGAGTGAAGCATGTTGCATAGAACCATAGAATCATAGAATCAACTGGGTTGGAAAAGACCTCCAAGATCATCAAGGCCAACCCTTGATCCAACACTGCCGTGGTTACTAGACCATGGTACTAAGTGCCAAATCCAGTCTCATCTTAAAAACCTCCAGGGATGGTGAATCCACCACATCCCTGGGCAGCCCATTCCAATGTCTAATTACTCTCTCTGTAAAAATTTCTTCCTAACATGTTTGCATTTAGTCATGATTTACTTCAGTCTAACCCAGTCTCTGTGACCCTGTAGAGATAAATTTTTAGTACTGAAAATATAGACTTGAATGTATTCACACAGAAGCACTTGCTAAGGGGCAATGTATTCTTGGCAACTGCATGTTTGCAAACTTCTGTTTTAAATGAAAAAAATGAGGTAGCTTGTTATTTTCTCATTAAGAATAAGCTACTTCGGCTTATTTCCTGGTTGCCATAGAATTGCATGTTTACAGTTACCAATATGAAGTAACGTTATCTAGTAACTTCCTACTTTGTCTTCAAGTCTTCATAAATATTTTGATCCTTAAAACACCTGCTCCACTATTATCTAATAGTATGAGGACCTCTTTCTTGAAAGAAAATATGGACTATCTCCCTTTTTCTCCCTCCTTAAAATTAAAGTTCTCCAGAGTTCTCTCGCTGTGCTCAGTCAGAAACAGAGGGCGTAAGATCTACTGGCATCCTGAAAATAGGAGTTCTCTTTATGGCTTGCTGCAAACATAGCATACTAGAGAATGATATCCTACTAGAGAATGCTGTGCACAAACTCAGGGGTGAATTGAATCTGTCTGGAATGGAGTTAGCTTTCTTCATATAGTTCTGTCTTTTGGATTTGCTGCTAGAACAGTATTAATAACACACGAGTGATTTAGCTTTTGTCGAGTAGCCTTTTGCATATTGTCAAGACTTTCCCTGATTCTCTTTCTGCCACACTAGGGCATAAGCTAGATGTGGTCACAAGAAAGAGAGGGACACAGCCGGGCCAGCTCACCCAAATTGATCAAAGGAGTATTCCACAGCACATAGCATCATGTAGAGCCATAAAAAAATAGTAGCCTGGTCTCTTCTATGTATCTATTGCTTGAAAACTGGTTGACCATTGATCTGCTTGTGCAAGGTGGTGAGTGACTTTCTTTGCATCACTTGCTTTATGTTTCACCTATTTGTTTGCTGGTGGGTTGATTTTTGGTTTTGTTTTCTCTTTCCTTCACTTATTAGGGTTTGACTGAACCCATAAATTTCCCTGCTTTTGCTTTCTGGTTTTCTACCCCAACCCACTGGGAGGAGAGTTAGCAAGTGTCTGGTGGGAGCCTCATTGCTGTCTGGGGTGAGCTGACCACAAAGGGAGAATTGCTATTGTCTTTCAAACTAACAGAAGCAGTTTTACTTCTTTTCTTATAAATGGACCCTGAGCATTGACTGGAAATTTGAACATTTATCAATTCCTCGCACCAAAAATTTTACTCTCATGTTTAAAAAGGAGCAATTTTGTAGGGGCGTGTCTGAGGTACAGGGGGATGTACCGGGGCAGAGAGGCCCAAGGAGCATGCGCCGAGGTTCACAACCCCCATTGGGTAGAAGGATCACGTGGTTATGGGATATAAAAGAGTGTGGGAAATTCAAATAAAGGCTCTTTGATTCCACCAGCTCCGGAGAGCGTGTAGTTATTCTTTATCATATAAAGGCAGCGTCACACGTGACGCTACACAATTTGCCTCTAGACATCCAGTCTTCTTAGTCCGTAGATTCATTACAGTCAGGCTACCTAGCCGAAGTCAGAGCATGAAAATATAAGATCTCCAGCAGTTCTAAGGTATGTCTCTGTAAATGAAATAAAAGACAACATTTCTCTTGAAAATATGGGTTTTTTTCAAACAAAGGGACCTTGGCCAAAATGTTTTATTGTGTATGCTTTACTGAATTAAAAAGGAGGCCACTGATGCAAATTAAAGGGGGAAAACGTTTCAGTGGTATTTAGAACAAAATAGAATAGAATAGAATAGAATATGCAATGTCAGTTGGAAATTACCTACAATAATCATCCAATTCAACAGCTTGATCACTTCAGGACAGACCAAAAGTTAAAGCTGTTATTGAGGGTAATGTCCAAATGCCTCCTAAACACTGACAGGCTTGGGGCATTGAGCATCTCTCTAGAAACTTTTTTTGCCACACTCTGGGTAAAGAAATGCTTCCCAATGTGCAGTCTAAACCTCCCCTCACACAGCTTTGAGCCATTCAGTTTTGTCCTGTCACTGGATCCCAGGGAGAACAGTTCAGTACTTCCCTCTCCATTTATTTTCCTCAGGAATCCATAGAGAGTAATGAGGTGTCATGGTTTGAAGTCCCAAAATCCAATTCCTGATTCCTAACCCCCCTCCCACATCTCAACCCAGTGTGAGATGGGTTTCCAGACACCACACGAGACTCAAAATGGGGGGAAAGGGATATATATTACAAGACTGTACAACAAATAAATAGTATAATACATTACATACAATTTCAATTAACTCTACCATGACATACAATATTTACAATGGACCAAATCTCTTCTCCCTCCAAATAAAAGTCCAGGAGGGAAGAAGTGAAAAAATCCCTTTCTCTCTTTGAGCAGCAAGTCTCTTTAGGGCAGCAGTGTCTCTTCCTCTCTTCCATGCAGCAGTTGCTGGATCTCTGCCAGCACACACGAGGCGGTCTCCAAACCCCTCGGCCCTTCGATGCAGGCAAAGGGTCTTCTGTGGGCTGCGTTCACCCAGACAAAGGTCGCTCCACCATGGTCATATCACGAAGCACAGGGGTCTTCGCGACATTCTGTATCTTCAGGGGATTCGAGCCCCTATGCAGAGCTTCTGGCTCTGCCTCAAGATGGCTGCTAGCTTCTCTGAAGCTGCAGCAAAGGGAGTGCCCAAGGTCCTCTCTCACACATTTCATCCTGGTTGAGCTCTCAGGACCGCTACATTTAGGACTTCCAATTAATAGGAGTCCACCCCCTCCATTTTCTGGAGGGATCTCAAAGAAAGTTTGGGGGAGTTTTGCAGTTCTTACCCCAACAAACTCTGTAGTACTTTAGTTCTCTCTGCTGCTTTTCTCTCTCTCTCTCTCGGTTCGCAGAAGTTTTTCTGTCTGCTTTGCTGCATGTTTGTTTTGGTGCTTCTCTTATCTCTTGGCTCTGTGCCGCTGCTTTTTCTCCATCCACTGCTGCTCTGCCGCTTCTCCGTCTGCCCACTCACGGTGGAGAAAACTCCTTCAGCTTTCTAGCTACAGGTACTTAGCCCAGTTTAACACTGTTCCAAGTCCCTGCAGCCCCAGCCAAGGGGCTGGGGGGGGGCAGAGCCCCCAGTGGGGCTCCGGGCCCCTTCCTCATGGCTTTACAACATGGTCACTTCTTCTTCAACAACTACAACTACTTTCTTTTCCAGTCTAGAGATATGTTTATATTTTGCAGGAGTGCTGATTGGGTCAAACCCCAAGGGTCACCACCCCCTGTGGGTTTACCACTTTCTTAGCTCCAGGGGGGAAAACCTGGTTCAAACCACTACATGAGGTCACCCTCAACTTCCTTCTCTCCAACCTAGACAAACACAGTGTCCTCAGCTGCTCCTCATAGGACATCCCTTCTAGCCTTTTCACCAGCTTTGTTGACCTGCTCAGGATGCATTCAGGGACTTCTTAACTTGTGAGGCCCAGAACTGCACACAGTACTCCAGGTGAGGTGACATCAACATTGAGCACACTGGGATAATCACTGCTTTTGGCTGGTTGGTGATGCTGTGCTTGATGCATCTCAGGATGTGGTTTGCCCTATTGGCTACCAGGGTATGTTACTGACTCTTACTGAACCTACTTTTGACCAGCACCCAAATGCCTTTCTGCAGTGATTCTCCAGTCATTCCCCATTTACACTTAAGTCTGGATTTACTTTGTACTATATGCAGAATGTGCAGAATCCATCTTTTCAACTTACTAAATTTAATCCCATTAATCATTGCTCTATTCTATGTAGATCCCTCTGCAAGGCCTCTCGTCCCTCAAAAGAGTCAACACTGCCTCCCAGCTTGTTATCAGCGAACTTGCTAATGGTGTGTTCAACTGCTGCGTCCAGATCACTGATAAGTACATTGAACAGAACTGGCTGTAGAACTGAACCCTAAGGAACACTGTTGGCGATCTGTCACCATGATGCCCCACTCACTACACTTTGAGCCCTGATCTTCCTCCGGTTCTTGACCCAGAGTACTGTGTTCATCTCATAGCTGGACAACTTGTCTAGAAAGATGTCTTTCAATAATACCCAGTATGATTCTTTCCATAATTTTTCCGGAAACTGAGGTTAGACAAACTGGTCTGAATTCCTTGTAGTGTGTGCATGCATGCATATGTGTGTGTGTGACAAGGTGAGGGGTTACCCTTTAACAATAAGAAATTTTCACAACTTATATTTATGTGAGTATCATTATTTAAATAACAGAACAGTTTCTTTATTTAAATCCAAAGAAGTAGCAATTTCCAAATATAGGTCAGAACAAGATGCTGCAGAGATGTAAACAGTCATTCCTTTGTGCCTGCCTCACCTCTGGATAAAATTTTCTATTATTATGTTTTAAAATTATTCAGGGAATCAGGAATAGCCATTATCTATTATCAGAATAACACTCATTCCAGAGGTGTAATCAATATTATTTTTTGACAAACGAGTTGAAAATATATGCTCGATTGATGGTAGAAGTCCCTGAAGAAATTTCTTCTCATGATATTTCAATATAGTAACCCAGGATGATAGAGAGTTTTATAATTAATGTCAGTTATACTGGACATACTCTGATAAGAAATGATGGACTTGCCATTTATAAACATAAAATTTTGCGAGCTGGAAATGAAATGCAGTCAAAACAGGCCACAGACCAAGAAGTGATATAAGCTGTAATTTCTTGATAGTGTATCTTCTGCTGGTAAAGCAAAAATAGTTCCCAGAGGAGCTGAATAATGTTGTGGGACTGGCTAGGAAATGGCAAAATAACTGCAGCAATTTTCATTGGGTTTAGGGATATGCATTCCTTGTTTGAAATAAAAAAAAATAAAGTTTGGGCTTTCATTCTGCTATAGCTGGAGTATATGTTCCCCAAATATCCCCATTTGAAGGTTTCACAGAATTTCTGCAGAAAAATGTTGTTAAGGGAATCAACAGAGGATGCTGTAGCAACCCCTTGACAGTGAACAGAAGAAAAGTCATGACAAAGACTTTTACATTTTTTCAGCGTTAAGTTTTCAGAGTTTTTTGTAATTACTATAAAGTAACAGGTTTCTTGTTTCCACATTTCCCACTGTAAGTAATGAAAAGACAGTTTCTTATGTCCAGAAAGGAAAAAAAAAAACAATATGATATCTCACATCCAAAATGTTTCATGAGAATAAAACATAAAAGAAAAATTCAGGAATGTTATTTAGCATTATGACACGTTACCAAGAAGAGGGGGGTGATGCGTACAAATTTGTACTGTGATGTTTGCAACCTAAATGTTATGAGATGCAGTATTTTCGTTTCAGCTGGAGTGCAGCATTAAAAATGTCTTTCTCCAAGGTCAATACATTTTGAATCTGTCATCAGAGCTGTTATGAAGATGAATGTTTTCACCCCACAAGAAAATTCACAAAGATAGAAATAACATTGCAAAAAAAGGTGAGCAAAAAGGGTCAGATCTTCCACTAAATGCTCTTTACAGCACTACTGCTCTGCTGCCTTTTGAGTGCTGTTTGTAATTTGAAATTCAGAGGCTTCTAGAAGGGTGTTAGAACCATCCTGGATGCTTTGAAATTAGTTACTTATTCCCTAGTCCCTGCAGAAATGTAGCATGATCTCTGAACACAAGTTTTGCCATACTCTCTTATTTTTCCTCCATTTTCCAAGAAATTCAGTGTTGATGAAAACTCTACAGAATAGAATAGTTAATGTTGGCACACCAAAAGTAGGTTTAAAAGTGAGTTTTCTAAATATACTTACATTTTCAATTTGGGAATCCTCATCTTATTCTTACAACCTGATAGAATGAATTTCTTCATATCTATATTTTGAAACAACAATATCACATATCTTAAATTCTCTCACTTAAACAGAGCATATATTTTAGGTACATTATATATTTTGGGCAAATGATCTACTATGCAAAGCATTGTACTACAAGCCTGGATCTTTACTAGAAATTATCAGTAAGTAAGTAAAAAAAAAAAAAAATAAATTCTCCCACTTATAAAGAGCTATTTTTCCTAAAAGCATGATATCATTTAGATATTCTGCAGGCAAAAGAATTGAAGCTGGGAATTGTCAAGTCTTTTTTGAAATCTGAAGCAATTGGCACTGAAAGAGAGCTTATCAGGAAATACTTGTTATGTGTCGTATTCTAGTAATCTACTGAGCCACATCCTAACATAATGTGGTGAGTTGACCTTGACCGAAAGCCAGGTGCCTACCCAAGCTGCTCTGTAACTCTCCTCCTCAGCTGGACAGGGGATAAAAAATATAATGGAAGGCTTGTGGGTTGGGATAAGGGCAGAAAGAGATCACTCACCAGCTACCATCATGATCGAAACAGACTTGACTTGGGGAAATTTAATTTATTATCAATCAAATCAGATTAGGGGAATGAGAAATAAAACCAAATCCCAAAGACAATTTCCCCCCAAGCCTCCCTTTTTCGTGGGATCAACTTTACTCCCGATTTTCTCTATTTTCTCCCCTCCAGCAGCTCAGGGGAATGGGGAGTGGGGGCTGTGTTCAGTTCATCACACATTGTCTTGGCCACTCCTTCACCCTCAGAGGAAGGATTCTTCACACTCTTTCCCTGCTCCAGCATGGGATCCCTCCCCCCGGAGACAGACTTACGTGAACATTTCTGATGTGAGTCCTTCTCATGGGCTGCAGTTCTTGGTTAACTGCTGCTTGGATCCCCCATGGGTTCTCAAGTCCTGCCAGCAAACCTGCTCCAGTGTGGGCTACATAAGGCCCCAGGCCATGCCAGGATCCTGCGCAGCATGGGCTTCCCATGTGGTCACAACCTCCCTTGGGCATCCACCTGATCAAGTGTAGGGTCCTTCAGACACCGCAGGTAGATATCTGCTCCAAGGTTGACCTTCATAGGCTTCAGGGAATAGCCTGCTTCACTGCAGTCTGTACCACAGACAGCAGGGAAATCTCAGCTCCAACATCTGGAGCACCTCCACCCCCTCCTTTTTCACTGACCTTGGTGTTTGCAGAACTGTGTATCACATATTCTTAGTCCTCTGTCTGATTGCAGTTGCTTTTCCCCTTCTTGAGTTTGTTGTCCCAGGGGCATTACCACCATTGCTGCTGGACTCGGCCTTGGCCAGTGGCGGATCCGTCTTGGAGCTGGTCAGCATGGGGTCTGTCAGATGTGGGAGAAGCTCCTGGTAGATTCTCACTGTAGTGCCCCCACTACCAAAACCTTGCCACACAAACCCAGTACAGATAACAATGAAGAATGGGATATATCCTATAAACAATTTGTGTTATAAATATGAATTTCTATTATATTCAAGAACTACTCGGGCAGAAGCTAAATACTATTTTTGTATTGCTCAAAATTTTTTCAGCAATAGAATCAGATGGAATTTACTGAGCCTGTACTAAACTTCTGTAGGGGAACTTGCCACCGGCTGCCACAAGAGAGGAGCCCCGAAGAAAAGATACAAGGACTCCCTGAAACAACATCTCAGCCTTGGCCATATTGATCAACATAACTGGTCTAATCTGGCCTCCAATCGGGAGGTCTGGAGACACACCATCTATAACGCTGCTGTTTCCTTTGAGAACACAAGCAGGATCACTCGCGAGGAGAAAAGACAACACAGAAAGAATCGTGTCTTGCAGAATATACCACCTAAGGAGTCTTTCTGCTGTGCGTTTTGCAATCGGAGATGTCTATCTCCTATTGGCCTCATTAGCCACCAGCGTGCTTGTAACAAATGTGGATAGAGCCTTCCTAAATCTTCATTCACAAAGCCTGGCCATGATGATGATGACGTAGCAAAAGGCAGCTGTGGAGTCAGGCAACTAAGCACGTTCAAAAAAAGGTTTAGGCAAAGTCATGAGCAACAGGTTCTTAAGTGCACAGTAAAAATTTATACAAGTATATATTCTCTGATATTGTTAACAAGGTTTAGAAAGTACTAAGAGAATGAAGCAACTCTAGTCTTTAAGTGTTGTAGAGCCATTTTCAGAAGCAAAATTGATCTGACCCTATAAAGTACTTTTAATGTTGTTATGGTTAACAAACTCTTTACATGCTGCTTGCAAATTTTGCTGTACATTAGACAGCAGAATCACAGAATCACACAACATGCTGAGTTGGAAGGGAGCCACAAGGATTACCAAGTCCAACTCCTGGCTCTGAACAGGACCATCCCCAAATGGGATGTCAAATGGAGACAAATCATGTGCCAAATACTTCTTGAACTCTGTCAGGCTTGGTGCTGTGACCACTTCCCCGGGGAGCCTGTTCCAGCACCCAACCACCCTCTGGGTGAAGGAACTTTTTCTAATAACCAGCCTAAACCTCCCCTGACACAGCTTCAGGCCATTCTATCGGGTCCTGTCACTGATCACCACAGAGAAGAAATCAGCGCCTGACCCTTCTCTTTACTCCATGAGGAAATTATAAACTAAATTTAGGTAAGTAAATGCAAATGACACCAAGTTGGGGGGGGGAGTGTTGATCTGCTGGAAGGCAGAAGGGCTCTTCAGAGGGACCTGGACAAGCTGGATAGGTGGGCTGATTCCAACGGGATGAGATTCAACAAGGCCAACTCCAGGTCCTGCACTTTGGCCACAACAACCTCATGCAGCGCTACAGGCTGGGGACAGAGTGGCTGGAGAGCAGCCAGGTAGAAAGGGACCTGGGAGTTTGGATTGACAGGAAGCTGAACATGAGCCAGCAGTGTGCCCAGGTGGCCAAGAAGGCCAATGGCATCCTGACCTGGAACAGGAACAATGTGGCCAACAGGTCCAGGGAAGACATTCTTCCCCTGTACTCAGGGGAGTGCTGTGTCCAGTTCTGGGCCCCTCAGTTCAGGAAGGATATTGAGGTGCTGGAGCAGGTCCAGAGAAGAGTAACGAGACTGGTGAAGGGACTGGAGCACAAGTCCTATGAGGAGAGGCTGAGGGAGCTGGGGTTGTTCAGCCTGGAGAAGAGGAGTCTCACGGGAGATCTCATCACTCTCTACAACTCCCTGAAAGGAGGTTGTAGCCAGGTGGGCGTCAGTGTCTTCTCCCAGTCAACCACCAGTAGGACAAGAGGGCACGGTCTTAAACTGTGCCAGGGGAGGTTTAGGTTGGATATTAGGAAGATTTTTTACAGAGAGAGTAATCAGACATTGGAATGGGTTGCCCATGGAGGTGGTGGATTCTCCATCCCTGGAGGTTTTTAAGATGAGATTGGATGTGGCACTCAGTGCCATGGTCTAATAACCACAGCAGTTAGATCAAGAGTTGGCCTTGATGATCTTGGAGGTCTTTTCCAACCCAGTTGATTTTATGATTCCATGAAGTAATGGTTCTGGATTAATATGCTCCTAAAAGCACAACTGGCTTTAAGATAGTAGAACAACCATTTGAAGTATAATTCTTTTGTATTCAATACTCAAAATAAATGTAGCCAAATGTGCCTGTTCATAAAGATCTAAAAAAAAATGCAATGAAAACAACTATAATATTCACAGATGTGAACATTTACTAGTACATTTTCTTGGATATCAACACATTAAGAAGCAAAGTGAATATTGCGCAAAAATCTGACAGTGTAACATAACTTTGCTGACTAGATAGAAGGAATTGCCAGGCATTGTGCCCTGCAGGGGAGAAAATTCCTCATTTGCCTGGAGCCTTTCAGGTCAGTTTTTCTTCTCATCCTAGATATATTCTATTGTCCTGTCGTGTAACATTTGGATTGCTTGCTTGCCTTAGCACCCCACATTGCAGTGTCACTTTCTATGAAACATAATTTTACTTTGATAAGATAAACATATGTCTACCATGATTCAAATAAACATAACTTTTATCTCTAAAAATCTTATTTGTTTACTTTATTTATTGGACTTCATCACAGTGAGATCTTCTCTGTTCCAAACAAATTTTTTGGATCATTATTGATCTTTCAAAGTTATTCTTCAGTTTGTGTCATTCTTCTCATGATCATGCATCACGTTGTAAATATCTGCAGCACAACTGGACTACACAGGTAGACTCATGACAAAACATGGAATTAAGATGTGATAGTATTTATGGGCAAAGCAATGCTCAATATAGAAGAGTTAAGCACAAAAATTTCTGTTAAGTGTGGGTGACAACCATTACACCTAGGTTACTTCATTAATGACATATATTCTTTTCCTGACTTCCTTAGTGAAAAACTGTGACTTCTCTACATAAACATATTCTGAGTTTAAGTGCCATGCTAAATCGGTGCACTTAGATTTGTTTCAATAGTTTATGTGGTTATTACCAGGCTGTAGCATTCACCTCATCTATCTTTTCTTACATTTAGATGCTTTGTTTATGGATATTTCATTACCTACAACCAGATTTATTAGATCAGATGCGGGTGTATACATCAAGGACATGATTTAGTCCGCTTTTAGAGTTAGAGGAGACAAACAGAAACTTCAAAGATTCACTCATTCCATCATTACTTCCTAGTGGAAGCAGGTAAAATAAATCCCATCTTTAATTTTAGACTTTTGCATCTGACTTAATAACACTAAATTCCCTAAACTGAGTGCAACATCTGAGTCAGGGTAATTGAGTCTTACCCTGGGTTTATATCCAGGTAGAGAATTTTAATTGAACCCTAAACCCAGGTCCAGGGAGGATGATCTACAACCTTTTACAACTAGTCCTACAACTATCATTTTACCCTATATATATCAATATAGAGGAAATTTGCTTTCAACCACTGGTATAAACTTAAACAGCATTTTTTTTAGAAAAAAGTAGAGCGCAGCTGAGTAACTGATTTTTTTTTCACTTTCATAGCTACTGTTGCAACATAATTCTGTCCTATTATGTATTCTGAAATGATGCCATAGTGGAGAAATGGATAATTCAGAAGCATGTTGAAGGTATCCTTCTGAGCATATTAGTTGGCTTAAAAAATTGACAAGTACGCAATATGAGAAACACAAATGCAGGAAAGAGGGACTTTAATTCTCCTGGGACTTGTTTCCTTGTGAAGTATGCAAGAAAAAGTACTTGCAAACCCTGCAGCAGTGCTAAGATCCTGATCATTTGTTGAGATCATTACTACAAACTAAGACTAAACCAGAAAAGCGTAGTTTCATGTAACCCAGTAAATATGGTATTGCTTTTGCTAATAAAAGGCTAAAGGCATTTCACTGGCTCTGCGAGGCCTCAGGACTGGGTCTTGTCAGGCTTGCTTAGCCCGGCAAGCCTATCTTAGGCTCGCCCAGAGCTTACTTTTTTTATGTCTAACATCAGTTTTCTAATGACAATTATTTTTAGACTTGCTTAGCTTTGTACAATTGGAACATGGAAAGCTTATTATTGCAATAATTTTGATACATTTCTGAGATTAATAGAGAGTGATAACATGTAGTTACTCTAAATAAAATGAACTGCTGATGACTCTGGAGTAGTGTAATGGTTTGAACCAGGTTTTCCCCCTGAAGCTAAAAGTGGTAACCCCCGAGGGGGGTGGTGACCCTTGGGGTTTGACCTAATCAGTGCTCCTGCAAAATATAAACATATCTCCAGACCGGAAAAAAAAGGAGTGGTTCTTGTTGTTGAAGAAGAAGTGGCCATGTTGTAGAAGCCACGAGGGGGGCTCTGCCCCCCCCCAGCCCCCGGTTGGGGGGCTGCAGGGACTCGGAACAGTGTTAAGCTGGGCTGAGTGCCTGTGGCTAGGAGCTGGGGGAGTTTCTCCCCGGTAGGCAGCAGTGGGAGACGCTGTGAGCAGCAGCGGAGACAGCAGCGCCCGAAGAGCAGTGGCAAAGAGCCAACAGATAAGGACCGAAAGAGCAGCAGAAGCCGGCATGCAGCTGAGGCAGGCACAGAGTTGTTTGAAGAAAGGAAAAGTTGCAGCAGGAAGAGAACCGAGACCACTGCAGAGACAGAGTTTCGGGGGGTAAGAACTGAAAAACCAAACTTCCCCCCCAAACTCCTTTGAGACCCCTCCTGGGAGGAGGGATGATGGAAGAGCCTCAGAGTGCTTTTAGCACTGAGAGAGGAGCAAGAAGCTCATGGCCTCCTGAGAGCTAAAGCCAGGACGGCCAAAGGAATGTGTGTGTGTGGGGTGACCTTGGCCCCCCTTGCTGCAGCTTCAGAGAAGCTGGCAGCCTTCTTTGAGTCAGAGCATGGGAGCTCTGCATAGGGGCTTGATTTCCCCTGAGGATACCAGACTGTCACGAAGACCCCCGTGCTTCGTGATATGACCGTGGTGTAGCAACCTTGTCTGGGGTACCACAGTCCATGTAAAGACCCCTTGTTTGGAGACGAGGGGCCGAGAGAAGCTTGGAGGCCTCCCTCGTGTGTGCTGGCAGAGAGCCAGCAACTGCTTCTGCTGATGGAAGAGAAGAAGAGAACCTGCTGCCTAGAGAGAGACCTGCTGCTGAGAGACTGGAAGGGGTCTTTTCTTCTTCTCTCCTGGACTTTTATTTGGAGGGAGAAGAGATTTGGCCCATTGTAAATATTATTATCATGGTAGAGATAGAAATGGAGTTAAGATTATATGCAGTGTATTATAGTATTTATTTATGCGTATAGTCTTTGTAATATATTCCTTTCCCCCCATATTGAGTCTTGTGTTTTTGTCTGGAAACCCCATCTCACATGGGGTTGAGATGTGGGAGGGGGGCTAGGAATCAAGAATTGGATTTTGAGGCTGTTCAAACCATGACAAGTAGGAATGTGGCATAGAGGAGTACAAGCATGAAATACCAGCAAAGGTCTTGAAAGCATGAACACAGGCACAAGAGCTGTAATCAAATCACTAATGAGCAATTACTGACTACTAAACTAATGCGTCCTTGGAAGCTAGGTAGGTACCTAAACCCAGTTTTAGGGGTGGCAAAAAAAACAAAGAACAAGTACATTACATTATATGTAATGGACACCATCTGTAATACGTTTCGACCCAATATGGAATCAGAGACCAACGAAGAAAAAAGCAAGGTATAAACTGTGTTAGAGCATGTATTAAAAATAGCCATGAGTGGATGTCAGTGCAAAGAGGAAAAAATTCTCAACAAAGAGAAGAAGTACCTCACTTCTAAAATCATACCTCTTTACCTGAGGGACCTGGGACACTGATGGCTTTTTTAACCCCTTCATCTAGATCAAAGCAATCAACCTTAACAGTCAGAAAAAGGGTAAGAATATGACAAAAAAGTTGATAGATATTGTATTGTGTTATTAGACTTTTCTGTATTCAATAGATAATTTAGACTATGATTTCAGTGTTATTGTCACTGAAATAATAATAACTGTTGCAAATTTATTATATTATCAAATATTTCAATTAGACTAATAGTGAACTCTCTTCTTCATATATAAAGTGTGTTTCTATATCCTACATAAGGTGCACAAGATGTCATTGCAGGACCGTCCCATTATTCATTTTGAAAGTGATAACAGTTGGTGGGGTGATTCACTCCGGGTGAATCTTCATGTTGAAATTGAGATGGATTCATAGACTGAGTATTTTATAGGACAATCTATGGTAATAATAATAATAATGGCCCATCTTCGCGAACGAAGATTTGGGGAAAGGTCTTTTACGTTTCCAGCCTGCGCAATGGATTTTTTAGGTGAGACACAGCCTGCGCTGAACTGAGCCCACCCTTTAATCCTAAGGTTCATCTGCCGGGGCCAAGCAAGCTTGGACAATGGCAGTGAGGTCCTCAGGACGTAGGTTTGTTTAGAGTGTCCTTCTCATAGATGGATGGCCACACAGGGCTAACGACCTCCATCAGGCCAGGAGACCGGGATTTGAACCCGTGGTCGCAGCAGTGAAAGTCCTGCACGCTAACCACTAGGCCACCAGGGGTCTCTATGGTAAACTGTGCACCAAATAGACAAGTTTTACATTTTCACCACAGCAGAACCATATTCAGTTTCCTGACACATGAGTTCAATGCCATTTTTTCTCACTCTGTTGCTCTCCTTTGGTCATAGTTTATCTTTTACCTAGCCCTCCTGGGTGAAGTATAGTCAGGACTGGATCACTGTGACCAACCACATCAACATGAATGTTCTCCTAATATTTTTTCCTTAGCTACATTTTTTAAACAGCAATTGATGCCATGACAAAGATATTTTGAACTTTAGAGAAGATATAGGGCTTAGTAAATAGCTGCTTTGACAGGTTTTTCCAATGTTTCTTGACTTGCAATATTTAATAATTATGTGTATAATCAGGGAATTAAACAATAGTAAAGATATGACATTTTCACAGTAGGCTGCATCACCGTGGTCATTACTTGACTACAATATCCTACTCTGGAGTAATATTTTAGTTGCAAGTAATTTATTAGGCAGTATTTTGAATGATGATCAGTCTTTTGGTGTGTCTGCTAATATTTTTTTTTCCCATGCCAAATATTTATCTTTTTTTTTTCCTTTTTTGCAAGTTATTTTCTACTAAGTTAGTTGTTATGCTGGTCTTCCTTTTTTCTTTTATTTAATGAAAGTGTTTCATAATAATCTAATTTAGTGGTAAATATTTGACTTGGAAACAATATCATTGCTTTCTAGCTTTGGATAACTGGAGAATATTTTAGGGAAAAGGTTATGCTGTGAAAGGCATTATCAAAGAAAATAAAGGTATCAAAAGTGCTCTTTCTTTTTTCTTTTTTCTTTTTTTTAATGGCAAAAATTAACAACACAGAAGCACTGTGCCTGCCATGGTGTTTGGCTACAGAAGGGTCTGCTTGAAGTTCCATTTTGGAGTGACACCCTGGAGCGCTGCAGAGCTGAAACTGGCATTGATACCAAAAATCTATCAATAAAGCTCGGATATGTAGCACATCCTAAAAGCTAAAGTCATGAGCTTCTGAGTGAAAGGAATAACCTTTCTTTACCTTGAAAAAAATACATTAGCATGATTAAAACTTTGTAAGGATGAGTGATAAAGAGCCATTTCTACTCCTCTTGAGGCAGCCTATCAATGAGACACGTTTGCCTTGTACAGTGTCACAAGGACAGTTACCTTCACAAAGATAAGGAAGCTTATGGATGTTTAGAAGCCCACCAGACAAATATAAATTTACAGCTAGAATAGAATTATCTTTTTGCAAGGATTGGAGTGTAGCAATTGTAGTTAGGATCAGGAATCTCAAAATGCCACTTCAGAATCAGACCCTCACCCAAAGGGGTGAATCAACTGGTAGAAACAATCCAGTAAGTTCCTGTTTTCAGGCAAGACCTCACTGGCAACCAAAGGTCTGCTCTTTTTCTTTAGTCCGACCTCAGCTGATCTGTGATTTTCCTTTATTACTTTTCACTCAAAGTCTAACATGCTCACAACTACATTTCACAGGCTGATTGCATGGCAGTTCATTAACCCTGGATCAATCACTCTTCCGCAACCCCTTTTGGCCTTTGCCAATCCCCTTGATATCCACAGTCAAATAGTTTGTGAATTTTTCTAGCATTACACTGCACTTAGATAATAAAAACTTTCAAAAAGTCAGTCCTTAGTTGGATTCAGTGCAGGTAGTATTTGAGGGACAATGCATCTCCTTGAAAAATAATCAGTCACAGTTACATTGTAGACAATAAAGAGCAGCAGTACAAATTTCTGAAATGCTATCTGCTGTCTTAGCGTAGATGTTTTTAGCAGATCAGATCAATCAAACTTTAGCAGTACTTGCAAAAGGTGCCTGGCTGCTCCAATTGTGAATACCTATCATCAGAGGAATGCCATCATTTTATCTGCAAACACTTCTCTGTAAAGATTTCTCCTCATGACTGCACAGGTTACAAAGCTGATCAGTTCGGGTTTGGTGTTTAAAATGTAGATGTTTTGATTTAGGCAAATGAAGCTCCTTGAACTAACTTTCAGGAGGTGGTAGACTATCCATTGAGGCCAAATAACATGTACATCCTCCTCATTGAAATGTAACAAAATAATCAAAGGTGCAAACTAGGTACTAACTGGAACACATGCATAACTGGAAAAGGTCTGGCTTCACTGTGTCAAATATCTCTTTTCTGGTGAATCACAGGAATGAAAGTTTGGAATCATGGAACTTGCTGCCCAATCTTTTTCAATATGTACCATTAGTTGACATACTTACAGCAGTGCTTGGGTAATAATACTATTGCAGATGTTTTCACCTGCAGATCAATGTGCCAGGTTTTGTTTGGTTCTATAAATTATTGTAGCATATCCTCACTTCTTTCTCTTGTTCTATTACTTTAGTATGTGATACTGATTTCTACTATTTATTTCAAACAAATGGTAAATAACTACCATTCCATGGTAGTCAGCAGCAAAATAATAAATAGTAAACTGATTTTGATTATTGTGCAATATTGATCATATTTATTGATTTTAGCTGGAGTGACAGTGATTACTGAGTGAAAAATACTACAAATGTAGACAATAGAGTACTAAGCTAATTCTTACTGCCAGAAGTGTTTAAAATCACCATTTTTTTTCAGTGTTTCAAACATATTCTGACACACTTTAGTTCTAAGAATCCATCAGTCTGTAACGCAATTTCACAATATTCTAGTATATTAAGGGCTTCACCCACTGTTGATCTTGATCAAGTTGATCTTGAATAAGTTATGAAGAATTGAAAAGTCACAATAATGAAAATAAAGATCAAAATTCTTCCAAATGAGAAACAGAGGAGACCGTAAGAGAGAATAGTGTGTTGGCCGTGCTCTCATATAAAATGAATTGGCATGCAAAACACAAGATACAGCATCTTACTGCAAGGTAACATCTATTTTAGCAAGAGCAGTTTGATACCTGGCCAGAGTTATCCAGTGAAAGCATAGTCCGCAGAGCTGATGTGGCCCTAACTTTGGTTCTGTTGGCATAGTGACTGTCTTGCCAGTAACATAGTAAGAGGTCTGCTGTCATCTTTCTTTCTTTCTTTCTGCTTTCAGTTGACAATCTTTTTCTGAAGACTCTTTTCTTGAAGAAAGACTTTTTATTTTTATTTTTTTTTAAGTCTATATACCTTGGTTCATATAGGCAATCAAACAAAGGACATTTCTTCAGGCACATGATGATACTGTCATATGTATCTCAGGCACTGTATTAAATATTAGAGCATAAAGATGGTAAGGACCAGGAGAGGCACCTGATTCAAAGGACCATGCAAAGATCACAGTTTACTATGAATATTTTCAAATCAAATTCCAGATAGGCTTACGTATCTTATCGGAGGGTTTATCATTTGGGTACAAAACCCCAAATATTTTAATGCTGTTGGACACACAAAAAATAATCTTATCTATCACCATAGTTTTGCATTATTCCATTTGTTTCTTCAAATGTAGAAGAACTCAGATTCTGGAATTGAATACTATAGAATAGCATTATGTTTCAAGCAAGCTAGTATCCATAATATCAAGATCCATGTTCTAATTAAGTTAGCCTATGTTCAAATACAAAAAATCTTAAATCCACTGCATTCAATAAAAATATTGTTTCCATCAAAATATAAAATTGTCAATAAATCAAAAATTTCTGAAAATGTCATATCTTTATTAGAGGTACTGATATGGGCCACTCTTTTGAAATCCAAAATTGCATGCTTTAACATTTTAGTTTTGAGATAATTTTAAATTTTGTTTAAATAAGCTTCTTTAATGTATTCAGCAGTATGTCAAATGCAGCTACTGATACACTCTTAAAGAAAGAACGTAAAATTAAGTAATCTGCTTACCATGTGGAGGAAGATTAAAGCTGTGAGAATTCAAAATAGAGGGATTTACAGATGGAGGGAGACTTTATGTTCTTCCTCCAAATGGTTTTATTTTCATGTTTTTACTTCTGCTTTTATTTTCTTGAAAAAAAATTAGGCCAATCCTTAACTGAAATTCCTTTTGAAAACCTATATACCAAAGAAGCATGCCCAGAATGTCACTGTGATGTAAGGATGACAACACTGTTCTCCATCTTATTTCGTGTCCTTAAAAGATCTATGTGCAGGCCTTCAAGCTGCAGTCCTAAGTGAATAGAATTTTCTGTACTTCTTTATTTATTATAATTGCTAAGAGTGAAGTTTGTCAGGACTGTAATTCTGTTATTAAGGAATCTCAATTCCATAAATTGTCTTGTTTCAAAATAAGTATGTGGACTGAGGGAATGTCTCCAAGTTACTGAAAAGGAAATTTACACCAAAAGATGTTTTTTAAATAATAACATATTTCATAATCTAAGAAAATTCCAAAATGCAGTGCTCTGTTTTGTATATAAGAAAATATTGACAAAAATAAAAAAATCTCAGAAGTTCAAAACTGCCTGATAGTCTGAACAGAAAAAATTTAGTAAGAATTGGATACTGGACCATTCACCAAAAAATGAAATTGAATTAATCTCAATCTAGCATGTGTGTTCTCTTGGTTTTCCAAGAAATATAACCCTGAACAAGAAAAAAAAAAATTAGTGTAGATCCCTACTGTGCTTTATAAATTATTGTTTTAAAAGGGAAGAAAAAAAACCCCAAAACACAAGCACATGGAACATAGAAGTGACTTCATTTACTGTTCTCTGCTGAGATCAAATTTCACAGAATCCAGTGTTAAAAAAATCTCTTATTTACTACTCTGAAACCTAACTGTGGAGTCTGCTAAGGGTCTTGGTTCCTAATTTTCTACTCAGTCCTGCTTGTAACTATAACCTACAGGATCTCGAAAACAGTCATAAGTTATTAAGACCAGCCCCAAATTGCCCCATTGTGTCAAGTCCTCATATGGGGAAGGGAACAGAAAAAATTATGTTCTTCCTGGGGACAAAGCCCAAAACTTGCATGCATGAAAGGGAAAGTAACAAGCAGTTTCATGGTGTTCTAGGAATGGTCTTGTAGTAAATGATAATAAGGCCCAGTTCCTTCAAAAAGTGGGAGCCACTCTTTCCTCACAGGTGAGTGCATCCTTTTAAACCAGGCCTTGTGGCCAGGGTGGTACAGCAGAGAGAAAGAACAAGACATAGAAAAGATGAGGTCACTAAAGATCTTCCAGGTGACATCAATCTACTTTAAAAGGTATGATTCCCCTGGGGGAGCTCCCCAGATGACACTGTCTTCCCCAGCCTTTCCCTCTCTTGCTTTCTCCCCAGCACAAAGAGCAGCGCAAGCTTTATTCTTTGAAGTAATGAATGAACCTGAAGGATGCTCTGCCAAGCCATGCAAAATTAATTAGGTCGAGGACTCAGGTGGCTGCAGGGTGACTGTTACACTGACATTTTTAAGCAGCCTGTCTGTAGCACAGCAGCCCTGCCATGCCATCCCAAAGATCAGCATTATGGGATGTGTTCATCAAATCACTGAGCATAATCATATTTCCTTTGATAACTGCCGTGGCTTCTTTCCTACATGCTCACTCCCTTCTCTTTTTCTTCTACATTGTACTTATTATTATTATTTTGCATACAAGAAATGGAAGGTTTCTGTAATACTGGGTTTTTTTTCCTTTGTGCAACAGCTCCCTCTAATGTTGTCTCCCTTTTTATCTTCTATGTCCTGATGAAGGAAAGTAAAACTTTAAGTTATATTTACAATTGGATGAAAGGAGTTTCTTTGGCCATTCTTCTGTGTTATGAATACCAAAGCTCAAACTGACAAGAATTTTGCCTAGAGACCTCATACTCATCCAGTGAATAGGCTTTTTCAACAGCACCAAGAATTACAATATGATTAAAAAGACTATAAATATTACTGAAACTGCTTCCCTTGACCAGAATTCTTTGAGGCTTTTCAATGTTTCAAAGAACTATATGTGATTTGATAGCAGAGACTGACTTACTGGTAACTTATTTATTTGCCTTGTTCATCTCTGAGTAGGTAAGCAGATGTGAGCAGATGTGCTGTTCTGATGTCTCTTTTTTTAGAAGCCTGTGAATAGTAAAGTGTTGAGTAGAAAAACCACTATCAAACTAACCCAACCCCCCCACACAAACATACCTGTTACTGGGGTCTTTGAGTGATGGTGATTGCATTGCAGATTAACAAAAAAAAAGAGAGGCCATTCATGGCAAAATGAATTTAGGAAAAATTATAAAAGAGAGGAAGACAGACAAAACAATGGGTTTGAGAAGCAAAGGGTCAGGGAATTAATGATCAATTGGATCAATATACTTAAAAAACAAGTAGGTCACAGCCATTACCCAGATCAGTTTCCCACACAGTATATGTCCTAGGCATGAAGAAGGTGGATTTCTTCTCTCCAGACACAGAATTCCCAAATACTGTGGTTGTAGTTGTTTCCAAACAAACTACTCTTTGAAAACCTGTATTTGTGCAAGCTCAATGTACTGAAATCCAATTTATTTCAAGGTGAGAATGCTTTTCACCCCCAGAAATGTCACAAAATACAGTTTAAGTTTGACCATTCAATGTGAAGGCTGTTTCAAGGACCACTGAACATGAGCAAATAGTTATAGCAGGCTAATGGTCAAAGATTAAAACAACCACAGCACTTAGCAATTAATTAGCATCCTGTTGAAAAAAACTCGTACAGATCTCTGAAGTTTATTGGATCTAAAGGACGAAATTTTACATTAATTTGTTACAATTAAGATTTAATCTTTTTTGCCTTTACTTCTCAAGTTTGTTACCAGAAAAAAAAATCTTAGGAGGACCTTCTCAAATTTAAAAATTGCAAAGCACATTATCTTCTCTAGAAGTCAGGGTTTATGAATTATGGAAAAAATTTATTACTGGTATTTTTTTGGCTACATTTTGGAACATTTTAACGACTAGGTAAACAGAAACCTAATCACTAGGGCATTTTTATTAACATAACTCGTTTTAATTGTAGAAAATAAAAGCTTAGTATTAAATCAAGAGCTCCACAAGTTCCTCAATTGTCAGTCAAAGCAGCTACTTACTTTTACAAACTACCACCATCATACATGCTGACATTTTCATTCATGTCCATGTTGTCTGGTCTTGTGAAGTCAGTATGACATTTTAACATTAAACTGAATTAAAAAATCCATGTGAATGTTCAGACAGGTACGTGAGAGTCTTTGAAATGAAATTTCTGACCATCATGCATCTGCAAACATAAATGTCTGTCAAAGATGTGAAGTCTCAAAGAACTAGCATTTAAATATTTAAATAAATAAATAAATATATATATATACACACATCTCAATACAGTCATTTCAGGGTAAGTATAACAGTAAAATAAAAAGTAAAATCAAGGATAACAAAAAAGGCCTTGAAATGCAGGGAAATCGTGTGCTTAGAGGACTTGAATTTAAAGAGAAAAGTTCTTCATGGTGAGCACAACTACATTTTCAGCATTTGGTAGTACTCTATCTTCTAGAGCACCCCGCTGGAACACAAAGTCTCTGGAGAGTGACTTCCTGGTCCTTCTGTGCTTTGAAAGAATAGAAAAAGGGAAGGCAACTGCATTCAAAGACACATCAGTTCCAATGCAGAGGGGGGAAATTCAACCCACATTTTTGTGAGAAGGCATATGACTGTAGTAAGGGGTACATCTGGAGTTTTCCAGGCTCCCTCAGAGCTACAGCATTGCCAGCTCTGTCCTGTGAGCAGCGTGGTACTGAAACAGCATGCAGTGCTGATGTGAAAGAGGGCAGCTGCTTGAACCCAGGACAAGCCTTAACAATGGATTGGATTGCTTCTTCCACCTCTCCAAGGTCCAAGTGAGGAATATACCACAAAATCAGAGCCTAAATTCAGAGCTCAGTTCAAAGACATAGAAAAGATACAAATACTTGCAGCCATATTAGTGAGGTGGTTACACACACATGAGGAAAAAAAGATAAATATTGTTAGTTATATTTTGACAGTGAATGAACAAAAAAAAATAATGTCCTCTATATACTCTGTGCTACACAAGGTTTCCCAGGTGATATTTCTGTGTCAGCCAGGTCTTAGATTTCACCCAGGGACAAGTACACTTCTCAGTTCCTGTTTACATCTTCAGGTTTCTCACCTGCTTAGCTGTACGATGTACATATAACCTCAGCTCACACATTTTAACTACACAGGAAGCCAGTTCTCTCAGAGCCTCATATTACATCTGCCAGGTTGCATGGTAAGAGGCTGATCTCCTCACAGCATGACTGAGGTGGGAGACCCAGGGGCAGGGGGAGCCCCCCCAGTGCCACCTATGTGCACTCCTGTGGCCAGCTGTATATGCACATGTATATATGCATGTTCATGTATGTGAATTATGTGCGGTGCATGCATTTTCCTCTTGGGAATACATGCTCAGTCTTGGTGCTGACTGAACCTGGGGGCACAGGGCTGCACCCACCCCTCCTCTGCCATGCTACTGGCTTCAGCAGGTCCGTGTCAGTATTTAAAAGTTTTCTTCCTCAAAGCTTTAACAGAGGAATCACATTCGTATTTAAGGGGGGGAACTTTTATTTTACAGTGTGAGCCTTTGAAACTCCCCCAGCTCTCCTTTCCTGAGCAGATTTTGTTTGTGTTTTCTTTTTCACAGAGTTGCCTTAACCTTTTCAATATGGGCTGTAACACTAAGTTCATCTGTAAGAATGAAATAAAAAATGTCTTGATTTGCACTTCCTTCGTAGAGAAATACAACTCCTTTTCTTTTTTCACATATTGGGATGGAAAAAAAGCATTTTTCCATCAGTATGTGCAAATGAGACATAGGCAGAATAAAATCTAAGATTCCAAGATGTATGAGCAAATTAGCAGATAATTCATTTCTTCATTCACTGCTTAATCTATTAAACAATAATCATCCTGCAGTAAAGAAGGGTTTGGGGGTTTGACAAGAATCACATTGGTTGTTTTTTTTGTCACACTGTTTTCTTGATTTGAAGTTAACTTTGGCATGACCTTCTTATCAATCAGCATTTTCTACAATGGGAAAAATGTTTGACTATTGAATTTACAACCAGCTGCAGCCACCATAAATGCTAATGCTGACATCTGATGGAAGTGAGTCTCAGACCACCAAAGACAAACCAACATAGAAGGGTTGCTTTCAACTCCACATTTGGAAGAGTTTTCCGGCTGTAGGTATCATTGTGTTAAGAATGGCAAGAAGGATCTGTAGGAATGTTTGTGGACAAATCTAAGATTCAAAAGAGCCCGGCAATTTTAAGGAATGCTAATGCTTCAGAAAAATTTAAGCATAAATTGATTAACACTTTTCCCCTCAAACAGACTCTTGGGAAAACGGTAATCATAAAGTAGCTCTCACTGAAATCTGATTTCAAGATGATTTTAAACCTCTCTAAACAGTATTAGCAACATGGGTTCGGTTCCGGCAATAGCACAGGTTTCTGTGCCACCATCAACAGATGCTGGTGAGGGCATTTACAGTGACTAACATTAGGAGATATCTTAGACTGTGTCTGCATCAGCAAATAGGGCAGCCTAACAAGAATTGATGTGGAGAGCAGAAGTGTCCATACCACCTGCAGTTTAGAGGCTTTACTTCAGATAATTTCTAGTGTGCTTCTGTAGACTGAGTACCTCCTGGCAGCTGAAGCACTCCTGGACCCTGTCTTTTGAGATGGTCTCAACTGAAACATCAAGCCCTCCCCTTTCTGCAATATCATGAAAAGAAGGAGTGATGAGAAAATTCATTTCAAAAGAACTCTGCTGACCCATACAATAATGCTAATGCAGACACCACACTAAATGACCAGATTAGAGACCCAAAGAGGAAAGATTAAAAAAACAAAACAAACAAACAAAAAATCACCCAAATAACGTAAACAAAAACAAACAAAAAGCCCCAACAACACCAAAAAAACAACAACAACAACAACAAAACCCACATCATTCTGGCTTCTTCTCACATTGAAGGAAACTATAGGCTGACTGCTTTAATTTAGGAACTTTTACCAGATGTCTAAAGCTGATGTTGTAAGTATCCTTCCCCAGCTCTCTGAGGGACCTTCATTTCAATCAGAATGAAAATAGTTCCTTTTTTTCCTGTCTCCATTTTTTTTCTTCTCCTATTGATTCACTTGTTACCATCATAATCTGCAACTTCTGGATAATGCTGGTCACACACATAAATGTCCCTAAAACATAAGCAAGGTATTATTTCACTGTAGTTACATTAACTCTCTGTCGTATCTGACTATGGATACCTGCATTAACTGTCAGCTGGAACGCCACAATAGGTTTGTTTCAAACTTGATATCAACAAAAGCCCTCTAAACTTACTTTTCTCTGAATGCAGTATTCTCCAAGTTCCACTTCAGACAACATCTAGGATGAGCTGAACAGAGGGAGAATTTAGACAGCTGGCTCCTTCTGTTGTAATGCTGCTGCTGAAATAAAGGTGGTGTTATCATCTGATAAGTCTTTCTGCAGTGCAGTTCCTTTCTAGCTGTTTGAGTTTAATTGTACATGTTCCTGTGGAGGTCAAAGGAGCCCAAAGCTCTCACTTCTGGTTCTCCAATACATCATTTTTTCACACAGCTGAGTAGGGCAGAGGAGCATCTGTATTGTACATTTCCAAGTACACTCATTGCATTGTCTACAGCATAAGAAAAGTGGTAATTACCGATGCATTCAAAAAAGAAGCTTTCTACTGATAAACTACCTTGAGTATTTTCTGAAGGTGGGACTCTGTGTACTACCCCTGAGAAACGGACTACCACAAGGAAATGAGCAAGATGAGGCAGAGCAAACTGAAAAACAGTGTGATATTAAAGATGTCTCATGGTAGGCAAGCATGCTGTGGGACTATTGGACAAACAGGCAGAAATGTTATCTACAAAAATGATCTGTACTTCCCCTTCCGCAGCACCACAATCCTTCCCATGGGAAGCAGTTCTTTGTGAACTGCTCCAACATGGGTCCCTTCCATGGGGAGTAGTCCTTCAGGAACAGACTGCTCCAGCATCAGTCCCCCATGGGGTCACAAGTCCTGCCAGCAAACTTGCTCCAGCATGGACTTGTCTTTCCACGGGGCCACAGGTCTTGCCAGGATCCTGCTCCAGCATGGGCTTCCCATAAGGTCACAGCTTCTTTTGGGCATCCACCTGCTCCAGCATGGGGGTCCTCTAGGGCTGCAGGTAGATATCTGCTCTCCTTGAACCTCCATGGGCTGCAGGTGGACAGCATGCTTCACCATAGTGTTCCCCACAGGCTGCAGGAAAATCTCAGCTCAGTGTTTGGAGCACCTCCTCCACCTCCTTCTTCACTGACCTTGGTGTCTTCAAGGTTGTCCTTCTAACATGTTCTCACTTCTCTATTTACTCACTCCAGCTGCAGTTGCCATAGCACAGGTTTTTTTCCCTCTCTTGTTAAATCTGTTATCCCAGGGGTGTTACCACTGATGGGCTCAGCCTTGGCCAGCTGTGCATCCATCCTCTAGCTGGCTGGCATTGGCTCTGTTGGACATGAAGGAAGCTTCTAGCAGCTTCTCACAGAAGCCACCCCTGTAGCCTTGCTGCTACCAAAACCTGGACACACAAACCTATTACAAGCCAATTGTTTTGGGTGTATTTTGGGTTGTTTCTGGATGTCTATTAAAATTTAGAACATATACAGATAAATACAGAAAAAACATGATGTCCGTGTGGTTTCAAAGTAATTTCTTATGTGTCTGAAGAACAAAAATAACTGCAACCATCATAACCTAGGAATTAAGAAAAAGGAAAGGAAGCAGCCTAGTACCAGGGATAAATATTTTGCTCCACACAGATAAATTAATCAGCATCTGTAGCAAGACAAGTATCAGACAGATGTCTCTACGAGCTTCCTGAACTCTAACTTGTGGTTACTGCCAATGTGCAGCTCTTTGACCTGAGAGAGTAAGAAAAGACATAGTTGATTAATATAATTGTCTCATACCTCATTAGACAGCTAACCCTTGCTGCGCATTAAAGACTTTTCCCCAAGTCTGTTCTGGCACCACATCAGAGAATTACTTTCTAAATATAATGCAGTGTATAAACAAAGTTAGCTTCAATTTTTATTGCTTGCCCCAAGGTCTGTGTTTGGTGTTTCTCGACACAATAACAGGGAGCCATGGGACTTTACCTCTGCCTCTTTATACACCACTTCCTCCTCTAAACACACAAGTTAGGACTACATCCAGAATAAAGGAAATACTGAGATTAAAATTAAAAATTATTTTTATGTTCTGGATAAAAGAGGACTCATTCAATCTTAACACAACTTGTACTACGGACTTTTTCTGTCTTTGGAACAAATTATGCGTAAGCTTCGTACAGATCTGGCAAATGCGTATTTTGGCTCATAATATGGAACAAAGCCATATGTTAACATGAAAGAAGGGATCAGAACTAGGATAACTCAGAGCATTGCTGGCTAGTACCAGCAAAATCACTTCTATCAGCTGAACCTTTCCAAAAAACTGCAGAAGTTAGGTTTTGCTGAGAAAATTAATCTCACTGACGTCAATGATTTTTTTTGCAATTTGACAGTTAGTTTGCAATAGAGGAAGCTGACTAATCAGTGGATCTTGTCTAAAATAAGAAACCATACACTTGAAATATATCTTGAACTTATGTTCTTTAAATTTGGAATAGTTAAGGATTTTCATAATCTTCACTGGTTTATAGCTTTTCATTCAAATTTAGCTGAATACTGAACATCAAAAAATCAGTTTCATTTGTACAGATGCAAAAGTCCTCTGCTGAATTTGCATAACTAGGTTTATTCTTTCTCCATAGTTTTCTTGGCAGCTTTTCTTTTCAGTGAAAGAAAATACCTACCAAAAAGTGAGGAAAGAGCTACATATGTGAGTTCAATATTCTAGCTAGGTTTTCTTTTGGCAATGCAATTAGAAGCTGATGCATCAAGGGACTTCAGCTTTGATAATCAGATAAATACATCTTTTGTTGTTTTAAGTTCAAGCAGATTTTTGTGAAAATCTGACTTCTCGGGGAAAAATAAACATATTGGACACATATGCCTCTGTGCCACTGAACTTCCCAAAAGAGTTTCAGGAATGGTCATGCAGTTTATTGTTTTTAATTTTTTGTCATCTATCTGCAGCTCTCTAAAATAGACAAGGCTAAATCTTAGCACTTCCCTATGGCTCAAGGCTGTGGACCAAACTGCAACCTTTCGGTCTTGTGCATGAGTCTGCGGCAACTTCTTTTTATTTGGTTACTGTAGGCAGTCTAACCTACCAAAAGGAACACGCAGAAATACTACTTGGTAAATTTAAAAAGTTCTTCAGGGAATTAAAATTTTGTTCAGACTGGTAAATTGCATTATTAAGTTGGATAGGATAAAAGCCACATTATGGTAGTCTTCCAATAAGTATGAACTTCTTAACTGGATTATTGAAGGGAAAAACAATAATCTAAATCTATGCATTCAAGGAACTTGTAATGTTTCAGGTGTTATATAACAGTAAATAATAAAGGCATGCCTTTATTAGAGACAGCGGGCACAAACTTAAGTAAGAGAAATGCCTTTTAAATAGTAGAAAGACTCTATTACCGTAAGAGTGGTCAAACACTGAACCAGCTCAGCCTGGGAGATTGTGGAGTCTCCATCTTTGTGACTGGAATCAAAACCTGGCTGCACAGCTCTGAGCAACCTACTCCAACAGAGCCTGTTCTGAGCAGGGAGTGGAAGTATGGACCTCCAGAAGTGCCTTTCAGCCCCAGCCATCCCTTCAAAGGGAGCCACGTTAAAGTACTGATTAAAAAAAGAAACTAATTTTTCTTTAGTGTGCAAAATACTTCACCAAAAGAAATAGAAATAATGATTACATACTTCAAAGGAGATAATTATCCCTACTTATAAAGAGACATATTTTAAATTAAATGTAATCATATACTTTAAAAATAACTAATAAATAGGCAGATAGCAGCAGAAAATTACTAGATAATATAATTTGGTATTAATAAAAATTATATACTGTTGTGCTTTCACAGTTTTGTAGGATTAGCTATAAATACTTTTCAAGCACTTGTAGCAAAAGTAAAAAATCAAGATTTTAAGCTTTCTGTGTAAAATTAAATTGGCCAATGACATTCAAGACTAAGTGTCATTGCACCAGGCCTGCTGTAGGCTTTGATTCTTATTTTGAATAAGCCTTGTAGCTTAAATGTTCTAGTGGCCAAATAATAATTTATTCCTTAAGGTGTGTAGTATTAGGACAAGAAGTAAGAAGAGTAGATTTTGTTGCTGTTGAAAAAAAAGTCTGATTCAACGTAACAAGAAATAAGGTGGATTAACTAAATCATTCAGGGGGTTTTGGATCCTTCAGCACTACTGGTGACAGTGAGGAGCCTTCTGCTTCAGAAAAATATTGGAGCTATTGACTTAAGTTTAACTTTAAAGTACTTGAACTTACATATTTTTTCCAGCTTCCAAATGGCTCTGTCTTTTAGAAGTGGGTAGTAGACTTCTCTCTCGATGCTTTTACAGTTTCATTAATCAAGCAGGTCAGCAGAATGGTCCTGAGGTATGATTTGCTCTCTCAGATGGTACCTATAGGTCAGTTCTCAACCATTCAATTCAACTTCATCTCCTTCAGGACTTTGATTCTATGTATTCAAAAGTGAGAATGGCAAACTGGAATTTAGTTTTCTTTCTTTTTCTTTCTTTTCTCCGTCCCCTCATCCCCCCAGCTCAAACCAAGAGACTTCTGCAGTTTCTTTCCTATCTTCAAAAATCTTCGGCAGTTATGCTTTACACCAGATTTTTGAGACTTAGGTAAACATCTAGAAGGCAACCAATGTTTGGCATCCTGGAAGACAGCTGATCAGGCATATAAAGGTTAGATTTTCCCCTGTGCATGCCAAGCTTTATCAGGTCCAATGAGCTCCATGAAGCTTTGAAATTTGACTCTGTTACTCATACAGGTTTGTGCTATGCCATTTAGGCATTCCTTACAGTTCTAGCTGTCACCATCTGTCACTGCAAAAAGAGATAATATTTGACAAAACTCTTTACAGTCGCCATTTTAATAGTGCAGAAAATAGGAAGTGACTATTGTAGCCTTTGCATAATATATTCATGAAAACACTTCTATTTTTTTTTATTTTAAATTTAAGATTTGTCTCTGTGTATATAATTTGTTATATAAAGCATAGAATTCTATTCTATTTAGGAGTAACCTCATAGAGTAAATTAATGAACTGGATTATTTCCATATACAAAGTTTTGCCATATGTTTCAATTAAAATGAGATCCAAAGGCAGGATTCAGTTCATTAAGGTTCTTATTCTCTTGCTGCTCAGGAGGTATTTGCTTCCCTTTCTCTCCTGGATAAGTGAAAGTATTTATGCACTTTGATTGTCTTAGCACCTTAATTGGCTAGAGAGGGGTACTTTTCTCACCTACCTTCCATCAATTTCCAAATGGTATAATATTAAATTAATTTTTTCTCATCATTCTGATCAATTTTAACAACAACAACAACAAAAAGAAATATTTTGAATTTGTGATTTACTTTTTTCTGAGGCCCTGCAGTTCTTACTGAATTACACATTGCTTCTTTGTCTTGTACCCTTAAATACAGGCCCAGGTAGATACTTCAGAGCCAAAATATCCAAATTTTAAAATGTACATGCCTGACAAAGAAAATAAATATAACAAGTTTTCCTTTTTTTTCCTAGACTCCAAACTGAATACTCAATATGTTTGTCCTGTATAAGATCTGTTACAAATATAAATGTTTGTCATAAGAAAAATGTCTTAAAACACTTTACAAACTGACACACATGAGGAAGATGTACTAAAACTGTCCTATGCTATAAAAACAAAGCAATGCTTTAATAACCTCTATTCATGAAGAAGGTATAAAAATTACAGTCATACACATTTTGTTTAAACACCAATTAAAAAAAAAAACACTAGTCACCTAAATTCCTATTTCTCATTACTGCTTATTGCAGCTTTGCTCTCCTACAGAAGAAAAGCAACCATAAAAGAGAGAGAGAGAGAACTGATACTATTTGACAGGTCTTTTCACAGCCCCTGTTTTGTTAGTTCGGAAACAGAAGGTAGCTGTTGTAACTCTAGTTCAATAAAGCCCCCGATGGCTTCCAGCTGTTATCAGTATGATCAGACTTTCTGGGGGCCAGAAGGGGCTCCTTGGGTTCCTCTGAGGTGCCAACTGTGCTCTGCAGTTAAAGCTGAACCCACAGGAGTGCACACCTGTGTGGAGCTGACACGCTCGGTTTTAAATCACATGCATTATATGCCTCCCACAGGGAACAATGTTTCCTGAAAATAATCCAATCAGACAGAGCAAGTTACTCCTATATGAATCAAATCTCCTTATATTATCACACACTCAAGAAAGATCGAAAAGACCAAGCTGCAGCTTTCAGCATTTGGAGCTGAGTCATTTGATCACAGGGTATAGTCCAGGAAAGGAGCAGCTTTGTCCAGCTTAATTCTAGCCTTGAGATATTATCAGCCACTGTCTGGTGTTTGTAACAATAAAGATGCAGAAACTGAGGGGGGGGGGGGAAGAAACTGAAAAATTCTGAGAGCTATTTCAGTTTGAAGCAGAAATTTCTTAGTATTTGATGACCCCTGGTGGACAGGGGTACATTTGCAGGTCTTCTGAATGAAAATCTGTATTCTGTACCTGTTTTCAGGAAAAACTGCAAGGCAACGTTATCGAATTTGACCATTTGCTTAATTACTTCACAAACTAATCCCCAGCTCCAATATTTGCATGTCACCTTATAATTGTGAACTTATATAAACTGAAAAGCAATCACAAATTATTCTTCATAAAACATTTATAAGATAACAAAAAAAATTATGGGGCAGAATTATTAGCAAATGCATTAGCAAAACCAGCTCAAACATGTTAAACAAAGGTCAATATTGTGCTAGTCTCCTGTTTTTAAGACTGTAGTGATGAAAATATCATGTTCAAATTTTCTAAATTAATTTCTGTATACCAGGGTAAACTATGCTATTTTTTAACAAAGTTTACCTTAAAAATCACAGCCATCAAGTACACTGCCATGTGCCATGTGCATTTTTCTCTCTTTTTAGCACTACGTAGAGTGTAAACACTCATGTCAGCATAACACAGGAATGAATTATACAGTCTCCTTCAAATTCTTTGATTAAAAATCACAGATCTGTCCTTATACCTACACTCTGTCTGGAGACTTCTCTGTCCTACTCTGACTCTTTTTTGTTCCTACTCTCCTGTTCCTCTATGAGTCTCTGCCTCTATCCCTTTTCAGAAGCAGAAAGTATCTTTCTTTCACCTGCACTCCACTGCAGATACACCCTGAGGAGCTTGGGTTGAGTATCAGGAAATTAACTTCTCTTACTTCATCATTTTACCATAGCAATTATTTTATTGTTTGATTATTCAGGGTAAAAAGAATTATTAAGTTCCCATGGCTTATATCAGAAGGTCACTTGTCTGACTGGGAGTTTCATTTATTTCTTTATTATAACAGCCTGTGGTAGTTGGCAAAAAGAGATGACAATTGTCAGCTTTAAGTTTAACTAAGAGCTATAACTCCAAGAAAAAAGAATACCATTCACTGTTGACAGTAAAATCATCAGTAGCAGCAAAATAATCAGTAAACCTAAGTCCCTCAAATTATCACTGTATTCCCTTAAGAAAGAAAAATTGGACGGAGCAGAAAAGCAGATCAGAAATGGCTGCACATTCCTTACAGAAGCAATAACATCATTGTGGAGGCAATGGACAGTGTACAGCAAGTAATAAATTGTAAAGACTTTGTAGTCGGTGAAGTCTGACTTTTAGTGGCTTGCTCATCACGGAATTCATTAAATCAGCACACTCCTGAGCACTTCCATCTCATTCAGCCATGGTTAGCCCGCTCTCATATGTCTCTAGTAATTTGGCTTTTCCTGCTAATAATAATAATAATTGTAAAATAATAATCTCTGACCCACTGCTTCAGTGCAGCATTTTCGGCCATGCCATGAAGGATCATTCAGAACACAAGCTCCCCTGATAGGCAATAATCCAGGCTACATCAAGAAGCAGGGGAAGGTAAGAAGCATGGGAAAGATGTTTTGATCCAGACTTCCAGTGAGCCATTCAGGGATGTGTCACTGTCTTTAATTCCTTCATTAACACGACAACACATTGTACAAAAGGAGTACAAACCTAAAAGATGAACCTTGAGACACACTGAGTCACAATGCTGCTGCTGCTTCTGGAAGTTTTCCATGGTGAAAGGAAAGAAGAGTTGTAACAGCCTTCACCTGTCCTCTGGGTATATAAGCAGTTGTTTTATGTGAAACAAATGCTTGTGTCTCTCCCATGTGTTCAGTGCTTTGAAGTGCCCTCACCTTGACTTCTGCTAAGCTATTTCAAAGTTGAGAGGTTTTTCACTTTAGATGTAACATTAATGCAAGCAGTTCCCCTGCCAACACAGAAATCTCCTGCAACACTGAACCCTACAACAGTCTCTACCTTTTTTTAACCCCACCAATAAACTCACTCTGTCCTACCATTAAGGAAGATGTCTTCATACACATTTAATTTATCCAAACATTTCTTTAGAGAATATTTCATGTTCAAGAGTTCCTAAAAGTAGCATCACACAGTAAAATTAATTTACCCCTGGGACAGTCTCAGATGGAGACAAAGCACAGTAGCATAGTATTCAAATTTATTACTTTAGCAGTGGTGTGAACATATTGCAGTCTAACTAACATTCCATCACTCCATTTAGGTGTCTGCATAGTTATAGAAGTAAACTTGCTGTATAGAATTGATCTCTTCCTCCACTTTCACATCTGAGATTTTCCGAAACCCGAAGCAAGAGTTTCAGTAGTCATTCTAAAGTTTCCCATACTTTAATTAATATATACTGCATTCATCACTGCCTAGGACTTACCTTACTCCTGTGTAAGGAGTTCATCCCACCATTTGGTGTAGGTAGCTCATTCAGTGATCAGTTTTTGACCCATATTAGTTATTATTTGTTTATTTCATCATTATTTTATGCTATATTCTGTGGCATTGCCCTTCCTCACCTTTACCAGAAGAAATACTGGCTTTGTGCCTGCAGAGTCAGGCTTCCTAGTTAGCCTTCTTGTCCCATATTGCAGGAACGGAAAGACAACACAAATCACTACCAAAATCTGCTCCACTCAATACAGTAAAAGCCTGCTTGAGAAAATATGTGCCCTGGGCAGCCACAGAGAAAATCACCAGATAACTTTATTCCCTATCTGACAGGAGAGAACAATCGGTGCATAACTCATCTTACTGGGCTTGTTTGTGAACAAAGACGAGGTCAATATCTACTCTTGAAAAGACTTAGAATGGAAAGCTGAGTGTTTGTAACAATACATCTAATGCGTGGTCTGCTACCAGCTGTAAGGTGAGGATAGCTGGGCAAAGCACAATGCAGTCTGTGTAAGGTAAATTAAAACTGACAGGCAATAATCTGTCTATCACAGCTGACATTAAACAGCTACTGAAACAGACATATTCTCTAAAAATGAAAGAGAGAGACCATTATTTTCAACACAGTAATTAGTCCTGGTAAATGCATTCATACTTTTATGGTAAGACCAACAAACTTGAAACAACCTATCTACCCTTCTATGGGTTGTTCAGAATGACTTTGGTGATTGTATAAAACATGATGGACTTTAATGCTGTGATATTTGCCTGCGCCTTGACTGAGCACTAAGACCTTATAAATTTTAATGAAATAATGTGGAGGCACTGAGGTCTAATACATAAACCACTGGATCAAGACTCTGAATTCAGCTCCCAACTCTACCACTCATCCCTCCTTAACTGGTCTTAGACAACTTCCATCACTTTTCTGTCTCTTACTTTCTCTGTTCGTAAAAGAGACAAAATATTTACCTTCTCTGAAATGTCCCTGTACTTTTTCTACAGAAGATGGTTAGAAAAACTGTTATTTTTTTATTAAAATATAACTTGATAGGGATTTCTGATCTTCCAGCTACAGCAGGCTAGACAGGCTTCCTGAGATATGTGCATGCAGTAACTCCAATGAAAGGCTACATTAGTACATTGACATGAGTCACTTCATTTCCTTCACCAAAAAATACAGGTAGTCTGTCAAACAAATTGATTTGGATCTATGCAGGCAGAAGATCCAGAAATTCTACTTGCAGCAAGCACCATGTATAAAACTTAAAGTAAGAAGAAATTACGACTGATTTGAACTCAGAAGGGGTATAAGAGGGCTGAGACGTCTTAAAAAGAACCACCAAAAAACCCACCAAAAAGCCCTCTAGTATACACCCTCACCCTCCAAAAAAAAAAAAAAAAGAAAAAAAAAAGTAAAGAAAAAATTTCTTTTAGAAGTTTCTTTCTGATACCAGTTCCTACGTAATACCTGTAGTGTAATGGTGGTGAATGTAGAGATATCCAAGGACAGGGTTTTGAAAAGGACAAAAAACCCATAAGCAACACATCAGTTCTAAAGTACAGCAACTTTACAGAGGTACTGAACTGGAAATGAGTAAAAGCATCCTAAAAGCAGCAATAATGTAAACCCAAAATGTGACAGCAGTTCTGAAGGCAACCGTGAGAAATGGATTGTGTTTACGCATTCAAAAGGCATTATCAGGGAATGCTTTTTGAGCAGCACAGTGTCAGCAGCTCACCCTTGACCATGATGTCTGATCATACACAGCTGGAAAGAGCCAGTGCTGAATGCAGCCACTTAAGTATAACACATATATCTTTAGAACTACTGATAGAGTCTGACAAGATGCAAAACCACCTTTGCACTACCAGTGGAAGACTTCACAAAATCTAATAAAGTGTTGGCTAGTGCTTCTGAAGGCATTAAAATAATAAATGTTCCCTTCCTAATCTAATCACAAGAAGCACATAGCACAGGAGAATATTTGCTACTACAGCAGCCTGTGAAAGATTAGATTTTGCTCAAAGGAAAGGCAGGAGTTACTCTAATAGATTCAAGGTGTGACATCATGAGCAAATTTTATTCTACCTAACTTCAGGTGTCAGCATGAGAGAAATATGCACTTTAAGGGTGCAATTCAGATAACGGGATAACTGCAAGTGCCACAAAAGAACCAAAATAATTTAACAAAATGATAATGTTACTACATTGTAAATAAGGTATCTCCCTTTTAGCAAGAACCTTCTTTTGCTTGTCTTCCAGGAACACAATATTACTTGTATAAACAGCCAAAAGATGATTGGTAAAATGAGACACTGTGTAACTGGTAAAGTTGGACCATTATCTTCCTGGAGGCAAGGGTAGGTAGCACACCACTAAGCTGAATAAAGGGTTACTGTCTGCCACCCATGAAAATCAGACCAGCAGAGCAGTAAAAGGCAAGACCAAGAAGAGCTTAAGATAACCTCAGAGTAAGTGGCTTCCTCTATCAATTGAAAGAAAAAAAGGAAGTATCAGAGGTTCTACACAGGTAAACAAGTGTGGGTCTAAGCAGCAAGCAGGTATATAAATATGAAAGAGCACAAACAAAGCTTTTCTGAGATCTCTTGTATGAGGTAGCTGCAGAGTTAGAAGCAATACTGGAAATAAAACCAAAAACTTCATAGATAAAAGCAGATGTCTTGTGTACATGGATAAGCAAAGCTAAAACTATTAGGACACAGGTAGGGTGGTAAAAAATCAGAACTGATGATTATGAACCACAATGAGGATTGATTCAGAAAGATCCTGCTCCATGTCTGTAAGCAGAAACAGGGTGAACTAATTCCATGTCTAACATGAACAACACAAGCAGTGGAGGGCATAGTGGTTAGATAAACAGCATAGATAAAGGATTGTGCAGCAGATTGACATCTCTTACACACCTAGTCAATTCTGCCCTCCCAAAAGTAACTGATTTTTCGCAAACAAACCTTACTAAAGACTATAGTTGTCAACATGAAATGGAGAAATCTTCATAGTCTTCAGAGAGCAAATTCTGGGCAGTAGAAAGAAATTATCTGAAAAGAGAAATAATTATCCAATTCTACATATATCAAGATAGTCCATGACCAACTTTTCTAAAGAATAAATGGTTTGAGTTTTTTTTCAGCATAGCCCTATCTTTTGCTTTCACCCAGAATGCAGTTCTTGGAGCACAGTGATAATGAATAACGAATCCTGCAGATCAAACAGCCATGAATGTTTTCAATGTATAAGCAACAGCCTGCAAAAAAGGAGAAATTTGAACTCAGGTCTCCTGGGTGATCTGTTAAACCACTGAGCTTTTGGTTTAAAGAGGCCATGACATCATCATCATTAGTTCACATTGTTCAGGATAGAGGAGTAAAAACAGGCCACAGCTCTGGTTAAAAGTGTTTAAAACAATCAGAGAATTACTAATTATATTTTATTTCTGGCAGGGCTGCGTTTTCCCCAAGGTAAAGTGGGTTTTTTAACCCATAGCCAGTACTTGCAGCCTTTTTTCATTGTCTCACCCTGAATAAGCTACACTGCTACAAGTCTCTTCTAGGAGTGTGCACCTCCCTGCTAATGTTTCTGCAAACTCCCTTAGGAAAGTCATGACACTCCTCAAGGTAATTAATATTATCTTCTCCCTTCAAGTTACACCTCTGAGAAAAAACATTTTGTTCTAACTGTCTCTTTCTTTTTGTAGTCTAGCCAGGAAACAGCAAGAGTGATATAGGGGAAGAAAGGGGATCAGTGTCTCTGCCCCTTTAGAAAGCTTGGCTTGGGTTTGGAATGGCAATAAACTCAGATAAGAGCTTTTCTTTACAAACAGTAGGGTTTCCCACCCCCACTCACCAGATCAAATAAACAATGATGAAATGGAAAAATCACATGAACCCTCCTTTCTTCACAGCTGACTTCACAATTCACGATGGCACGAGATGGACAGACAGAACAGACAGATGTTAAACCTCTAAATCTCTTAACACCAGGGCCATAGAGCTCACTGATGCCCATGATCTTTTATTTCAGTCTTTACAGAACCTGTAGCTGGGTACTACCTGAGCTCCACACATTTGTTACTCACCTAACTACTTTCTTTTTTCCAGCTCATAGCTCATTCCTTTAAATCCCTTTGGTCCTTTGTATCTTATGGACAGAATATCTGATGGTTTCCTTTAAGATTTCATTGTGCCCTCTCCTATGTTCTGTAGATGAACAGTCCTGCTGCTTTCAGACAGGAAAAGTTATGTCCCTTCAGCATATGAGTGACTGAATTATTTTGTCACTTACCAGCAGTTTTATATGATCATTCAGGGAGAAAAAATTCATGTCCCTGATACTTATTTCATTAGAAAACCCTGTCTCAGTAATATCAGACTTTGATATCAGATAATAAACTACGCTGGCAAAAATAGATACAATAAGCTCAAGTGGCAAAACCTTTGAAATTACAATAGTGTTGGGGGCAGGATGGGACATATGATGACTGCTTAAGATGGGTCCATTTGACCTTATCACTGCAGCTACCAGAAGGCTGTGGATGGTACTTAGACACACTACATTATGGCCAAGAGCCCCCAGAGCACTCAGCTTAACAGCACCAACCTGTTTAAATTAAGATCTCTGTTTGCTTCCAGCTTCTGAGATGACCTACCCCATGGATTATGCTATTAGTCCAATCAAACTGCTCTTCCCAGATATATTTACCTTTCACTTACATCAGTCCCATAGACAACAGTGCTGTGGTATCTAAGCTGAAGAATTGTTTCAAGAATGGCAAGAGGTTTTGGAGTTCATACCTAAAACACCCAGGGTGTTTCTCTCTTGGGCGAGAGAACCAGACATACAGAAACTCTGGTGAGTCACAGCTCTCCCAACAACAAGCTCAGTTTGCAGAGCTGTGCAGCTGTGTAAGGATGCTCTCTTCTCTTCTCATCTGCTGAAAAATACAACACTCTGTAGAAAGAAGTGGCAAAATCTTTACTGCCAAGTCACTGGACACAGTAAGCTGAGTCTGAAAATGATGCATAATTCTGAATCTGTGAAGCTCATATTTATTAAGAAGAAAGAGACAAACAAAATTTATGCCTCATGATAAATGATCTGCTGCTTAGTGGAGATAAATAACCAGCCATCTATCCTATGAAACACTATGACATTTTTGGTCTTTTTTATTAAATGCATAATCAAGATGAAAAATATGTCCCTGGTTGAAGTTCTCTTGTTCCAAGCTTTGGAATGTCCTTCCAAAGGTAAATGAAGCATTCCAGCTACAGCTCCCTCAGGTGTTGTATCATAATTTGTGGGCTACATGCAGAAAGTTTTTAAGTGGATTTAGAATAAGAGAGCTATGTGGTACTGGAAATACATTTTCCTTTCAATGTGTTTTTTTTTCAGAAAGTGCAATTAGATAGAATATTCCGATCCAACTCTGATAGCCATGATACCATCATTCCAAAATGTCTTTTTAGAAATCAAACTAATGCAATTATCTAAAATTTCTTCCCAAAAGAAACTGAAAGAACTAATGTAGTCCAGGAGAGACTTCAGAATATGCAAATGCTAAAAACATTACTGAATTTTCTTTCTTCCCCTCTAACTTAAGTTCTGCAAACATTTACAGTTTTCTATAATTTCTTGGTTTTTCTTTTGTTGTTGTTTACTTGGCTGTTGGTTTTGGTTTTGGTTTGTTGTTTGTTCTTTTTTTCTGAATAGGCTGTAAAAATCCCAAGTGGGAATTCTTTTGTAGTCTTTTGCGATATTTTATGAACCTTATTCAATACCTGTCTTTCAACTTAACCAGTTTTCTTGATACACTTTTTTCTTGTCTTCTCACAATAGTACCCATCATTCTAGTTACGACTAGTTTGCTAAGGCTGCCCCCGATGACTTTTTGCAACACTCAGACACCCCTCCTGTAACACTGGTCTAACTCCTCTTGTTTATGGCAGACTCACTATTCTGCACATGTGGCAGTTTTATTGTGTCTTTTCCATAGTGCTAATAAATTATATCCATGCTCAGTTTGAGTTTTAACATACTTTCTCAGAGTCAGATTTTTAAGATGTACATGCATTGCTCACTTGTGAATCTTCAGTTTTACTGAACCTAACTTGCTCTTCTCAAGGTATTTTGGAACTAATTAAGAATATTTTTTTTTGGCTGATTTTCCAATATTGAAGACCGAATGTCCTACCAAAGCCACTAGAAGCTGTGGAGATTCAGCATCTCTGCCAGCCCCTGAAAAAAAAGGTTTTTGGCAACATCTCAGTTCATCACTTACAAGATCTGGTACTTTGTCACAGATAATGGCTGCTTAAAAGCTGGTTTAGGCCATTGATCCACCACTTTTCACATAGCAGTTTCCCACTTCTTTTTCGCTTACTACTTTCCTCTTCAGCCACACAGTTTATCTTCATTCCTCATTCCAGCCACAGGTCTGGCCTCTGGACACCACAGGAGAAGCATCTCTGCCAAGATTGAGAGAACTCATTATTATATCTTTAATCTTGATTCCTTCTTCCCCTCTCCTCTCTTGGCTGTCATGGTTGACGCTTACTCTTCCTGTAAGACAAATTGCTGTACCACATTAGTAGAAAAATATTCTGCGGTGACACTAGTCTGTGAGACCCTCTTGGGGGTCTTACCATGGAGACAGCAGGGAATGTCTTTCTCTTGTTCTAGGAAAAAGAATGTGTGTTTTCAGTAGAACTGGGGCTTTAATATCCTAGCTTACACCACACTTCGCTATTTTAACCCCTGCAACTTCACAAACCCTTCCTTAACCATCACTAATTGCTGCACAACGTGGCACTTGCGAGGCTTAATGTGTCTTTTCAATTCACATTTTTAATTAAATAATTTCTTTAGGATTTTCACAAGCTTTACATCTGCTTCAGCTGGATCTATTTTCTTTTCTATAATTCTCCTTGCAAATCCAAAATGTTTGGTATTATACAGACAAGTAACCTTTCAGACTCATTTCTATCCTGCTTGGTTTTCTTTTAATGTGAGAAAATATTTTTGTATAATTTCTGAAAGATGCTTAGAAAAAGATAACAACGCTCTCAAATTGTCTTACACTGCTTATTTCTTTGATATTTGTTACTTCTTTCTCTGAGTCTTCCTTCAGAAAAGCTGAAAAACCTTTGAGCACGCAGCAGAGATGTAACCCAGAAGAAGCCCGTGAAGCCCAACTAGGCGCATGTTACTCCAACTCTATTTTAATTGATGGAAAAGGACCCAGACATCGCCGTTTCTGTAACAGACAGATAGGAGGAATGCACGGAAGAGAAAAGGCTCACCTTTCAGGACGAAGTCCGTTCTCAGTGTTTTCTTTGCTGTGTACCAAGACCCAGATCCAGGTCCCAGCAGAGGGTGCTGCTGCTCTGACCTTCACAGCATGAACGAGGGTTTTAGCCAGACAGAGCCAATTGATCTAGACAGAGTGATGTCATGTGTGGATGAAGGTAACGTCTTTTACAACAGTGACAAGAAAACCTACATATCAGATATAAGGCAAAAATCAGAGAGATTACAGAAAATAGAGATGCCTGCATGCCTTTTACGGTCCACATTTCCACAGATGTGATCCCTGGATTCAGAGTGGGCACTAAAATTAAGGATTTGTGAATATATGGTAAGCTTAAAGCTTAAAATAAACTAGAGTTTTTTAGACAAGCATCAGTTTTATCAAAAGTTAAATAGTTTACTGTTAACAGTTAACACTAATATAATAGCACAAATGGCGGGGGCATTCAGGTGTTTTTAACAAGAATATCTCCAATCGCAGGTCATAATTCTCTTCCCACGTAGGACATAGACAAGCTGAGCTACAAAGATGGAAAACATTTTCTACCAATTACTCATCAAGCTGCTGTTAGAGGTAGGAAGACATTGAATCTTCCTAAATCCAACACCAAAAAGGCTGACAAAGTACTTCTGCACAAAACTCAGACTTGTAAATATAATAAGTTTGGGCCAAACAATACTGCTAGTCAAACTTAAGATTTTGCAGCTGTGTACTCTCTCACTTCTTAACAAGAGCAAAAAAATTATACACTACACTGTTTCAGACCAAAAGTCCATCTAGCACAGAATCATGTTTTCCACTGATGAACAGTAGCAGATGCCACAACATTAAAAATGTAAAACCACCACAAGTACAGTCTGACATTTTTTCACTTTCTATACTATTTTTCAGCAGCCAGTTCTTCAAGGAATTTCTGAGTTTGTGAGTGGACTATGTTATTGAACAGTCACTGATGGATCTATTGCCAGAAAAATTTTCTAACTCCTTTTAAGCCACTTAAGTTTCTGGACTCTACAACATCCCATGGCAGCATCGGTTAATTATCTGTTGAAAGAAAAATTACTTTCTTTGTTTGTGTTAAATCTGCTGCCCGATATGTTAATGTTGTACTATAGTACTGGGACCCCTGGTGGCCTAGTGGTTAGGATGCGGCACTCTCACCGCTGCGACCCAGGTTCAATTCCCGGTCCCCTGGGCAGATGGAGCTCGTTAGCCCTGTGAGGCCATCCATCTATGAGAAGGTCACTCTAAACAAACCTACATCCTGAGGACCTCACTGCCATTGTCCAAGCTTGCTTGACCCCAGTAGATGAACCTTAGGATTAAAGGGTGGGCTCAGTTCAGCGCATGCTGTGTCTCACCTAAAAAATCCCTTGCGCAGGCTTGAAAGGTAAAAGACCTTTCCAAAAAACAAAAAAAAAAATCTTCGTTCGTGAAGACTGGCCATACTTATACTATAGTACTAATTTCTTCTGTAGTTATCAGAACAGCAAGTACCTCTCCTGTAATGAGGAGAAAGATGTCACAACTATTTTACTTGCTTATACAACTTCTGACTCACAAATAGTTTTGCCACATTTTTTGATTTTGAATATCAAACAGGGGATTCAAACCTATTTTCATTTTATTCATACCACCACGTTGACCTGAATCGTTGGATTTTAAGTAAACCCTTATATAGGATAAAAATACAGAGATGATCAGTCTATTTATGTGTTGGGAAGAGATGCTTTCCTTTTTTTTTCTTGCTGTGAAACATCCAGCATTAACTACTGAGATAAAGAGCATAGCAGAATAGATGGTTTTTGTTCTGTTTCTCCAAGTGTTTCCTATATTTCTGTGCTATTATTTTACTTATTTGAAACTCCATATCTTAAAAGCATAACTTTTAAGGACAAAACATTTAATCGACAGCAAGAAGTATGGTATAGCTTTAATTAGCCATCTCCTGCAGCCTCTTTCAGTTACATAGTGGAACAAAAGCAGTAACTATGTCTGAAAAAAATCAACATGCAAAGATTAGTGGCTTTCAGACACTCTTAATCAATTTTTTAATATTTCTCTACAATTACACAATTTTTATATTACACCATGTAGTTCAGAAAACCTTCCCAGTCTCGACCCTTTGTGGTATCATTCCTTTCAGCGCACACACCACCACCACAACACCCACCCAAAACTCCTCCCTCACTTTTCCTACTTCTGTACTTGCAGAGAAAGCGCTATTGCACTTTCTTACCAAAACAAAAACATCATCTATACTTTAGAATTCCATCAAACTCTTGGCTGAACAAACAACAAAACCATACATTCACACCAGCTGATACTTCTCTGTAACAGTCGTGCAGTACAAGTGAATCAAGGGCTAATATATTACAGATTACTTTGATAATTAACTCTCTTGAGAAACTCATTTTCATCTGGGGACAGTAACAGTGGTTCTCCAAAAGGAAATAAAATGTCAAGTTTTCCTTCACAAATTCCCTATTGATGCAGGACAAACTTGCAATTAGTCTATGAAAGAAATAAACATGATTTTAAGGAACAGGTTATAGCTCTTTGTGTTACATTGATTTCAAGACCAAAAAGGCAAGTCAAACTTCCCATGCTCTTCAAAATTATTAAGAAAAACACTGTATTGATTTGTTTAGCCTGTAGCAAGGTTTGATGGGACAGAACCATTGCAGGATTTAATGTGACAAGGCTAGAGTTCCTCATTATGCAGGATGAATTATGAGGAAAACTATGCAAATGTAAAGTCCTTGTTGTGAAACTCCAGGCAATTTCGTTGGTGGGAGTTTTCTTCACAAAACAAAAGGTTATGTTCAGAGTTGTGTAACTTGGGTGGGGCTAAAAGTGAAATATTCAGCCAGATGATACACTTGGTAGTCAGTAGCTTAAATTATTCCAAGGAAGTGAGCCCATGCTAAATGAAAGAGAGAAATAAGAATTCAGACTTGGATCTCTACAAAAAGGCTGGTAAGGAAGTACCCTGGTGCAAGGAATGGAAAGGACCTAATGGGATCATAATGTTTATCCTCGCTTTCCATTACCGTTACAGACGGTGGCTCGGTGTTCTCCAGCTCAGCAGACTGTACTGCAACTACACAGGATCAGAGCCCTTGCTATTGAAATGAACAGACAGTGCAATGTCATTTCCCCATTTCTGTGTGACAAATTCCTCAAAATGAGATACCACGTAGCAAAAAAAAAAAAAAAGTGCTCCACAGTCAGCAGCTGAACATTCCCCAGAAAAAATATATTATGATTTTCATCTGACATCAGATCTTTTACTGGATCCTTTTCTTCTTTCTGAATGTCTGACAGCTGCTTGGCCTTTTGAACAACTCAAACCTCACATATCAAAATGGATGCTCTTTCAGCACATGCTGTCAGCACAGTTTTGGAGCTAGAAACTTGCTGCTTCACTTACTTCACTTATTTCAGCTATAAGTGCAAGGAGACAACACGCACAGCCTGAATCCTCACTGATCACATGACTGGATTTAGCTTACCTCTGCCAAGATGAAGAGAAGTTCTTAAATTTTTGTAAATCGAGTATGGGTCCTGTAGAATCAAGAAGGGGACAACAGCTCTCACTCTCTGCTCGGTGGGTATCTCGTGTAGAGTCAGGTCATTCTGTTCTTCACTACCATCCACTTCACGCCTGCCATTGCTCTTTCCTTCTTCCCATCAAACCTCCATTCTGCTCTTCTGCCATTTTTCTTTCTCTCTGCGCAGTACTGAGCTCAGCTGTGCTGCAAACCTGATGACAGCTGAACTCCAGTGAGGTGAGAGAGGGGTCTGGGAGGGCAGATGCAGTGTTGTGCTCTTCTAGTGATCATGTGGAGTGTGACAGGTCTCAGGTTATGTCATACGGACTTTCTGTGCTGCACACCATTCCCCCGATGCTTACCTGAGTAAAGGTTCCTAGAGGATCATCTGTGCATGCGAGTGCTGTTTGAAGCTCTATAGCTTTGTTACAAACAAAATTACATTTAATTTATTAAAAAAAAAATAATATGGACTTGGACTGACTGAAATCATTATTCACAGATTTGAGACCACAGCAGAAGTAGGGGCAATTGTGAGAGACTGAAACATTTCACTTGTAGTTTCTGAGTTCTATTTTTGTTATTTCAGTTCTCTTTTAAAAATTATTTTAAAAGAATTAGGGCAAAATAAAATCTGGTCTAACTGAAAATATTAATTTTTTTTTGTTTGCTCTTTGAAACAAGACTGTTCTGTTGGCTTTGTATTGTTCAATTCGCTGAAGGTGATAGGCTTTTCAAAAATGCTTCTTAGCACCATGTCAACACTTTATCCCAGTATTCTCATTAACTTTTTGGTAGGACTGGCTGAATAATATCAATCAATTGTTGCATGATAAAATTTATTTTTAAACAAATTCTATGATTTTTTAATTCAGTTTCACTCAGCCAGAAATAGAAATAGGGAAACCTTATGAATACATCTTCAAAATATTTCTATAGTTTTCAATTAAATGTTTTGCTTTTGGGCAACCCGCACTAGGATATTTTGTTAAAATTATTTTCTGAGAATACAAACATATTTTTTGTTAAAAAAAAGTAATAAAGTTTTGCCTAAATCTGCCAAAGTCCTGCAAAATTTGATTTTGTTTAGTTTTTCAATATTTTTTCCACTGTATTTTTATAAAACATTTTTTGTATCTGAGAGCTTTGGAGAATGTCACGTCTATTCACTGCAAAAATTCACTTTCAAAACAATCCTTTTGGCAACAGGGAAGAAAATGCTATCATTGATAGAGGAGCACTGTATCATATTACAAATGTTCCCTTCTATTAAGCTTTTTACCGTTGAGAACTAGAAACACTCACAAATTGTCAAGAAAGACACAGAAACACATTTGATATACCCAGCAGAACTAACAACCTAAGGCTCCTTCATAACCAGCCATAAAAACATGTGGAAAGCCAATCCAATCTCCCTGCTTTGGGTAAGTTTGTGAGAGCATTTCATTCAAATTACTGATAAGTCTTTACTTTCACACATGTTGGCCCAATCAAGTTTCTAGCAATTCTCCTGGGAATCAAAAGACAAAGTTGTAATGCCTAATGAGCTCTGAGCTGAGAATGGCTACATGAGAACAATAAAAAAATTCAAAATCAAAAGAAAGGGAGAAGGGAAGAAGAGAAAGAAAAAGAAAAAATGGTAAAAGGAAAGGAGAAAAGGGGAAAGGGAAAAGAAAAAAAGGAAAAAAGGAAGAAAGTAAAAGGGGAAAGGGAAATTATCATGGCATAGAAAACAAACAGAAGATAGAATATCTCTTTCTCCATCCTTTTTCAGAATCAAGTAATTTTTGTTCAGCGAGGTCTAGGTCTACATTTTTAAGGGTTTACCAAGGTAGGGTTTGATGGTTTGTTTCCAAGAGCAGAGAGGCAAACACAGTGACTTGCAGCCAAGGAGAGCGTAAAGGACAGTGGTGGTGGCTGTTACAAGGTAAGTGAAAATTGAAGCAGCTTGTGGGTTACAAAGGCTGGAGAGAGGACACAAGCTCTAGAGAAAGAATCAGGACTTTGCTCAGGTAAGGGATAGGAAGGAAAGGTCACTAACAGCAATTTGGAGAAAGTGTAGGCAGGGGGATGTGGCATAAGTAAGATGTCTCTGGTTGGAAGGGTAGAGAGGAGGGTGAGAACAGCTCTAGGGTTGGAGAGCTTGATATGGAACAGAAGTAGCCCATATTAATACTTACACAGATTCATGTATATCTTTAAGTGGACACCCCATTTTGGGTTTGGACATGCAAACAAGGCCACTTTTCCTCTCAGCACCCTTGGTAGGAAGGACACTTCCTTGGGCTCACAACAAACAGAGCCCAGTGCTCCTACACACACCATCCCAGGCATCATTATCTTTTAGCCCACACATCCTCATAGGGCAGTCTCTATAGACATGTTTCATTAAAGAAAAAATTAGAAGAGTTGTAGACCACAAGGGATTATCCATAATAAATAATGGAAAGAAACACCAAATAGAAAATTAAAGAAAGTTGGATATGAGGGTTTTTATTAAAAAAAATACAAAGAAATTAGAATTATTAAAGGAAACTTGGAAGAGAGAGAGGAGAGAAGAAGCTGCATAAAGCTGTAGAAGATTAAAGGATGGATGAGTGTTTGGGACAACATTTATATTTCAGTTATCACAGGGATTATTCTTCCCATTCCCATTTAATGGCAGGTAGGGGGGAATCTAAATTTATACCACTGTGCTTTATTTGAGTAAGAAAATCTTGGCATGACTTTCCAGTTCCTTGTAGTTGAAGAAAAATGCAAACAAACAGCTGAAAAAATGTAGTGAAAAATAAAGGTGAGGGTATTTGTGTAAGATATGTAAGCCTAAAGTTCATTTTTTTGCCATGCAATTGTGCCTCTCAGGCACTCTGATTTAAATTTCCACATGCATCCTCTAAGACCCATGTTACAGGTTCCAAACTTCAAAGACAGCTCGGATGTGTGAATGAACAGGTGTTTTTCCAAGCATATGGTAGCTTACTACATGTTGAGCTGCAGCTTAATCTAGCTGGGGAGGAAATGGGGAACCTATTTTGCTCATTTGGGCTCCTGAGATCTAATAACTGAAAGTTGAAATCCCCTCCACCTCAGCCAGTAAACTCTCACCTCCTTTGAAAGTGCAGTAATGTGAATGTAGCCCCAATATGCAACACCTGAAAAAAATTGTGTTCTTTCTGAAACACAATAGTAAGCAAAATACATAGCAGAAGAGTTAATATAGATAATTCAAAAGAGATTTTTTTTGTGGGATGTGAATGACTTTATTAAACCTTGGGTTGCTCCTGTTATTTTTTCCCTGCCTTCTGCCTCTTTATTGATAAAAGTTTAAAAATTAGAAGCAGAACTGAGATGTGAGATGTTGTAAAACAAAGCTAAACTTCCTTAGCTTAAAATCTATTACCTTAAGCAGAGAGGAAAAAATCCTGTGTGTAACTCAAGGCAGGATCAGGCTGTGTGCAGCTCCATCATTAAGCAGAGGCAAACTGGCAGAGACACAAAACAGAGGTGTCTCTTTGTCTGGCTTTGCTTTTGCTGGGAAATTAATGTTGGCCACTGCATTGCTACGAGGGTCTGAGTCTGTGACTGCTGCTGGGAGAACTGCCCCTGAAGAAGCACCATTTGTTGGCACTGCTTCTCCCTTTGTCATGGCTGGAATTCACCAGCCTGGCTCCCCAGAGCTTTCCATCCAGTTTGTTTCTCTCCCGCTACCGCAGTCATCCTCATCCCACTCACATCTTGGATGACACGGTTCTCACATCTGCAGTGACACACTTCTCACAGCGGAGAATTCCTCCTCACCTTTGGTGTTCCCCTTTGCTGGAGAGTGGGAGACAGGCCAGAGACACAGTGAGCACAAGAGTACCCCTAACTTGTTTGCTACGGAGAAATGATTGCTAGACACATAGGCAAAGCTACAGCAGCTTCATGATGACTTTTTCTTTTTTGCTGCAAAACAGAGGGGAGAAAGTTACTGAATGTTTCCTTTTTGGTTTAATTCTGATTTTTTTTTCTCTAAAAACCATATCCTAGGATCTGTACTTGTACCTGACACATACACTTATGAAATATGGAATTTGCTCCTTTGACAGCAAAGGAACATGATGGAGTTGATGTAGGCTCTGGTACAGATTACAAGAAAATACTGTCACCTGGATTTCCTTCAGCCACTCACATCACCGCAACTGATGTTCATGGCATAACATAGTTGCTACAAATAATTACAAAATCACCTTTAATAGGTCATCTTGAACTTTCTTTCTAAGTAGCAATTTTAGCTGTGATTCTCTGTAAGACAAATGCAAAAATGTGATGGAAAGTATAGAATTTCCTACAGATATGGACAGAAATACAATGAAGTGATGAAATAAAGCTCTTACCTTCTAGATACTTAGATATTTTTCACAATTAAGAAATATATAGGATTTAATACAGTTAAATAAGTGTTACATAAAACACAGAACAAAGATGAAATTGATAATGCTTTCAAACATATTAAGTCTTTTTTCTCTCTTTCAGCTTGTTATGGGCCAATGATCCTATCTTTTTTTACAAAGTACTTTTTAAATTTATTTTTATTTGATTTTTCTTTATTCTAGTTTTCAATGATTATCAAATCATGTAATAGCTGTGGAAGTATGTTTTCTTGACCAAAATATCAATGACTTTTGGTTAGTTTCTTTATAATAGAGAACTTACAGCTGTAATTCATTTAGTTTACATTTCTAGATTGAGAAGTATAATGTGTTCTATGGAACTATATTTGGACTGTTAGACTAGGTTTTCTCTCCAGCTGATACCTAAAAGTGGTGCAAAATTAAACCATTTGCCTTGTCATAATTTATTTTGAGAATTTTAGGCTATTATTTTTGATATGGCACCTGGTTTTTCCTTTGGGGCTTTCTGAAAAAAACAAGTGAATATTTATGGGTCTGTTTTGTCTACTACAATCCTGAACTTCCTAAAAATGAGACTCATCTGACACCATCCTGCCAGTTATGATCATGAAGATGTTTCAGTTTGACAGCCTAATCTTTTGTAGGGCTTTTCATCTTTTGCACGGGCTTTCTTTCCTCAGCCCTCTCATCAACATGATTGACTAAAGACTTAGCTGAGAAACTGCAAGGACTGCTGCAAGACCAGCTACATTTCCGTTAGCAGGGACGGATTATGATATAGATCTTGTCAGTGGTTTCTGTGGAACGAGGTTTGTATTTCATGGCTGTTTATCTAAGGATTGCCAAAGAAGAATCTAGAGCAGTAAGGATATTTCTTTAAATAGATGAAATCTAAGTATATAGGTCAAAAGGTAGATATGTATGTTCAGAGGAGTGTGGTTAGGTTATAAGCTCTAGCACTTAAAAGCTAGAGAATGGCAAAGTAATGTATCCTGTGCAAATCTTGGACTGCACTGCAGTTTTTCCTTCCCTGACCATATACCCTTTTTTCTCCCTCCAGTAAATGTCTGTCTTTTCCAGTGCACAGACTGAACTGTTACTTCTTGTGCTCCAGCTCCTTCCCCTCCTCTGCCTTCTAAGTAGATGAGCCAGGATGCTCTTACCTGCCAAAATCAGGTGCAGCCAACATGTGACACCTGATGCCACGCTGATCTGTTGTCTTTCCACATCTTGTTTGTTATTCATTGTCCAAACTGTGTCCCACACCCTGTACAGTGCATGTGACTCAAGGTTTTCCCTAGATACAAAATTATTATTTTCCTCCTGGGCTTTCCTGTAGCCTGCTGTAGTCACCAAGAGATGCACAAACACCAATTAAGTTATTTTCACAACACACCAGTGAGACAGCATACTATTATTATACCAAATTTACATATAGAGAACTAAGGCATGAGGAACCATGGTTCCACGTGTAAGCTATCAGCATCTTTAACTATACAAGTTGGGGCCATTCTTGTAACAAGGATGACCTATTAAGTAAATGAGGTAGGGTTACTGCTGAAAAATAGTATGTGATCATGTAATTAAAAACTAAGTCATACACAGGTACCTGATAAGGTCAAAAGAATGTAAGTCAAGCAGCTGTAATTCTGATATTTCCTAATATTTCAAGTTTAATTTATGGCCCTCGATTATGTATTTTAATCCAGCTAATATTTGAAAATTGTGGGATTAACCCCCCACAAAACCAGAAAAAAGGAAATTTCATTAGATCTCATTATCCTAATTTTCATGTGAGTCATCAGCAGGGTGTGAGCCCTGCAGCCTCACAGGAGAGTCGTACAATACCTGGGCTGCCACAGGCTGTGCTTCTGCAGAGGTCTAGACCATCTGCTACTAGCTAAAAGGCAATCTGAGAGGAAAACAACTGCAGTTTCTTTTCTGGATCAATGAGTACTCACAACAGTTAGGCACTGTGAAACCACAAACCGAAGTAGTAGCATTATTTGAGGGTTTGTGTTTTGTTTTGTGGGGTTTTTTTTGTTTTGTTTTCTCTTTTTTTGTGGATAGGCATTAGTTCCAGAGACATTGCTTTATCAGTATGTTTCATGGGCTTTTTTATGACATCAGAGGCTTATATATGGTCAGTTTGAAGAGAAAGGCATTGATTTGCTCAGTCTCCCAAACATGACCCTCGACGCTGCACTTGCACATTGATCCCTGTTGATCATATACATTTTGAGCAGCTGCTAAAATTTCTCCTACTACTTTGCTTATGTTTATAGTAGTTTCATGAAAAATTATACTATAAATACCTGCAAACTCTTAAAAGAAAAATCCATATCTTTCATACTGTCAGATCCATACTAGGCAGATCCACTGTGTATAGAGTTGTGTACCCCAGAACCTGGTCTAAAAATAAGAGAGTTGCAAGATCTCACTACATTATGTGCTAATTTATTCCTCAAGTAAGGCATTTTATTCCTTGACACTGCTCTTGTTATCTTTAACAACTTCTGTGATATAATTGTGGGTTTGGTTTATCATTTGTACACGTGGCGTTAGTCCAGTCTTCCCATATGCAAGAATCTATTTGCATTTTTATTTTGTCAAGAGACAATAAAAGCAATGAGTTCTATCTAAATTAGAAGATTTGCTTTATCTTTTAGTTTGAAACCTGCCATCCACTCATTCCTCTTGGCAGTCAGGCACAAACAAATCAGGAGACTTTCACAACATCTAGATAAGTCATACAAATACCTTGTGCACATCAGCATTGTGACTCAGAGTGCCCACCTTGCCTGTGATTTGTGCCATGTTAGCAATGCATCCTGTTGATCCATTGGTTGTGCAATGCAAGGCTGGCCTTGAAAAGGAAACTGGATGGTCTCTAAACATATGGGAGAATAGGAAAAATTAGGAACATTTATTACTATTATTTATGGGGGGATTTTTCTGTGTGGAAAAGGATGATTTTCTTAGGGTTCTTTCTCCTACTCTTATGACTGTGAAAATCCAGGAAAATCTGCCATCAGCTGGAGTTTTGTGCAGTAGTTCACACATTAAAAGCCCTAGAAATACCTGTGTATTTTATTCTAAAATAACTTTCATTCAAATACAGTCTTACATGTTTGAAAAAAGAAATTGAGTAAAACAGAAGTAACACTAAATCTTAAAAGGATTACTTTAAAAAGGTTAGCTCAGAGGGATTTTCCCCTTGAATTTGTTTTATTTGCAGACAATGACTGTAAGTCACCTTCACAGCAATATTTGTCCTATGAGTATTGAGTCCTCAAGGGTTTATCAAATCTGCTCTTCCTCTGGTGCTGATGCTGACATACTCACACTCTGGAGATAAAAAGGAAACACATCTGATGGCACATCGGAGGCAACATTTAATTACGTCAAACTCCTCTTCCCAAAGAATGATGACTTCTTTCCAGTTCTGAGGAACCACCTCTTGCATAAGCACTACATGGGTTTCATGGTACTGTGCATACCTGTAAGATGCTCGGTGCTCTCAAGCCCTGCTGAAGTCAGTGGAAATTGAAGTGTATTGTTCTTCTAAGAGTGATCAAAGCCAGGCCCAAGGGACACCCATACTGATGGTCAGAGTCATTATTAAGACTGAGATAGGAATAATATCTATGAAATCCAGAGATGCAGCTAAAGTTTCAGACACATAATATGAGTGGGTTTTTTCATGTACAGTCTGCCAGTCCTCAGCTACTCAAGACTGTCCTCAGGCCCTAGCTTAGCAAAACAGTTGAGGCAAGGGCTTAAATTTGGGTATGTGAATATTCACAGTCAAATCACACTGAAATGGATGCTATCACTGTCCCTTATTATTAAGATTTATTCTCTCCTCTATGCTTTCATAGGTAAATTCTCCTTCCCTTCCCCTGAGACCCATAGAACAAGCTTTGAAAGCCCTTGTGAGGTTTCCCAGGCTGAGAATTCTCAGGAATATTTCTCTGCATTTCTAGCTTTGTCACTCCTGTAAACATTTTCACAAATAAAACCTTACTTTATTCTCCAGGGAAAAAGAGGTCTGTAAAGTGGCAAGATAAGTTTTCCACTTTTTTTCCTTTTTTTCCCCTTATTTTTTAACATCAATTATTTTTCTACAACTTCTATTCTATTTTTACCAGAATCTCCTACTGATTTTTTTAAGACACACTGCTTAATATCAGCTACAGGCTTCTCAATGTCATTAGCCTGTTTAATACTATTTCAATTTTAATTTGCCAGTGTAAATCAATAGCAAATTGGATATTTGAGCCATTATTGCATCTTCATTATTACCCTAAGCATTTATTTACCATATTTACAGATTTATTTATATTTTAAAGCAAAAGTCTTTGCTTTGTTTCTAGGAGGATTCTGTAGCTTATCAATTAATTTACAAGTTACAAAGTTTGACTTCAAGCCCTTGGGGTGCTCTGATCCCACACTGAACAGAGCAGAGCTTTCCAAAATAAGCTTGCTGACGTCAGAACCTCTTGTTGCTAAGAGAAGAAGCGAGTGTAGCCTGGTAAAAGCATGCTGTTTCAACAAATCCATTTGAACTAGCAGCCAACCTATCTAAATACAATGAAAGTAGTTTTAAGCAATACATACCAAATTGTTACATCAGCCTGTTTTACCGGAGCCAGAAAAAAGTGGAGGGAGGGCTATTGAGGAAAATAGCAGAGGAGAAAAAACCCACACATCATCTACTTAGAGAGACTGCAGAATGTAAATGCGTTGTATCAGTCAGAAAACTAATGGAGGTGAGAATGACCTACCCTAGGCTAATAATGTACAGTACGTGCAAGTTCTCAAAAGAATTTCCAATTAAGCTTCTTTTTATTACCACACTAACCAAAGGCTCCACTACTGCATGGTACATTACTTTTAAGAATTGAACATTAATTTAGATCAGAGGTATGTATTCGCATCCCAACCAGGAGGACTGCTACAAAATATTGAGCCTCTTCTAGGAACAGCATGTAAATTCATCCATACTTTACTACATATACAATTCTCATTCAACTGCTTGACCACCTGGATGGATCTCTGCACCACGGTCCTTTATTTCTCTTCAATTGCTAATCCATTAAAAATGAAATGCTCTACAGTGTTCCATTCTGACCTTCTTAAAGACACATGCAAACACACATACCATCCCAAGCAGCTGAAATTAGAGTAAAATACAAGAGAATTCTTAGGCTTCACAGATTATAAAATGACAGATGATACTGGTTGCATGAATAGGAATTAAAAACTTGTCGCTTTTTCGAAGGGTCACCAGCTGTACAAATAAATGGTAACTATCATACATTTAAATAATGGCAGTGGAATACAACTTATTAATTTCTACTGTGTCATTGGAGAAAGCAGAACTGTGGCTCCACAGAGTGAGAATCTCCAGTGAGTTTCAGCATGAGAAATTTGCCCAAGCAGGAAAACCACTGCATTTGTATGGTTGATTCATTTATCATATGTTTTATAGAAATCACTTACATATCAGTGGGACTGGCTTGATTTTTCTTCATAAAATTATTGTGTCTTAAAAATGCTGAAAGTACAAAAGCACAAAAAGAACTAGTTCTGGTAGTTTGTGCGTCCTACCTTTGCATTTTTTTTTTCCAATTAATCCCATTTTAATTCCCTTTAAATCATCACAGAATGAAATTCCATATTTTAATGACCAATTTCCACAGCCTTTATGGATACACAGGCATTTATACCAAAATCGTTTTGGTTTAAATCCCTAAAGTAAGAAGAAAATATCTCTACTCGAAAGAGATAAAGAATGTTTCTGATTTGAGAAAATGGGTCTTGCTTCAAGATCTTATATTTAATGCTCTTTCCATTGGCTTAGGAGTGTTTTGAATCAAGCTCCTATCTTATGGAACACATAAAACTGACCCTGACTTCAGGGACATTCTCTGGGTTCAGGACAGCTCTGCTTTGCTTATATATGTGATCATGCTAATTGCTATGAGGAAACATCTTTTACATAGCATTAAAAAACCCCAAACTATTGCTTTTATCATTCAGCCAATACTGGAAGGAAAATTCAGTTTCACATGATTCTGTACTAATTTCCCTGGGAGTTAGTAGAAAGACTTGCAATTCAACAGTGGTCTTTCCGTTGATTACAATAGCTCTTCAAGTAGAATTTTCTGCTCTCTGGGCCACATTGTGTTCCTACTGTGATTCTGCTGATTTTTACATTGAGCACCAAACTCTGCCTTGGTTTTCTCAGAGTTATCATTAAACTAATTAATTAGCATTAAATCTGTGAGGTGCTGTGGTGCAAAACTCCGTGCTAGCATAATGCACTGTTAATGCTATTATTTAGTACAATCAATTGGAAGATAATTGTCCCTTAAATACGAGTTTACCTCAACCAGGATCTTTTGAGATCACTTGCAACATACATCTGAATGAGACTCTAACTACATATAGATTGAATAGACAAAATTTTCACAGGGTTTTATTTCAAATTCATGTACACAAGACCTTGAAGGTGAAATGTACAGTTATGCAATCACAAGGCAAAGATTTAATGGCCCTCTAATTAGAAACATGACCAGTTCTGTTAATTTACCTACAGGAGGAAAGGCTGTTCAATGGAGTGAGCATTAATCTGTGCCTCAGGAGGCTGCTGTTCAATTCCTTGCTTTTCCAGGTACCTCCTCTGTGACTTTGTATGAATCACATATACCTAGATTCTGAAAGGTATTTCATTATCTGCCCTTAACATCTCATTTAATCTCAGTCAGCTGCCTGAATCACAGAACTAAAAATAATCCTATGAAAATAAACAGGGATGTATGATATCTCAGAATATTCCCTTCTCCACTTAAAACACTATCTATATCTATAGCACTACTTATAGTAGTTTCCTTGGTATTGCCACCTGCTTAACCAGCTTTAATACATAGTTCATTAAAGAAATTCCTTGATTTCTCTTGAAAAGCTGTTCTACCACTTATCAAATTGATTTCTCTGTATCAGAACTGAAATCTTCCATGCATTGCTTATTTACTTAGAAAATGGGGTGACTTTCACTATTTAACCAAATTGTTGCAAGAATAAAGAGACTTTCATCTGAAAAAGTTATATTAATCAAGTTCAGGCATTGAAATCAATGTACTCTACATCTGAACAGCTTATGTAAGTAGCTAATCAAAACTAAGCACTGAAATTTGGGAAATTAACAACCAGTCCACACAAAGTAATTATCTGAAACATTCAAACATAACCAAGCTGCACAGGTTTTTGAATAAATCAAATTCTTTTGACAGCAACATGTACTTTTTTTTTTTCCAAAATATAAAAATTATATTACTCCATAGAATTTTTATGGAGAAAGAATTATTTCATTTAACTTTGTTTGATTGTCTTCACTAGCTCCTGTTATAGAGGTTGAATGTGAAAATGCTGTATGCAAAGAATATATCCCAAAGGAAATACACTCTATCTAGTCATCAAAGCACAGTGATAGCATTCTTTTCAAAACTGATCTCTGGAAAAGCATAACAGATGCTGACAAACACAAAGCTTCAAAAGAAGACCTAACGTCATGTTTCCACATTTTTTTTGAGCTTTATAGTTCACAATGCATATCTTCAACAAAAAGCTCACTTTTCTGATTCAGAATATGATTTTTAAATGTCAATTTTATTTCTATGGAAAAATACAAATAGCTAACAAAATTGGAATTCAGAATTTTCAGACTATCAATATAAAATATTTGTTTGGTTAATTAGAATTTTCTGTTTGATTATTGGATCATGAAAATGCTTGGAACTTTGATTTATTGTCTTGATAGAAACATTTATTTTAGACTTGAAGTACAGGACAAAATATCTTCCTATTTTGCCTTCCTAATAAGGGTTAAAATTAATGCGTTTCTTTCACCGTGAAATACCAGGTTGGATTTCTTTGGCAGCTGGCACTAAAATGACAGTTTAAACTTCAACTGCCGATTGCACAAATTTTGGAAAAGCAATCTCTTTATCTTAGTTAGTGTTTCCTCTCCCACAACAGTTTTTTAAAATCTATTGTGTGCGAGTTAAACAAGAGTTTTTCCCTGTTTCTTGTCAGGATTTTATAAAACAGTAGGGATTGCTGGTTTCTAAGATCTATAGCTGAATATATACTCCGGACTTAATTTGTTCATCTGTGGCTAACTCAGGTTAAATAGAAGAACCAGGACCCTTTTATAACTGTGAGTTACCAGACGTGCAGTTTGTACTGTAACTCCCCTTCTCACCACCTCCATAAGTACCAATTCTGCTCCTTACTTATGTTCACCTGCTTTCTAATTAGCACCTTGCCAAGCTGCACACCTGCAGCAGCCCTGTTCTCACCTACTCTACATTACCCATTATGTCTCCCCAGCACGTCCTACGCAGAAATAATTTTGTCACTACATCATTACACCTCGTTCCCTTGCAGTGAATACAGGCAAAAGCCAACTGATTAAAACCATGTTATTCTTGGGGAACAAGAGCTATTAATTTTCTTTTACATCATTAAATATTTTCACATAAAACGAAAATATTGCATGTCCAATGTCAGCTTTGCAATTGTTAAGACCAGCATAAGGGTTCAAAAAAAACCAAACCAAACCAAAACAAAAAAAACCCAGAAACACAAGGTTTTCTCTTCAGATCTCATTAACAGGTGTGCCAAACCATAGCCAAAAGTTTTGAAATGCTCCCATTGTTGAAATATGTAATTTTGCAGACAGGTGTACTTTTCAGTGTATGTATGCAGGAAGTGCATAGTTATAATCTGTCTTAATACTATTGAAACCACTATTTTGATTATTAGTTATATGTATATATAAATATAGTGTATTATATATATATGTATATATGTATATATATACATACAGTGTAAGTATAATGGAACTTTTTTAAAATGTGTGGCTTTATTTTTCCTCTCCACATATTTGTTACATCTTATTTAAGTAAAAATAATGAATATTCTGTGATTTTTTTAATCACTCAGTGTCTGTAATTCTGCTCCTGTGTGATCATTTATGCCTCTTTGAAGCAGGTAGGGTAGGATGCTAATATGCCACGCAAGCAGAACTATCATGAATCACTCTCATTTTGTGGTCATGTTGCAGGGTTGTAAATAACTTCACCAAAGCCAGCAAGCACTGTTTAGACAGGTATATGCTCTCTTAAAATCAGAGTATTGTAGTCTTCACAAAACATAAAATTACAAAACGCAGTAATGGCTGGGAAGAAACTGTGATCCACATTTCTAAAGTTGGTATATTTACAAAAAACAAAGGGTAAGGTTTATGTGGAATTACATTTTTTACCTGAGCATTGTCCTCTGCTTAGCAAGGTCTGTCTGTGCCTTCAGTGGGGTAAATCTGTGCTGTTTATTGGTATTTCTAAGAAAGGATTGTGCAACTGATCCTTGTTGAAGAAAACTGTCATAATTCATTTACTTTAATGGCAAAACAGTACTAGGACTAAGAAAATATGCAAGCGATTTAAGAGCAAAGACATTTCAAGGAAATTGCACAGTGTATTTGAGATTGGAGCTTTCAGCACTGAAAAATACTTTAAAAAAATTAAAAAGCTGTTTGAGGGATGTAAATATGCAATACAATTTTACTGCCATAAATTTATACGCAAAACCCACAGACATTTGCAATGTTTTTTGTTTGAAACTCTACAATAATCAAATACTAGTTTTAGAGTGTATCTCTTCTAATGGCACTCCCTTGGATTAGCATTAAAGGATTTCTGCCAATGATGTACATTTATTAAAGCTCAAGTCAATTAACAAAAATATGCTTAAGAATTTAGTGTGAAATCTTTTTTTTTAAATATTGAATAAAAATAATTGTAGACTAGAAAATCTCATTAATTTGGAATTCACTGGTTGGAAAAAACATTACTTTGCCACACCTTAAGAATGGGAAAACTCCATCCCATTTCCTGTCCTAATTCCTGTTCCAACTTGCACAGCATGTTTAGTTCCAATGATTGCACTACTTAGCAGATACATTCCTGCCCAAGAAACTCAGCCAAGTGTTGAGATTAAATCTTTATTTAAATTATAAGATAAAAATAGTGCCACGTGCATATTTTTGGGTAGTACTTCTCCCTACCCCATGGTAATAATAGCTAGATATCAATCTGTAACAATGAATCAGTGAAAGAAACCATAACTCTAAAATCCTGTTGAGAAAACACACATTACGTGGTCACAGTCACAGAATTATTGGGATTAAAAGGGACATCTTGTGGTTATCTGGTTCAACCCCTCTGCTCAGGCAGGGCCACCTAGAGTTGGGCTACACCCAGGACCATGTCCAGACAATTTTTAAATATCTGCAAGGATGGAGATTCCACAGCCTGGCAGTCTGTGCCAGTACTCAGTCACCATCACGGTCAGAAGTGTTTCCTGATGTTCAGAGGGAACCTCCTGTGTTTCAAGTTGTGCCCATTGCCTCTTTCCCTGTCACTAGGCACCACTGAAGAAAGCCTGGTTCTACCTTCTTTATAACCTCCCTTCAGATACTTATACATATGAACAAGACCCCTGAAAAGTCCCAATTCAACTTTGTGTATCACAAAGACAAGCTCAAACCTGTTTCAGCCTTGGGTCAACATTTAAATGGCTGCACTAGATTGCAGACAACTATTGTAATGCCTATACCATAGACATTTATCCTTAGCAAGGTAAGTCCTTGCTGTTAATGCGGTTAAACATGCAGGAATTTTTTAATTTTTAATGGTTTTTTAACATTGCAAATCATCCTAACGGCCCCTCTCCTTGCTTTCTGAGTTAGTCTGTAGAAAAGCTCAACACTGGTTTAGACATGGGCCAGTCCCTGCATGTGTCCATACACCCCAAAGAAGGGGCAAAGTAGCCTGAATGCGTCTGTACTCACTCATATAGTCAAGGCTTCATACAAAGCTAGGTCACAACACATAGAAAAAGCAAAATATCTCTGGTGGGGCACTTCAGCATTTATGCACACTGACAAGGAAACACTGACAAGGAAACTGCCTGAAGCTGCCTAGTAGGACACGTTAAGCCCATCCCATTTGGGGAATTCAAACTAGAATCATCTCTTGGCCTTTGCTCCAAAAATAGCAAGGGGTCATGCTTTGTAAACAGAGGGAAGATGTCATTTAGGCATGCATGTCACCATCCAGCTTTTCCAATACCCTAGTGGTTAGCATATTCAGATGAGGTGTGAGATTCTTGTCTTTTATCAGTGATGTCGTCTTCCAGGGAAGTGTCCAGCAACCCAAATATAGAATTGAGTAAGAGAGAACACATCTCACCTCTGTGTTATAGTTGGACAACTATACAGCCAAGAGATAAGAGTATTTACTTTTCTTCACAAATATTTCTTCCAGATCACTCTATGATTATTCATATTAAAAATGATATTAAGTTTTAATTACACTAATCACATATAATTTACTGAATCTACTTGTCAATCTACCTCTATTCTTTGTTCTTTATTCATCAAATGCACTCTTAAATGTCTCTGTGCAGCCTGAGAAAAATTGCTTTTCATATGTCAAAAAATGAGTCCTATAGAAGATATAATTTATGAGAAGTATCAAACACACACATAAATACTGAAATAAATGTGCTTATTTTGCAGTGTCAATGCAAGTAAGTCCTGTCATTTTTTATACAGTCTTGGGAATCACAACATCAGTTATCATTAATCAGAGGAAAGAATAAAATTAATACTAATCTGTATAAAGAAAAATAATCTGTTCCTTTCTGACCACTACCAAAATAAACCACAATGGGAACATAAATAATTTATAAGATTTATATGTTTATATAAAGAGAGAATTTAGCATTCTAATTAGACTTTTACTGATCAAAACTAATGTCCCAGTGCTTAGTCAAGACCTGTATTCTGAAAATTCACACATGGCATTGATATAAAATATATTAGCAACACAACTGGGAGACTAGCTCTTAATAAACTATTTCTCCAAAAATTATGCTGCTTATGAAATACATACAACTTTCCCAAAATAGTTTTTTTTCCAAATGTTTTATTACTCTCTATCATGCCCGTTGATGGGAGGTAAGAAGTGGGGGTCAGATCTTCCTGACTCATGGAGCTGACTATGAAGACTTCTGTAGAACTAGTCACTGTTCAGTCTTCTTTATTTCTTTTAACCATGAAGTATGGTTTATGAGTTGTAAATGGAAGAGTTCATAGCCCCTGTTTGATTGAATTCTTATACCTTCAGGTATAAAAAAAGACACCTTGAACATCACTGCAAACAATTTTATCATTTATGGCAACCACAACTGACTACAGAGATACTCACAGACACAAATAAGAGAAGTTTTCTTTCATATACCCAACAAACCATTCTGCAGTACAGTAACACTGGCATCTATTAAATGAACTTATAACTTAAAATTTTCAAGTTTCTAGGATATCTCTGAAAAATTTGTGGAAGAAAATATGTCCAGCACCTGTGGGTTTTTTGATATAACAGAGAATTTTCTACAGAAGATATGAATTACAAACATTTTTACAGGCAGTTTTCCTTGTTACTTCAGTGTTAATACATTTCCAGTTGATCTCAAAATGTACTGTTATCTCCAAACTCCCTTTAAAAAGAAACGTGGTTTGGGCTGTTCTAGCTTTTAAGGCAGTGTTTTACAGCTTCCCCGTGAAGTGTTCTGTGGATGTGCTTCATATTTTAGTTCTACAGAGTCATAAATAGAGAAAGGAAAATGATAATGTAGCAATCCATACCTTTTGGATTTATTTCTATAAACTTTCTGCTGGACTGCAGCAGAGATGACCACTGCTATTAACAAAAAATGGGTATGGTGATTCAGGAACACATGCATTGTACTTGCATTCCCTCTGTATGAAAGTAGTTTTAAGCTAGTTAACTAGGCCAAAGTAAAAAGTAATTTTACTTTCATGAACATAGAGTCACACAGTGAAAAATAATCCACAGAAGTCTACATGTGGCACTCCACATGTGTAAATAACTCATCTTTTAATCTCCTCAAGGATTACTGATGGGCAAACATGTTATCCAAATATAAGAGTTTCTACTATTTTACAGTTTAGGAGGCTGTGTCATTATTTTTTTCAAGCTTTTATGGTGACAAATGCTTAAATTACTTAGATAAGAAGAAAAGGACAAACAAAACAAAATATTGATTGAATCTTCATTAAAGTATTTCCTCATCTATGAAACTGTTGCAACTAGTTGCTTATTCAGGTAGAACACATTTTACCTCTCCCTGTTTTAATTGTATTAATATTTATTTGGCATACTAAATATAAAATTGCATAATGTACACAGCTACCCAGTGTTTAGGGTTTTCTTATTTAAGGAAAATGAATTATACCTTCACTAGTACTGTACCACTGTAGATTCATTTTCCTTACACACCAGTGTGTTGAGGAGGTGTAAGTTGCATTGTGTCTCCAGAAGTGCAAAGTATTTGCATATTTCAAATCTGTGAAGCTTCATGGATGAGCAAACAAAAATAATCACTGCTGCACATATTTGTCTCAGACAGCAGTATGGATATATATTTCTGCTGCTGAAATCTTTATTTTTTTTAATGTGCCCAATTATTAGAGCATGCATAAGACAAAGGACTTGAATTAATACCCAGTAAACCAAAATAAAAGTACTATAATCATGATAGTTGTTTCCTCTTAGAGGTCTGTTTGTGTGATTTTATAGTTCCTGAAATACAGCTCCAGCCATAAACAGGTCATATCAATTTTTTTAAAGTATTGCCTAAGAAAATGAATTTACATATTATCACAAGAACAGCTGAACAGATTCATAAACAGTATCTTGTAGGAGTAGGTTAGTTGAAAAGTATTTTGAAATATGAAGGCCACCATTTTGTTTCTATTAAAAACAAAGAAACACAGAAGGTTTCACTGGAGCAGCACAGAGGCTAAAATGAGCATTTTGACTACAAAGCAAACAAATAAACAAATAGAAAATCCAAACAATCATTTACGTGTCTCTGTCTAGAAATGCCTCCCAGCTTCATGTATTCTTATGGGAGCTTCTTAGAATATGTGGAAGGGAATAATTAATTGCTGTTTCATTTAGGTGGTTGTTTTGGATTTCATTGTTTATTTATTCCCTAGTGTACTGTGCCTTACAGAAAAATCGTGATAAAATATATTAGAAATTAAGTACATATGTTTCTATTAATACTAAACATAACTTGTAGCAGTTATTAAATCAATTAAGATTTCGTAGATAACTGTCTCAGACAGAAATTTTTGTGGAATGGTTTAAGAATCCTATACTAAGTAATGCAATTCCACATTAAATTATGTAGAAAATGAGCATAAGGAACAGAAAGTCAGCAGAACAGAATGTAAGATTTTTGAGAACATAAATAAAAATCCAAGAGCAAAATTTTTTTGTATTTAAAAGAAACAATAGGATTACTATGCAAAGTCCATTTTTCATTAAAATGTTAGGAATGTTTATACCTACTGTACATGGATTAGAGGTGTTCTGTTGTGTAAAGAAGATAAAATCCTACTGATTGAGGATTTAAAAAAAAAAAAAATCTGTCATGCATATAAGACACAGGCTATGAGTCCATAATAATATGCATTGCCCTGAAAATGTTGCAACAGCTGTGAGGAGTTGTGTTGCCAGTGTGCCAAATGAAAAACAAAACCTATTTCAAAGCACAGAGGACTGGAAAATAGAGCAGGCACTGGCATGCGCTATGCATCACATTATATACTTGGATGGGTCAAGTGGATATTTGCTCTTACTTCATATGCATTTCACTGAAATAAGATTTCTGGAGCACTGAAAGGAAGAAATAAGAGTCAAGTAGAGGTCAACTCACAAGTAAGAATATTCAATATTTATTTCCTATAAAATTACTAAAACACAAATACGCCCACCCACAGCAGCAGGAAAGGTGTTGAAATTTTATTATGCCTTTTCCTCTGAAAAATTTCTTTGGACTAAGATGGCTTTGCCACTAACAACCTCATTTAACATAGCAATCACAGATTATTGCTTCTTGGTCCCTTGAAAAGGGTCAAGTTTGCAAATTCTCTCCTTATTTGTGCCATTCAAACTCATTAAACTGATACTGCCGCCAGAAGGTTACCACAAGGTTAGTGACGGTTAGTCAGACTGCCAGGATTCATTTTCACTGCTTGTGAGTAGGTGATTCCCTCCTGAGCATGAAACATGAACAGCTCCAAATATAACCTTCAGTTTTTTCTTCTTCTTCTTCTTATTGCTTTTACCTTTAGAGGTCAGAATATCTCAATTCAGCCATAAGGATAGTAGAACTCAAAATTGTCTGGTATCAGATTTTGCTGCATTTCAAAATAATATTTTTCTTAAATACTTTCAGAGAAAGATAAAGCAAAATGCAGAAGTGATGGCATCAAATAAATAGTATCACTTTGTCTCTGTAACTGAAATATCCCTTTGGGATGTAACTGTCCTCTAATGAATACAACAATATGTATAATTTTAGCTTAAATTTCAAACAACATGGACATTCATCCCTAAATATTAGACTGAGGCCATCCTCTTTTTATGCAACATCCAAAATAATGCAACATTACTTATGTACCATCAGTCAACACCTGTCCCTGGAGGTTCAGGCTGCTGATGAATGACAGCAATCCGAACAACTGCTTTTTCTCACCTCTCAGGCAGAATTCATTGTCACCTTTTGTTTTATTAAAGAAGTTGGCTGATTTTGCCAAGATGAATTTTTAAGAAATACATATACATATATAGATATAAGCATAAATGTATGTAGAACGAAAGGGAATTCTGGAGGTCCCAAATCACTGAAGTTCCAAAGTGGGTGAGGTTGCTTTGGTTTCGTGCAGCCCAGGAACAGCTTCATGGGTGGAGACTCCAGAGTCTCTCTAGGCAGCAGGTCTGGCCTCATGTTCTTAACCACTCTGAATCTGTAATCATTTATTTATTATTTATCTGTTATTGAAGCAGAACACTCTGGTGGCAAAGAAAGTCACATTTGTCATTGGTATTTGCTTTATTCTGCTTTGTCTATTTATATGGAGAGTACTTAACTCACTGTGATACAAATTGCAGAAACTAATAGATGCTGTAAAGGAAAATCTTTCTTTCTATAGTTAAGAGTGGAAGGATACTGTTATTTTCCCAGGTACTGACAAAACTGAAAGTTGGTAATCAGCTCTTTTTATCTAGCACTATATAATATCACACTTGTTTCAAGACTGGTCTCCAATATCACAAGGGCACCTTGAAATCCATGTTCCTCTGAGCCAAAGAGATCACTGCATTATACTAACTGTAGTCTGTAACAATAATTCATATATATATATATATATATATATATATAGGAAAAAGGGATAGTCTAACTCAGATTCACATTCATGATTTAAATGGCTGCTATTTTTGTTGAAATTGCCCATCTGTCTGTTTCTATGCATCATACAAGAGAACTGAAATAAAGCAGAATAATTTAAAAAAAACCAGTCATATAAAAGGTAATTTGGGGGGTAAAATATGGTCTTCATCCAGGTAATAGAGAAAAACTTGGGGTTTGCATGGTCTTTCTGAAGGGGCAGAGGGGAAATTTATCTAGAGATCATCAATGTGTAGGTGTCTGAAGACAATGATGAAAGGGAATTTATTTTTAAAACAACATGTTGTCAAAACAGGCATATGGAATTTCATCATGGACTGCTTAATTACAACTCTTATGACATGTCCTAATACAAAAATATCCATTACAGTGATATTATCCCTTTCTTAATTCAACAGGATGGCAACAGTTTTCGCCTAAAGCTTTGTGAATCGCTTCCACTACAAAGTTAATCATGTTTATAATCTATTTCAGAATTAGTTGGATTTGTACTATATTGTAGCACAAATGTTTTCAAAATACTTTGGAAAGCATTTCATAAGACAAACTTCATCCAATTCTGTCTGCCAGAGCACCCACATGCTGAACCTTGAAAAACCACATTACTGCATGAGTCAAGTTTCTGTCATCCTTTCACCTAATTTTGTTCTCTGATTTTTATGCCAATTATAAATTTAGAAATACATAGAATCAGTGCAATGTTGGATGGGAAATTCATTTTTTATTCTTGTAAAATCAATGATTTAAGTGTTTTCCTTTATATACACACAGAATAAAGCAGATTATTCAAATAAACACACCGTAGTTTTGATGCTATTTTTAGTGCAAGATCTAGTTAAAGACTTGGATGACTTAAACACAGTCTGACTATCACTGATTTTTTTTCTCCCTCTGACGAAGAAGGCATTCAGAAGTGTAAAGACCAAATGTCTCTTTTTGCTTTTTCTCTCAAGCAGCTGGAGAATTACAAGAGAAGGGATAGAAAACTGAGAGCGTTATATTGAAAAATGGGCATGTTCATGCATGAAGTTCAAACAAAATATGCTGGCAACACAGAACAAAGTTCACCAGCTAATTCTAAATACATCCTTTGGGTAATTTTTCAGAGGGCAGTGATCACAGAGTTAGCATAATAAAGGCTCTTTCAATGGGTAAACTTCTAAAGGAACTAAAAATTCTCTTCTTCTTACACACTTCTCTCAAAACACAAATCCAATGCCAAGACCCTGCCAGCACACTGCCCTTGTGCCTGCTGTGTTCTGTATGAGTGCTACTATGCTCCATTAGTTCTCCTGGCCTGTTTTTTTTCTGTTTGTTTGTGTCTCCTGTGTAATTTTTCCCTTCTTCATGCTATGCCTTGGAGAAAAGAGGGTCATCTGTTCTGTCAGGCTTCATCTCGATTCCTGCTAGAGTTCCTTTGAATAACAAAGACTCTCCTCATACCCCACTTCTGAAGTGCAAGTAATTTGCAGACAATTTTGATCTGGTGGAGGGCTCTCACTATACTTCCAGGTCTACAGGTGTGGCCTGTGAAGTGATTGTATCTACACTGCTGGTATCAAGATATGCAGTTTAAATTAACCCACATGAAGACCCCAGGTAAAACTATAGTAATGCAGAACCCCAAAAGAAGAAGGAAGCTTAGAGATGTTCTCAAATGTAAGCCACTACCATAAAGATTAATAAATGTGATGATGCCATCATTATTCTGTCCCCCTGGAAGTGTTGATGTTACAAATGAATGTTAGACTTAGGCTGGAAGAGGAGTATCAGAATATGTAAATATATGCTAATAGAGTTTATTCTGGTACTAAATTGGAAAGAATGGAAAGTGTATGTAATTAAACAGTCACCCTCATATCTTAACGGGATGACCATGAACTGATCTGTCTTGTACCTTTGATGTAGGTTAGCCTATATCAAGTATCTGTTTTCTAGATGGCAATCTACACAACATTATGAATTCAACTTTTCCTCTATTTTTTAAATACATAAGTATATTTTGCATAAATATTTACATATTTTAAATATACAGTTTCTTAGGTCTTCCTCCCTTAATCTATGCAATAACAGTTAGACCTAAAAAAGAATATCTGGAGGTACAGCACATCCACTGCAAATGTACAAAGAAAACCTAAAGCTAAAACACACAAGAGATGGAGAATAGCTCTACAAAATGCTTTTCAGTAATTCTCCACTGAATAGCCATAAAAAAGCGTTAAGTGTAGAGATGGGCGAACACAGCTGTGGATTCTTCTGTCATCCTGTATCAAGAGCTGTTCTGCAGATAATCCATTTAGAAATGCTCTTTGGCCAGAGCTAGCATGTGCCAAGTTTCTGCATCAGTCATGACATTCTGCCTTGCCCAGACAGAAGCCAGTCAACAACTAATGCGATTACATGGCCAGGATAGTTTTTAACAGGAAAATGGTTTAGAAATTTGCAAGTGGATTTGAACCGATAATCCTTTGAATGAAAGGTGGCTTTTCATGTATGGATGCAGAATGACTATTTCTAGCAATGGAAACAGGAGACAAAAAGTTCAAAAGAAATTTGTTGGGGTTCGGCTGGGGGGAGGGGGGTATTGTTTTGGTTTGCTTTGCTTTGCTTTGTTTTTTAAGGCTTCAGCCTGTTGAAGTGTTTGTCACTTGTTTTAGAACTCATACCTCAAGCATTTCTCTAAGTAGAAAGGCAGATTCATTTGGATACAGTGGACATAGTCTGATCAGCAAGATATTTCCTGTAAATGGGCTGTGTTCTTTGCAATCTACATTGCAGCTCTATTAGAAGGTAACAACAGTCAAAGGTATCCATGAGCACTATTTACCTCCTTTTGAAAGTGCAATCATGGTATAGTGAAGACTGTACTGAAAATTGCTTATTAACTATATAGGCAAATGTAAGGTATTATATCCTAGCAGTACTGTTCTATTTCATTTTAGCAGAACTAATTTTATCTCAATAGCCAAAATTCATTACTTTAGACTACAGGTTGAATGAAGCAAAATGCAAACCAAATTACTGAGACTAATTGTTCCATTTCATCCAAATGAACAGCAACTTACTAAACATCAACTTGTTGCACTGATTTCCCTATTTTTTTTTCTGAGTTTACTGTGGAAAGACAGGAAGCAGAGAACAAAACCTGAAAGTTTTGCCTTCTGAAAATATGGGCCTACCCCATTTTAACTGCCTCATTCACCCAGCACAAAGTGTAAACTCTAATCAGAACATTTGGAAAGCACTGCAAATCCAAAATAACATGCAGTATAAGAATGACCCAAGCAGAAGCAAACAGAGCCCACATTTGACTGTTTCCTTCTGTCTATCACAAACAGCACTTTTCATGGAAAATCTTGGAACTTTTCCTGCATCATCTTACTACAATTTACCTGTTAGCAAGTACTTGATAATTTTAGTTAATCAATATTTAACTTCTTTAATCTCTCTGCAATTGTAAGCACTTGCATTTTCCCCACGTTTCCATCCATGAGAAACTGTCTTCAGGAGTTAGCTGGCTGCTTCTAGTCTGAGCAGCTTCAGTGAATGGAGGAGTCCTTACATGCCCTTAGGCTGACCCTTGATTGACTCTCAGTAAATCTAGGCCATGGTAAAATATTGTGGCTTCTCTGTAACATGATATATAGAGGAAACCCCTCATATTAGGTTCCATTTCTGTCTACAGTTGTGTTTGTCTGTCAGTCCTTCATCACTGGAGAAAACTAAAGCTGTTTTTCTATGGTGACTTTCCATCCACTGGACATGTCTGCATTCCTTGCTCTTCTGCTTATATTAATACTTCTTTCTATAATGAGTTTTGTGAAAGTAATCTTTTTTCCTACATTTTTATGTAGGGTTTTAATACTACTTATAAAGTTTTTCTTTTGCTTTTTTCTTAATGTATTCCTTTTAAGTATTTCAACTGAGTTTATTGTTGGCAAAGAGAAGGGATTTATTGCATTAAAAACTGATGTACTCATCATTCTTTATTTTGAATAATTTATTAACACAAACCCCAAGAGTACCTTAGAAAAACCCAAAACCATACCTTCTGTGAACATACCACACCTACATCCATAAATGTTGATGAGCTCAACACTCTCCTTACAACCTAATTAGTATATCTGAGCCATTTGCTTTTGTGCCAAAGTAATCTATGACCAAAGATTCAGCCAAAGCAAGTGGGGTTTTTTATTTGCATCAAACCTAAGACTACATTCAAAAACAATCAATAAAAATGCATTACCTCTTCTAAGAGTGGGAATCATCAGACTTAAATCTCATCAAAAATTTCAAAGGGTTGGTTCACATCCAACTACTTGCCTCTCAGTTTTGAACTGTGCCAAAACAAACAAGGGATCTAAAAATAAGACTCTGCATTGTGTCTACTATCATCCTACTTGTTCTACCTTTTTTCCAAATCAAATTGCAATGATATAATCCAGAGGACTGGGCAATCACCCACCACATGAAGTTTAACAAGGGAAAGTGCCGGATTCTGCACCTGGGGTGGGGCAACCCCAGCTGTATGTGCAGACTGGGGAATGAGATGCTGGAAAGCAGTGCCACTGAAAGGGACCTGGGGGGTCCTGGTCACTGGCAAGTTGGATATGAGTCAGTAGTGCCCTGGCAGCCAGGAGGGCCAACTGTGTCCCGGGGGGCATCAGGCAAAGCCTCGTCAGTCGGTCGAGGGAGGGGATTGTCCTGCTCTGCTCTGCACTGGGGTGGCCTTACTTTGAATATTGTGTGCAGTTTTGGGCACCACAACATAAGAGAGGCACCGAGCTATTAGAGAGTGTCCAAAGTAGGGCAAGGAAGATGGTGAAGGGCCTTGAGGGGAAGCTGTACGAGAAGCAGCTGAGGTCACTTGGTCTGTTCGGCCTGGAGAAGAGGAGACTGAGGGGAGATCTCATCACAGTCTACAACTTCCTTGGGAAGAGGAGAGGCAGACTGCTCTCTTCTCTTTGGTGATCAGTGACAGGACCAGAGGGAATGGCCTGAAGTTGTGTCAGGGGAGGTTTAGGTTGGATATTAGAAAAAGGTTCTTTGCCCAGAGGGTGGTTGGGCACTGGAACAGCCTCCCCAGGAAGTTGTCACAGCACCAAGCCTGACAGAGTTCAAGAAGTGTTTGGATGATACGCTCAGGCACATAATGTGACTCTCGGGGATGATCCTGTACAGGGCCAGGAGCTGGACTTGATGATCCTTGTGATTCTGTGATTCTATGAAAATGAATGAGTTTTTCAAACCTTTTCCCAATGAACAAAGAGGTGATCCAAATGAGAAAGGGTAAGCAAACAACAAGTTCACAGTCTACATCAGAAATAGGAAGAAAGAAAATAAGTCTATCTATCCTTCTGGCTTTCATAATTTGTTGATTTAAAAAAAGAAAAAAAAATCAAGAAACCAAATTAGGTTAATAGATTAGTGAGGATGCCTGTTTCCTAGTTCATTTAATTATTTTCATTTTGTTAATTAATTTTGAGAATATTAACTTTAGCTTTAATGTTGAGGTTTCTAGTTCTTTGGAATCAGATTAAGTGATTCCAAGGTCTTTCATGTCTTTTCTAGTTCTCCTTTCAACTGCTTTCATAACTGCTTGCTTCTATTTATATTTCTCCTACCACAAACCAATGTCACTAAGATACTTCTGTTCTTGCTAGTAAGAAATGTTAAATCTGCTATTTTTGGGAAGAGGCTCAGCACCCTTTGTGCTGACTAATTACTTTCATTTCTTTCATCTTGTTTTCTATTTTCCATCTCCTTTATTTTGCATTAACCCCTTAGGGCTAGCAGTCTAGTGGAGCCAGGCTTTCACGGCGATGACAGCTCCTTAACAATAGCCAGAGATGCTGAAGCATTTCAGTGTCACAGGCTGCAAAAAAAATCCCCACTTTCTTGAGACAGTCATATTCATAGATAAGCTGTGATGAGTTCCATGTTTTCCTTTCACACTGCTTGTTCCAGTCCAATTGAGCAATGGCAGCAGGGAGACATTTTTCTCCTAGCCTCATCAAGATGTAATAACAGGGTTCCTATTGTTAGGGAGGCGAACCTTGCTTCTGTTGGCACCGATAAGACTTTTAATGTAAACATAGTCCCCAAAAGACAACATACTTGTAGTTAAAAGAATACAAAAATGTCTAATAATAACATACCGCCATTCTGAATTCTGACACATGCTTCTGATATTGCCAGTCTTTCCTCTTTCAAGTCATAAACTTAACACCATAACCTAAGTTACAGCAGTCCTATAAAAGACACAGAGGTCAGAATACAAGGTGTTTTTCCCTCTCATGAAGCTTGTTTAAAGTTAATAGTGAAAACAGCCAGAGCCTTGTCACAAAGAAACGGATGTAAAAATAAAGGTCAGGAACCTGGCTCTCTCTGCCTCTGCCTCGACCAGAAGAACCAGTCCAGCAAAGACATGGTAACAGATCTCTTTGTGCTCTTTCAAAGCACAAAGGGACAGAATGGGTGACACTGACATGTCACATGCAACAAAACACAATGCCTCCTGTTCTTTGGCATAAGCTATCTGACTTGATTTTATTTTGCTCCAGGCCTGCAGGTGCACAAAACACTTCAAGAGTTCCTAATCCAAAATTCCTTCTATCTTGGTACATGCTGTCCCTATTCTACTTGTAAGGAACAGATCTCAATAAAAGATTTAGCATGATTTATATCTAATTATTAAATGTTGTTTAATAGCATAAGAGTTTCTACAGGTAGATAATTTTAGGACTAACCAGAGGTAATAATAAGCTTTGGTATATTGGTCTGCTCTCTCCTGGTTGCAGAAAATGAATGGATCCAAAAAGTCAGTTGATATTTGGCCACTACTGTTCTGATCCACTAGAGCAAAATTATATCATAGTGGAATGCAAAGTCAGGAATAAATTAAAAAAAGCAACTCTAAAATGTCAAGCTTGTACACCTAACACCAGTTAATTAGAGCCATGCCCAGGCATGTAACAAACCCAACCACCAGTTACCAAGGTCACAGAACCTCCACTGAACCAAATGTCTGATTTTGCAGATTTGGGTTCTAGGTGCCAGAGCACTGTCCAAATATAAAGAAGTTTTTCAAAGTCATCAGTGGCCCTGGTAATAATTAGCCACAAGATTCACAATTTCATTAGTACTGGAGAGACCAGTCATAATGATATTCATTTTTCTATTGTTCATATAAAGCCAAGAGTGATGACTGCCAGATATATCCTATCCACTTTGCCTAGTTCTCACTGCCAGGGAAAGTGTATAATATGATTACAGACTTGAGCACATTGCGGCACTATGTCAGATGCTTTTTTTAAACTGCCATCTTCCCAATTCATGATTTATATTTGAAATGCCACTAGTCCTAGCGCTGTAAAACATAAAATGACTTTGCAATCAATGCAGCAATGTCTCCCTGAGTTTACAGTCTGGAACAAAGGCTTGAAATAACATAAATTGCCTCATATTTTCTGGCAGACTGTTATTGCTGAAATCTGGTGACAATTCAATGATTCTACCAGGTCACTACTAGGTAATGACCCACACTGGATGTACCTATAGCTTTTCACAAATGTTTCCTGTGTAAGGTTAAAGACATTATTGTATTTTCACTGCATGTTTAAAGTATGGCCTGCAAAGTCAGGGAATGAAGAAATGTGTCTCCTCCAAATCTAACTGGTCCTTTGATACTGAAAAACAAACATTTTAATGCTGGTTTAGTTTCCTGAGGACTCAATTATCCCTTTTCCGACAACCTTCAGTTTTCTCACAGCTTTTTAAATGTCTTGTGGTGCTGAATTTAATAAAATTATATTTAATATAAATATAATACTAAAGGAACAGATACCTATTCAACAGGGAGTGGAAAACAAGAAACAAAGCACATTCAGTCACCGAGGTATTTAATTTCATGGTACCTACTGTGCAATTCAAACATAATGTGTCAGAAGGCACTCTTTACCTATTGTATATAAATTGTCAGTTATATCCTTGGATAGATACTGCCTGAAGAGGAGGTTATTGCTGGGTCCAGAGAGATAACATGTAAATCTTCCTCATCTCCCTAGAAAATACACAGTGAACACTGCAGCATACAATGAATGTGCCACAGTCACCTTTCTATTTTCTGTCAAATTTATGACCATGTTTTCCTCAGAAACAGTTGAATAAGTTACTCCATGCCAGGGGGAGAAAAGCCAGAAAGAGTTTTACTCACTAAAAACATATGCTGCCACCTTCTTGAAAATCATTTGGTTTGATTTGGTTAACATAAGGAAAAGAGGGGGGAAAGGAGAGAGCAAGCGATGCAGAATAAACTGTACCCTACCCTCTGACAGCAGCATTTGGCACACAGACAAAGCACTAACGGTTTCTTAGTAGTGATAACTAGCAAGTCAGCTTCTGTCTGTTTATTTGTTTCCTGTTCAGTTGTGTTTTGCTAACACAGTACTTCCAGTCACTTTCTTTCTTACCACAAAGCAAATCCAGCAGTAGATGAATTATTCTGGCACTATTCAATATTTTTACTTTTTTTTTACTGTCCACAGGCTTTACATGTAGCTATTTTTGAAACATAAGTGAAATTGCATTACAGAGTATTTTTGTTCATTTGCCCTGTCACATCCTTTGCAACTCTAATAGTTGTGTTGGATAAGTTGAACAAAGTAGTTTACAAGCTAAATATAGTCACCACTAAAGGAAGGACTAGATCATGATGAGAGCAGACTTCTGGGATTACATTTACAGTCCCAGGGCAGCAGCAATTCCAGAGGGCAGAGAGATGTTCAGATGAAAGAGGAAGGCAATAAGTCTTGGATAGGATGGCTTTATACAGCTTCCAAAGAACAGTTCTTTTTTTGCTAGACTGTGTTTCTGATTTACTTGTACTGCCACAACTGCTCCAAGAACACATGTCATCATAGACTTTCCCCAACCTGTGAACACAAGAAAAGTTCAGGAAAACATGATGTTGCATGCTGCAAATGTTGAGGCCTCCTTTCATCATGGCTGGGCTTCGCGAACGAAGATTTGGGAAGGGTTCTACCCACGTTTCTTGCAAGCCCGTTGGTGGCTAAAAAGGCCAATACGAGTTGAGGCCTTCAGACACTAGACAAACTATCTTATTTCCCTTTTTCTCCCTTCTTTATGAGATGCCTTCATCTTTTCACTATGTTTCTTTCATTTTATTTTCCTCATCTATACTCTTACTTTCTACTTGTTCTTAAATTTTAAAGGAAATTTTCATTAATTTCTGCTACCTCTTCCTTCAATCAACCACTTTTTTTCAATTTTTTTGCCTTTTTTTTTTTACTGAGGGGGGTATGATGAGGGAATTTTTTCCCTAAATGTACTAATAGATTGGTTCTCAGTCCCATGATGCTAGAAGGGCAGGTTGAGGAAAAATAAAAGATAAAGAACACAACTGAATGAACAAAAAATCTGCTTTGCATTCATGAACTGCTTATAAGAATAAAATCTTGCCACTGATTTTCTAGTTACAATCAAGATGCATATCTCAAGTGTACCTAGTAAAAATTCTGTGACTACAGCAATAAAGCTGCAAGAACAATACAAATCAGGAAGCAAGGCAAAATTACTCTGCCGGGTAAAATGCTCCAGTGAAACTGGAATGAGAAAGAAGCTTTTAAAAGCAAATTTTCCTCTTTGACATTAAAAAAAGACCCACAACCACTTCAGTTGCAGAGAGATATTTACCCATGGTAGTTCATACTTTTCAGAAACGATTTTAGATTGCTGAAAGGTTAAGGCAAAGAACATCCCAGACTAGAAGAACTCAATGGACAAAATCAAGCTGTCAGAAAAGACCCAGCAATTAAATTAAGGTCACCTATGCCACCTTGATTCAGGCTCCCACCATATCATCTGCAATAGCATGGATGTTATTACATGTTTATTTTTCTTTTTGCTACATTCAGTGAATAATTGCAGTACACAGTGTTTATGGTGTTTATTTAATAGAAAGCAAGACAGTAATTTTTCAAAGCCTCCAGCTGCTTAAGGCACTGTGATGACAATCACCTCCATAACAAGAGCAGGCCCATGGGACCAGGTCCTGTGATCATGCAAATAAAGGTAATACTGTCACACAAGAGGCAAGCTACGGTAGATGAGTTGGAGGGGGAGAATCCTTCAGGCCTGGCTTCAGTCCATTACCTGGAAGGTGTATGCCCTTCCACCCTGCCCCCCACCCATGTGGCCTGAGACCCCACAAAGGAGCACTCACCAGACCACCAGGGGAGAGATGGACGAAAGAGGAAGTTTATTGTGGATGGGGGTTTATATAGCTCTTGGGAGGGTCAAAGGGGACCAATCACAGGTGAGGGGGTCTTACAATCAGTTAAGGAGTTTACAGCCAAATAAGGAAGGGGTTAACAAAGGACCAATGAGAGCACCTTGGGACATCTTCCCAGGACACTCCTGCCTGAGAGATAAGGAGTCTCACAGAAGGTATCAGAAAGGAGCAGTGACTCTGCAAAAAGCCATCTTAACACGTGTTTAAACAACATTAAAAACTTCTGATTCACCAGTCCATCTTTGGCAGGACTTTCTCCATACATCCATTGCTACAGCAAGCCTCTGCTTGGCATTTCTTAATTTTGAGTACTTGGAAACTTTACATTTCCCTTATGTGTTCCTCTCTGTACATATTTTCTAAACTGTTAAATAAAACAGAAACTGTTGTATCATGGTGATGATCTGTATAGGTTATCAGTAGAAGGCTGATGTCACTTGGTGCCTGTCTACTTCAAATAAAATTTCTGACAAGGAGCACATGACTGTGGTTGCAGAGCCTTTTTCAGTCTTTTCCAACTACCTTCCATCTTCTCTGATTTTTTCCATACCAGGATTTTCCCCATGAGTTGCCTGTTTTTTCTCTTTTCCATTCTTCTTGACTGCATAATGATGATTTCCCTCTTTCAGCATCTCCCTCACAGTTTGTCCATCTTGTCTCAATACTTTACTAATAACCTGATTTGTCCTCGATGATCCTGGTTGCCATGCTTGGGTTCCTCCCTGCCCTGCCCCAGTTCTGCTGAGCTCTGTATCACAGCCTCCTCCTTTGCTTCCAGCTGACAGGATTTTCCACCTCTGTATTTGAGGCAGGTAGTCAGAAAGATTTTTGTAAAATGATCCTTGGTTTCAGAGAAGAGGCCTAATTCAGATACTCTCTCTCTTCATGGACTCTACAGAATTTTAAGACTAAATGGCTTTTTATCTTTTAAGCCTAATTTTAGGTAGTAAATAAGTCATCTATAGTAGCTGGGCAGTGACGGCAGTGATGGGAGTCCCCTTATTTATCCTGTGATATAATATTAATTTTTTTACTGATGAAATCTAAGAAATCTACCCAGTGGTTGTATATGGCAGCTCTTCAAAACTTAAAAAGGCTGGATTTCAAAAGAGACAGCAAAAGATGAGGGAAAATTAGCACATGGACCACCTCCATTTTCATGATCAAATGTTCAAAAAGAAGGAATCTTCTGAATATTGTTATTGTACCTAAACAGTCAACAAGAGGAGGGCAACTAGGCTGGTGAAGGGATTCAAGCACAAGTCCTATGAGGAGAGGCTGAGGGAGCTGGGGCTGTTCAGCCTGGAGAAGAGGAGTCTTGGGGGAGACCTCATCACTCTCTACAACTCCCTGAAAGGAGGTTGTAGCCAGGTGGGAGTTGGTCTCTTTTCCCAGGCAACTATCAGGAAGACAAGAGGGCATGGTCTCAAGTTGTGCCAGGGGAGGTTTAGGTTAGATAATAGAAAGAATTTCTTTACAGAGAGGGTGATCAGACATTGGAATGGGCTGCCCAGGGAAGTAGTGGATTCTCCATCCCTGGAGATTTTTAAAAAGAGACTGGATGTGGTACTTAGTGCCATGGTCTAGTAACTGTAGCGGTAGTGGATCAAGGGTTGGATTTGATGATCTCGGAGGTCCCTTCCAACCCAGCTGATTCTATGATTCTATACGGATTTAGTTGCCTGTAAGAAACAGATTTTACAGGAACTTAAGGATACACTTCCTATTCCTTTCATACCCTAGTACTAGTGAGTGTGTTGCTTTTAAAGGGTCTCAGTTATTTATCATAAAAATATATATCCCTAAACTTTTCTTCTACATAACAGAAGTTAATAGGAAACCTATCCTAAATATGTATCTTAATGCAATCTTTCACAACATCTTATGCAATTAGAGTACATCAATATATCACTAATTCCATAAAGACCTCCACTGTTTGGAACTATCATTTTTCTATTTATTCAGAGCAAAGCAACAATTAAATCATTGTGTTAATTATAACACTGGTTATGTGCTGGTGGCTTCCATTGTACACAGCTAATGCTTGAGTGATGGCTTTTCTGTAATTCATGATTGACATTGATCTGATAAGGAGATGTAAGTAAAATTTTCCTTTTAGACTAAAAATATTTAAGATAAGGAAGTCTCTAATGATCAGATTTTCCAAGCATTTTCATGAAATCAGTCTCTCTTCAATATTTAATATGTGTGAGGTTTTTTATGTAGAACATTATTTGCTTATCAAAGGTATAGTTTCATTTGGACGTATTAATTTAAAAAAAAAACAACCTTGAAATGTGAGAATGAGACATAAGAACAAAACATTACCAAGTCCATGTCTCTTTACTGAAGCAGCCTAGACCATTCTTAATAGATGCTTTCCTACTCTCTCTTGAAAAGCCTCCAAAAATAGAAATACTGTTTTTACACTAGGCAGCTTGTTCTTGTTATTAGTTATCAAAATTTTTCAATTATCTTTTCCCATTTAACTTAAGCCTCTCATGTTGCGAGTTCAGGACAACCTTGTTGTCCTGATCCTCTAGGGGACATGGAAGAGAGTTGAAAATCACTATGTAAGAGCCTGTATATACTGGAGGATTTATCTTTTAACAGTCTTATTTTTCTAAACTAAGTAGACTCAGTGCTTTCAGATTGTCCTCAGAGATCATACTGTCTAAATCCTTTGGCATTTCTAGCACTACTCTGAACTCATTCTAACTTCCCCACATCATTCATAGAGAGCAATTCCTAAAATTAGACACATCATTTTTGCTGAGGCCTCACTAGATCTGGGAAAAAAGGCAGAACAATTACTATCTGTTTTATGTACAACACAGCTGTTAGTACCTCCTAGAATGAAATTTGATTTTTTTAACCACATCAAACTGTTGATTTACATTTATTATGTTGATGTAGGCAATCTCTCCAAAATCCTTTTCTGCAATTCTTCTGCCTAAGGAGTAATTCCTCATTTTGTATTTGTCATTTTTTTGCTTGGTGGTTTGTTTGTTTTTTTTTTTGTTCCCCTAGTGCCTTAATATGCATTTTTCTTCACTGGATTTCACCTTACTGTATTCAGATAATTTCTCTAATTTATCATATGTAGTGGTTTGAACCAGGTTTCCCCCTGAAGCTGAAAGTGGTAACCCCCAGGGGGTGGTGACCCTTGGGGCTTGACCCAATCAATACTCCTGCAAAATATAAACATATCTCTGGAGACCGGAAGAGAAGCAGTAGTACTTGTGGGGAGAAGAAGGGTGGCCATGTTGTAGAGGCCACGAGGAGAAGGGGCTCCGGCCCCTTGGGGCCTCTGCCCCCCCCAGCCCCCGGTTGGGGGGCTGCAGGGACTCGGAATGGTGTTGTTAGCTGGACTGAGTGCCTGTGGCTAGGAGCTGGGGGAGTTTTCTCCCCTGTAAGCAGAAGTGGGAGACGCTGGGAGCAGCGACGGAGCAGCAGCAGAACAGCAGTGTCCGAAGAGCAGTGGCAAAGAGCCAACTGATAAGAACCAAGAGAAGCAGCAGATACCGGTATGCAACTGAAGCAGACAGAGAGTTGTCTGAAGAACGAAAAGAGCCAGCAGCAGGAAGAGAGTTTCGGAGGGTAAGAACTGGACAAACCAAAACCCCCAAACTCGCTAGAGACCCCTCTGAGAAAGAGGAGGGGGTGGTGGACTGAGTGGAGTCCTAAAGTGCAGTATGCACTACAGAGAGGAGCTAAGAAGCTCCGGCCTCCTGAGAGCTCAGCCAGGATGGCCAAAGGAATGTGTGTGGAGGGGGTGACCTTGGGCCTTTCCCCCCCCCTTGCTGCAGCTTCAGAGAAGCTGGCAGCCATCTTTGAAGCAGAGCACAGAAGCTCTGTGAAGGGGCTTGATCTCCCCTGAGGATACCAGACCGTCACGAAGACCCCGGTGCTTCGTGATATGACCATGGTGTAGCGGCCGTGTCTGGGGTTACGCAGCCCATGGAAAGACCCCCCGTTTGAAGACGGGGGCCGAGAGAGGCTTGGAAGACCTCCCTCGTGTGTGCTGGCAGAGAGCCAGCAACTACTACTGCTGCCTGAAAGAGAAGAAGAAAGCCTGCTGCCTAGAGAGACACCTGTTGCTCAGAGACTGGAAGGGGTCTTTTCTTCTTCTCTCCTAGACTTTTATTTGGAGAGAGAAGAGATTTGGCCCATTGTAAATATTACTGTCATGGTAGAGATAGATATAGAGTTAAGATTGTATGCAGTGTATTATAATATAAGTATTTATTTGTATAGTCTTTGTAATATATTCCTTCCCCCATATTGAGTCTCATGTTTTTGTCTGGAAAACCCATCTCACATGGGGTTGAGATGTGGGAGGGGGGGCTAGGAATCAGAATTGGATTTTGGGCCTTTTCAAACCATGACATCATATTCACTAACTTCTCACTTTTTTTGTATTGAGATATTTTGCTGTTCCAAAATTTAATTAATTCTTTAATTAAAAGTTATAGCTTTCTACCCTGATAATTATCCTTCATTCATTCTATCTTCCCATGGACCCTATTTAACAGCAGTCTGAATTTGCAAAGTCTCCCTTGCTGAAATATACTTCTGTCTGTCTTTATCATCCTCTTCCATATATGCATCCTCTTCCTAGAATCCCAAATATATAATAATAATTTTTGTGTATCACAATAATCAACATGTCTCCTGTCTTTGGATTTTCAAGTAGTATTATCTGGCTAGTTAGAATCACACCTAAAACTGCTACTGCCAACCATTTATTCAAATAAAAATATTGTGTCCATCTGACTACCTGTTATTCCTTATGCAAAAAGCAAAATTATTCTTTCAAAGATACAAACTTAATAAAAGCCATCTCCTACAACCCTGCTATTTTGATGCATTACACAGCTACACAAAAATAGCCTCTTCCACACCTACTCCTTCTGTTTGGCAGTTTATAGTAAATCCTTACCATTAAAGTAACCTTATTCTTTTTCCCTTTCATCTTCACCCAAGTATCCAACCACACTGACTCCTCCTCAACTTAAGAGCAGGTATGTGTACATTCCTGCTCCACAGAACAACAGTTCCCTGTATTTTTCCTTCAGCATGGGCAGGGTTTCACCCTATATTTAAACTGAATATTGAGTTACATGAGCATTGTAACTATTTCACATAAACGTTGACTTATATCCTGAAGCCTCAAAACTTGCCTGGGTACTTTTCAGGAAAAACAAAGAATGACCTATTGTAGTGACCTGCATGTGTGCCAGCCAAGAACAATGCAGGCTAGAAATGCATGTGAGGAGAAGCTGGCTGAGTATGGATTAAAATAGATGAACATAAAAAAAGGCAGTATTTTATTAACACAACAAAAGGCCACACTGCATAGCAAAGAGAGTAAACAAGAAAAATCTGTAACAGCCCTATAATTATCATGTAAATTGAGATTAATAATAGTAGAAATGCTCATCTCATGCTCTTCTAATCAACAAATAGTAGATTATAGTGTAATTAGTAGGGAATTTATATATGATTATTAGACTCTAGATTACATGGTGACTAATTATAGTAGCAACATGCTAAGGACCATGGAATCATCTGTCAAAAAGTACATAAATTAAAGGTCTAGCATGTCCTAGAATTGTATACATGATCAAACATGGATATAAATCTAACAAAATATTTTTCATTATTTTTCCATCTCTCTAAAGTAATGGAAAAAAGGTATCTAAGTAATATTTTTTAATAAACATGAGTAGCTTATCAGTGCAAGATTTAGTAGAAAATTCTATTCATGATTTATTGAATGGCCAGGATGATAAAAATATCTGTATTATTTTCTCTAATTTGAAAAAAGGACAATTCAGATAAAATTTGAAAACCTAAGCAGTATGATAGACACATGGTATTTTTGTGACTATCACTCTTAATTAATTCCAGTGAGTAATGTATAGGACAATCTCTGTCCTTTCAAATGAAGACACATCCTTAAAAACTTAAAACCAAAGTGAAACTGCAAAAATAAAATGTATGAGATTTTCTAATTCAACCAAATATAAATCTAGCTTCCTATGTCCACTTAGGGAGAGCAATAGGATGATTTTCTGATTTGGTAGGGTATGCAGCAACTGTCTTGGATGAAATTAACAGACCCTGAGGATTAACAAAACTCAGACCTTAATTTAGGACCCAAAACCGAATTTTCAGTTTAAAGTATAGACAGCATTAAAAACAATCCTCAGAAAAAATTAACATAAAGCACTATTTTAGTATAATTATGTTAAAACAATGATAAATTATTTCCTGGAAAAACCAGAAGAGTAGACAAGTTCTGGGCAAAAGAGGGGAACATTTGTACAGCCACTGTCATGCCCACTCCATTTATCCACATCTGTTTTCAACTGCAATCCAAAACAGTAACAATGGCCTTAAAAAATGATCAAGACCCTGTAATAAGCATGAAAAGAGAGCAAAAAAGGTAATGGAACAGAACATAGAGTCAGCAGAACATAATTAGAAGAACGTAAAAGCTAAATGCTAGTTAAAAGAATAAAGTTTAGGGGAAAGAACATCTAATTAGAAATAATAGAGAAAGAGTGTGGAACATACTCTTGCAGCTGCTTAAGCCAGCTTCACTTTTAAGTTCTAGTTATAAATGCTAAGAAAGATCAAAAGACTTGTTCTCAAGTGAGCAATTTGATGTAGCATGCTTCATTCTCTCATTAATAAGGACCTAGGAATCTGCTAGACAGCATTAAACTGCCCAGTGCTGCTTATAGCCCTATGGAAGATGTGTCAGAAAATCTTACACAAGAGGTGAATTCTGCTTGTCAATTAGCAGTTCTCACAAACTGTGAAGAATATTTATTGAATTAGGACATACATCATTTGATCTGTGAATCTTCCATTACTCAAGGCAAGGATTATTTCTGAAACTCTAAAACTGCCTGATTTCTTTTGAGAGTAAACCTGGGAGGAGACCTGGCACGAACATTTCTTTCCCCTGCAGAGCAGAAGACTGGTTTGGTCGCCCTGCTGGCATCATCCAGCCTCCTTAAGTTGGTACAGAAATGTCATGGTCAGAAGAATCACGCAGAAAAGAAGAAATAATTATTGAGTAGCCCGTTTTCTAGAGCTAGTGATGCAGGGATCAAAACTCAGGGCTGATCTCAACATGAAAATAAGATTAGGAATCCTGAAACTATTTATCTTCATTTTTCACATCTTCTCTGCAGGGTTTTTCTCCAGGGTCTTTTGCCAGACAAAGCTTAGCAGTGAGGTGACTCAGCAACAGTGTTGCTGTGAAGAGCACAGTGAGGCCAGAGATGTAAATGGATACCTTGGGCTGCAAGATCCAGTTAAAGCAGCAGACTTTATAATAACTTACATAGCTTATATCATACTCTGTCAGCATATTTCTACACTTCAGCTGAATTTTTATTTCCATACAGTCCTCACTGATGTTTCTTAAAAACGTTCCCACACTAAGGTCACAACTACAGGGCCCAATAGCATTAATATATTTACCAGGTACAATATAGAAGCAGCACTGCTGCATGAGCAATCATTGTACCACAGTTAAAAAACCCTGACAGCTGAATACTTGGATGTCTTCACTGCTTCCAAAACTCCAATTAAGGATAACTATGGACTCTATTTTACCCTTCACAGTGAAAACGAATTCTAAATTTTTCCTTATTTGTTATCCTTTTTATGGAAATCCAGCTGCTGTATTCACTTTATGCTCATTTATCATCAGTCATAGAAATATTTAATCAACCCATTAATCACTCAAAGAGAATTTTTGCCAAACATATTTTGAAAAAAATAAGGGTCCAGTTGATAAAGTAAATATATGTGAGATGAATGAGAAGGACAGAGAAGGGCCATGGCATAGAAAATCTGTTAAATATTTATATTCCTGAAAAATAACTAAAATATTGAATCATTAGGGTTAAATCAACACATTTTAAATAGACATATGTATGACATAAACAGACACAAATGCTGCTACAGAAGGTGAAATAAATCTAAAACAGCAGAAGGAAAGACAGTTGTGAATGAGAATGAGTGAAATATGACAGAAATATTTAAGCTTTACAGAACTGAAAATCAGATAGAATGCAGGACAAGTAAGTTTGCAACCTTCTAAACAACAAAAAGTAGTGAGAGCTCCAGAACAACCAGTTTGTGTTCCAGAATGAGAAAAGAGATGAAAGATATGGAGAAATATGGAGAAATAGAAATGTTAAATATGTCATGAGGAAGAACAAAACATAACACAGTTAAGTTCAGATGTACCGTATGGTAGCACAGGGTTTAGTCCTTAATCCAACAGCTATGGCAGATTTCACATATATTATATTATATTCTGTTATAAATGGTGAGATGCAATTACAGAAGAAAAAAGATTGCTAAAGACAGAGATGTGGAATAATAGGAAAAGGAATGAAAAATGTCAAAAAATCAGAAAAAATAATAGCACCTTGATAATAACTGTTGAGAAATTCATATGGGGATCTGTCCAATATTTTTAACAATGTATTTCAAAGGAAGTTAATAAACAACTATGAATAATAAAAAGAAGTCAAGATTGGCAAGATCTTGGGTTGAATATGGCTCTAATGAGATACCACAACAAAATAAATAGATGTTAACATGCCAGATTTCTTTTTCAACTGCATGAAGATTTGGTTCTTCCCAAATACTTGTGACAATAAGGCTAAAAGAAGAAAAAGAAAAGAGACAACAGCAAAAGACATATTTATGTTATAAAAGGTAGTTGATATGCTATAGGAATGCAAAAGAAATAGGAATACAAAAGAAATCACTTGGATTAAACCCATGGAGTTTATTGTCAAGGACTACAGTTTACAATTCAACTGTGAATGCAGTCTTAAGAATGCTAGAAACCACTAAAGACAGGTTTCACTATCTTTGTGTCTTTTCTGACTATTCTTATTAATTTTGATGAAGCAGATTATTTCTTAGGTACAAAAACCAATTTCATAATTAACTGAAGATAAGCAAATGTTCTGTTTTTAAGAATAGTGGTCTTATAAAGCAGCTTTACATTATATCTAGATTCAGGAAGAAATAGAAGTGTTCTGACTTTACTATATTCTGTAGCAAGTCAATGGCAAGACACAGTTTGACAAAAATACGTCTGTGAGGTCATTATTTTATGTGGGTTCCTGTACCTCCTCTTTTCCTGATCACTTCTTTCATTTTTCTAGGAGAGCTATTTTTGTAACTGTGTAGTGACCCAAATCAAGGAGCTGGTGAGGCTGGAGAAAGCCCTCTCATTCTATGACATCATCTTTGCCAGGACTGTTCACTGGGTGGTTGCGCAACAGAGGCGACAAATGTAAGGGACTGAGGGAAAAAGAAACAATCAGCTGAGGACTGCTGACTTGGCCAGAATCTCATTTTACCCCAATGCTTGAGGTGATAAGGAACTTGCATTTCCATCTTGATTTTGTATACTACTATTTTGAATATCAAAGGTAAATTCTCACCTTTGCCCGCACCACTCTTGCCCTTGCCTTCTCTCACCTACACTCACTCATGGATGATTATTAGTTCCTCATTCAGTGCACTGGGCTCTGCAACTCTGGTTTCAATTTTACCTTAGCATAGTTAGCAGTGCTCATTCTTTCTTCTTTTTATGCCACAGAAATGGTCAAGTCTTGCAGGGAGAAACAAAGAGAATCTTTCAGAGGGAAAATCAAAACCAGGTAATTCCCCCGCACTCATGAAAAAGGAATTTTTTTCAGAAAACTGTTTGCTATATTGAATAAATGTGCCTGTTTTCAAAATTCAAACAGTGAAAAAAATTCAATTTTCTCTGAGATTTCTAAAAGAGAAGCAAAGATACAGCATGGCATTTTACATTGCCATTATATGCTTTTGCAAAAGTGCAAAGCATAACTCAAAGAGACTGAAGTAATTAACAAATGTGTCTTCAGAAGAAAAACATTAGACCCTTAAGCAATGTTTGGTTTAAATTTGAAAGATTTTGTTTCAAACTAAAACATGGCAATATAAATCATGATTCTAATCTAGTTTTAAGGTTCCTTGAGTTCAGTAAATGAACCACTTAGAAAATGTTTGATTTTCACTAGCATAGACTTAGATAAGAACAGGAATACTGAATTAGACTGAAATAAGTGGTATACTACTTTATGTTCATGTTTACATTTTACAAAAGCAAAATCCAAAGAATAAAATTGTAAGCTAATAATTTGAGTTGTTTTTTGGAGGCACATATAAAGCAAACAGAAATCATCAGAAATCTTTCTATGGTATATAGCAAGAGGCTTTCAAGGGCTTCAGAAGTCATATAGTTTTCCCCATCTTGAAATAATCCCCTCCTTAGACCTTACCAGGCTGCACCACAGAGTAGGTATTCTCATGGCCTTGGCTGATTGTCACAGCTTCAGCAGAAACACTTCTCAGAACTGAGGCAGATCTTCATCTCATGCAAAGAATAATCTTTTCAGGATATTTTTATCATTTCTGTTTTAGTTTGAAATGCCTAATGAGTAACGACTTCCAGTGAAAACTTACATTATTTCTGTAATAAGGGGGAACCCAGGCCCTTACATTATATTCACATGTGTGAACTAAAAGAAATAATTTTAATTACTTGGAAGGCCTTAGCGCAGACATGTGCATGTTTACATGTGTCAATGATGTATCATTTGCTAGTCTTTTATTTCTGCACTGCACTTTAAGGTTCATTTGGCAAGAAATTAATTCATATTTTCAGCAAATGTATAAAACCACAAAAATTTACATTTCTAACATCATATTTCCTTTGTATTCATAGTTTCACTTTCAACACTTTTACTGCTTTGTGAAATAAAAATTTAGTACCTCTTCAGAAAAGAATAAATTGGGGTGCTAAAGAAATACTGGAAAGTGATTTCTTTTCTAGTTTGCAGCAAGCCTGTGTCAAAAGAACACCTTTTCCCTCTCTCAAATCATTACCCACTGTCAGAAATCATCAGTGTGGTACTTTATTTCTATGAGGTATTCCTTGCTCAGTGCTTATTTCATGCTTTTTGCATTAGCAAAAAACAATTTCACACCCAGTGAAATTAGTGTTACATGTAATAAGAATATGCAGTTTGAAGCTTCATTCTGCTGAATTGGCCTGATTTGGTACACTAGGTTCCTAGAGAGCCATGCCTGTATTTTATATGGTTCAGTGAGATCAAAGGGTATTTTTTGTTTTTTTACTTCATTCTACTCTCATCAAACTGGAGAAAACGTATAAATTAGAAGAGTTTCAATCTAGTAAAGCAGTTTCTGCTAAGTATGTGCTTAATTTTTTGTTAGTCAACAAAGCACTTAAACATTTCTTTTGTTCCTACTGATTTCAAATCATAAACAAGCTTAAACTGAAATACACATATAATTGACTTCATAAAACAAGACCAAACTAAGAAATACATTTTCGATGGACTTATCCAATAAAAGCTTCAAGCTGCCATCTGATTCCATTAAAATTCATTAAAGATTTTATTTTTCTCAAAATCCCTGAATGTGGCTGGGGAGAATAAATTGTCAAACTTTGATACCTTATCTAAAGTTAAAACCTTTCTGTCAAACTTTGAACAAATATCAAAGTTGTCATGTTATGTTCAGCAAATAACTACTGATTTTTAAGAATTTAAAATAATCTATGACGTAATGAGATTAAGATATGTATTATTTGTAAAAATGCCAAATAAATGCTATTAGTGCTTTTGAAATCAGATAGTGAAAACCACTTCTCACTGAATCTCAGAAATAATATCACCAAGTATTCTCACATTTCTTCGCAAATGCACAAGTCATCTTTGGGCTTATCTTTTTCCATCAAATAGCAAAAATTACTTTTAGTAGAACAGCACAGTACACTTTTAAAGATCGTGAATATTTATAGTGAATGGAAAATCTACCAATGGTTATGTAAAATAACCATCCCAAATAACAGAGTAGGAGTACTGAATAAACCTGTAGAAATGTTTGATGTCTCCATCTTCCAGTTTAGACTTGATACTCTTCTATCTGTAACACCATAACAATATGATTTTTACATTTTCAGCTTTTAAATTCCTAACTTCTGAAAACCTCATGCACATCCCTTCATTAAGATCCTCACTCTTCCTATGTGAAATCCACAGAGGGAATAGGTTAACACATATTGCCACTGACAGAACAATTATGTGTGAAAATTACACCACAACAGGTGGTCAGCTCTCCAGCCTAAAGGGTATATGCTCATTAAGAAACACCTCACCAGGTGCTCCCCTAGTCACCTGTACCTTAAAACTTGTACCTCTGCATTTTTAGGAAAGCACTTCTGTCTCTTCACCACTATTTCTTTGTGAAATCTCCGTATCCCCTTACCTACATTTTTTTCTGAATTACAGTAGTTTTCTTCTTTTCAATGTTCCCCAAGTTCCAGCTGCTCGAATGCAGATAGTAAAAACAATCAATGAACCCAGCTAAATCATTGCTAAGGAACTTCATCTTTCTCCCATTAATTTTAGAATCAGATGCATATAGTCATGTGCTATCACATGTGCATTTATTGCCCATTTCACCTATGGGCTTTGAAATGGACAGAGCTGGCCAGGAAAGTCATGTAATGAACCATGGTATGTTCAAATCCAATTCCTCTCTTCAGCAGTTTCTATAGACTGGGCTTCTCAGGCCCCAATGAAATGTAAATCTGCTGTTACCCTCACCAGACATTCAGAAGGAAGCTGAAAAAGGAAACCCTACCAACACTCTCCTTCAAAAAGCTTTCTCCAGGGCTCAGAAATCCTCAGCAGACTTCCTCCTTAGCTGGGCCACCTGGAAGTGCTGCCCTGACTCCTACCCTGCCCATGCTACATGGCACTGGCTTTTCCAACACAAAACACTTTCTCTTTGGCCTATGTGTTTACTATTACTTATTATTTACATTTTTCACTTTTCACAAACTTTCCTATAATGAATTTGGGTATGCTTTTTAATGAAGAATGTGAAAAAAGTGAAGCCATCTGACAGAGTTTTCTATTAGTTTTTGAGTAGTAACCTTCGCAGCTGTATAAGCATCATCTGGAGATATAAACCTTGTTCTAAGCAAGGAGACTGCTTGGCTGTCTGATGAAAGGGTGTGTAAAAACAGAAGCAGATAAGAAACCCACAGTACATAAACATGAGGAGAACAGCTTCTTATAACATGAAAGCAGCACCACTGATAAAGCGGTTAAGGCAGTAAAGTATCTGAAGAACAACAGGCACAAAGAAGGAGTAATCAAACAGATCAAACCCTTATCCTCATGTCACAGAACCTATCAAGTAGTTAAACACAGCACAAGTTAAAAACAGAGTTAATTTTTTTTTAATAAAAAATATATACTCAGAGGTTTTTTAGTAAAATAAATTGCATATGTCTGTGTGGCTTTCATGACACATATACAGGAAAGAGATAGAATGAAAATAGAACAGTTCAAAATGGAAATAATTTGATTAAATAACAAAAAAAATAATTCTGAAATAAGTGCAGAAAGAGCATTATTATGGTTTTCGTCCTCTCTCATGCTTTTCCCCTTCTATTTCTAGTTAATAAGTTGCAGACATGTACAGGCACATCTGAGAGCAGTATCGCAGTATTTCAGTATCAGATCAGAAGGAACAGGGGTTCTAGGGAATTGCTGTATTCCCTTCTCAAGCATGGCTAGAGAGAGAGAAGCAGGATATTCAACAGAGGCTGTGGACCCAAGTGTTTGCCTTGTGAAGCCCATTTGGAGCAGCTGAGGACTGTAAAGAGACAAGCCATGACTGAAGCCAAAATCTCGCAATTCATTCCAATAGAAAACTTATGAGAGAGAATGAGACAACTAACGACTCTCTTGCTCTGTGTTGTGCTTGATTAGCAGTTAACTCCATGCCCCAATGGTGAATCCAGCGAAACCAACAGCAAAACTTCTCTTGTTTTCAACATGAGCAGGATTGCCTCTGACATTTATAAAGGAGAGCGGTAGCTACACAAGGTTACCCGCAGTTCCAGCAAAATCTCCTAACCATCTTTTCTACCTGCAGTTTCCTTTGCCTGCAAATATTACAAAACAGGAAAAAAAGCTACACAACCAGTGAGAGCCTTCTGCACAAGAGGAATGTCCACATGCATGCAAAAAGACATTCACAACATTTCAGACAAATTTAAAGTATTACAATAATTGCCTATATTAATGGCAAGGAAAATACTTCACATGTTGAAATGCTAATGTTTAAAAGTGAATTTCAAGTTACAATAATCACAGTGATTGTTAATAAAAATGAAAATTGTCATATTCTTTCATATATACATATAAATGTCATAGGAAATGCAAATAAACACAAAATATTTCTCGAGAAATTTACTAAAATGGAGGAAAACATCAAAAAAGATCCTTCTCCTCTAATCTGAGGTTCCACAAAATTATTTATTATTTTACAAAATTAATACATAATTTTTTTATATATTATCTACTAATCTTGGACATCAGAAAGTGCAAGATTCATGTTAATTTTCACTAGGTTTGAATCAGTGTCTAAGCAACCATTTTTTCACTACTTGGAGTATGCCATTACTAACTAATCTCAGCAAACAAACCAACCAATCTGAAGTGTATGTAGATTATACCTAATATAAAGTCTCTGTCATCACAGAAATATCTCTATGCCTATGAGAAGTAGATGAGTGAATGATGAAAAATAATCATGGCAAAAATAGATAAACACGTCGAGAAATTTTACAAAACACTGGGTATAAAATTTGATACAGTGAATTTGTTAATGATGAGAATAACCTCTCTATCTCATGATGGATAAGATCTGATCCCTACATATACTACTCTCAAAGATGGAAAAGAATGCTTGCAATTATTTTTAGATGACTTAAAGCATCTCTTCTTCCTAAATGAATTTTTCCTCTGATTCAAGCCACTGTCTTCTTCATTCTCCTCTGACTTGCAGGGAACTGCGTTGACAGTTTATCAGTTGAATGCAGTAACCTATCCCCTGAAATGCTATTAGCTTGAATTTGAACTGTCGGAGTTTAAATTTAATTAATAATAATGTCCAGTCTTCGTGAACGAAGATTTTGGGAAAGGTCTTTTACCTTTCAAGCCTGCGCAATGGATTTTTTAGGTGAGACACAGCCTGCGCTGAACTGAGCCCACCCTTTAATCCTAAGGTTCATCTGCCGGGGCCAAGCAAGCTTGGACAATGGCAGTGAGGTCCTCAGGACGTAGGTTTGTTTAGAGTGACCTTCTCATAGATGGATGGCCTCACAGGGCTAACGAGCTCCATCTGCCCGGGGGACCAGGAATCGAACCTGGGTCGCAGTGGTGAGAGTGCCGCATGCTAACCACTAGGCCACCAGGGGTCCCTAAATTTAATTAAGTGATCCTAATTTCATCTGTCCAGAATTTGTAAAATTACATCAGTGGATAGAAGAACGACTGTGTACCAAACTTGGCTTTCCAAAAGTTTTCATCCTTAACGTAACTATGAATGAGTGATCCTCTCCAGCTAGAGAAATGATCCACTGCCTTTCAATGCATACAAAGTTGACTCAAAGGCCAGAGATCGGCTGCTAAGTATAGTAGGGGAGTTATGTAATTAGTTATTTTGCAAGATCAATGAACTATTGGACTGCTCATACATTGCTGAACTCAGCCATATTCATATTCTGTATTGCCCAACATTCACTTCATTCTATATTTATGTTGACTACTTCGCAGATTTTATACTACATCTAAGCAATATACAATGAAAAAAAATAAAATGTACTGTAAAGTAGAAAAAAATGTGATAGCAATAAATGAATTCACATGTAAAAGCCCTTCATAATAAACTATCCTTCTTCTCCTTCGGGAGTTATTTAGTATATATACTCAAGTATATATGCTTGGGTATAACCATATATTAATTTTGCTCTTCCTAAAAGCTACAATGCAACTTTTTTTTTCCGAAGTTCATAATTAAATGAGTAAGACGCCTAAGAAAAATGTATTTTCATTTTATATTTGAAATTTGATTCCTTCTCAGTTTCATTGCTGTCATGCTTTCAGTTTATGCTCCCGTTCATAAAAGCACATAAGTGCATGCTCGACTTTAGGTATTCATGCAAACTCATGTAACTGAAGTCGTTGAAACGTTGCACCTTGTGACTAATTCCATTGGCTTTAACAGAATGTAGGCACTTGCTTAAAACTAACAGAAATAAAGTAGGTGTTTCAATACTTTGCTTAATGAGTCTGCAACGACTCTCATGTACTGAACAGTTCATGAACTGAACTGTAAACAGAAGAATGAATCACTTTATATTTGTTCAGGAAAATATATACTTGTTTAGCAGAAAAAGACTTTGAATATCATACATAAATATCATTTCATATGTAAAAGTACAAAAATTCTAAGAAATTTAAAGTCTATTTCTTCACCTTCAGTAGTAATCAGATTGTAAGAGTATCAGTAGAAGTATTTTGAAGGCTTTTCTATCTGCTTTAGCTCATGTTTCTACAAGAATTTTATTTTATAGTAAGAGATAAAAGTATAAATTAGGCCAGTTTGAAGTGTTAAAATTGTAATTGTGACATTGCAGAATTAATTTAAAGAATTTATAATATTTTAATTACACTAAGAGAAGATTAAGAATATATTACTTCACAGCAGAAGATATCAGTTATGGATAATAAAGGCATAATTCATGTTGCTGGATTCAACTGATAATGTCCTTTCTTTTCACAGTTCCATCCCAATTTTAAAGATGTAGCTATCATGCATGTAAGCATTTTGCTTTCAATAAAAAAACCCCACAAGATTTGCTTACATTTAGCCATGCATATAAATATTTATAAAACATCTTTGCTATCTGTAAAACTTTGAGGGATGTGATGTCATCTTTGTTTTAGAGATAAACTGCAAAGACTTGTAGAGATTTGCTTAATCTTGGAGTAAAAAAGGGTTGTATTTTGCTTAGCTGATTTTAAGTGCTACAGAGGTAAGAAAGAGACTGCCAGCCTCTTGCCTGGAGTCAACCTGAGTTAAATTTAACTGCATATTTTCTGATAGATCTAGGGAAAGAAAGGAATCCAGAATACCAGAAATACTTACAACCTAAACAAGGTGCCCATCTCATGCCTCCAGTTTTATGGCCAGCCTCAATGCCACTGTGAAGTGATTTATTCATCCAGAACATGGAATCATTTCGGCTGGAAAAGACTTTTGAATGAAGGTCTCATTAAAAACCGTTAATGGGAAACACCAACCTCGGTTGCAACCATGTACATCCATGAAGTATTCTAAGTGCTGATTTTTTGTTTTCAAGGTACAATGGGACGGACACCAAAGGCATAAACAAAAACAAGTGGTGGATAAAGCTGAACCAGCTTGATGGAAATGCAGTCTGGCTCAGAATTCCCCACAGCTAAGTGATTAGGGCATTAAATGCCCTAAAACCTTGTACATGGCAAGAGTTTGGGGAAGTGATTTGGCTAGAAACTCTAATAACTTTATCTAATAAATAAATCCCTGAACTAATTCCTGAACTGGCTCACCAGGAAGCTACCTGAATGTCAAATGCAAAAGCAAGGGCGTGGGTGGGACTGCTGATGGGAGAGAGGGAGGAGGACAACAGAACTGTAGCAGCCTGGATTTGGATTAGGTTAAAATGAACCACACCTTTCTAAGACTGAAGCCCACATAAATTGGGACATGTGGAAAACTTGACACTAAATCAATGAAGTTACAATGGACTCTTAAGCCTGGTATCATTCTCACTTTGATGCCTCTGACTAAAGGAAGATTTTAGCTGTTTCTTTTTTCTTGGTAAATCCTTAGTCTTGAATATGAAGACATTAACATGAAACCAAATAGAATTTCAAAAATGTTGAATTAAAAGATTTATTTTGTCAATGCATTAGATGAGTGTGTCTTAAAAGAGACATAGACAATTTCACTTTAAAAGTCTTTTAAATATTCTAAATACAGGGGAGAAATTTTGTCACAGAAATTTTACGTTTTTCTGACTGAGAACTCCATGTTGAGATAGCTTAGTTCTATGAAGTTGGTAGCAACAGATGGGGTTTATTATTCTGTTTGACTACACTGAATTGTATAAAGTTCAAATAAGGCGTCTTGCTACCAAAAAAATTGACAAAACTCAAATTAATTATTTTACACTACTCTTTGCAGAAGCATGGTAAAATTTGTAAAAGTTGTAAAAACACACTATAGTTGCACACCATAAATTTTATGTAATATGACTCATACTATTATTTAATTTACAACTTTTGCAGCATTCTAGAGAGCAACGTAGCAAACACTTAATTTTCTGGGCACAGTAAAAATGGAGCATTTGTGAAGTAAGAATGCACAGTATGGGAGAATATGTCCTGCAACTGCCTTCAGTAATTTAAAGAAGGGAGGCTAGAGTGAGAACTCCTTGCATACAATCAAGATCAAAAATTCTGGATATCCCATTGGCTGGGTGACTGCTCTAACCTGATATTCAAAATGAGATGTGTTAGTGTCAATATACATAACTAGTAGTTTGGGGAAAAGAATGAACAAAAATATGTCCTAGTGCATTGCTACTTTATTCTATCTTTGAACTGAAGAAAATTTCACTATCTGTCTTCAAAGAGCTTGTCCAGCACAAAGTTGTTTCAGGGTCTCCTAATGGATAACACAGCATTCCTCTAACATAATTTTTTCTGAAAAGTTGTCCATGACTTACTTTTGTGAGGGGAGAAGTTTTGCATATATGTGAGATATACTTTCAGAATGCTTAACAGAACAAGTTCCTCAGCAAAAGTAGGCAAAGCAACATCTTATTTCCAGATCTCAATCTAGTTTTGGCAGAAGCTAGACAAAAACTTGCTCAGTCTGGGCAGAAGTCTAGACACCCTAGTAACAGCGTTTCAATGTTTGAACTGGCTACGTCGATGCATTTCCGAAGCGAGGCGTCAACTCAGTAAGACTCAACAGAATCACAGTTTTGGATGTAGGCAACTACGTTATATTCTTGGTGTTTAAATTCTCATTTGGATTCAGCCACTATACTCATCAAAATTTAAATGCTTTTAAAAAAATGTTAAACATACTCATATTCAAATAAAAGTGTGATAGTTGCTATACAAATGTGTAGATATATTCACATGATGTGTGATTGTTCATTAAACAAATGGTTTTATTTCCATAATATGAAGGAACTGCTTCAGATGGGTGGAACAATTTCCCCCTTCCTTTGTCACAGGCCAGGATTTCTTGCACGAAAGGGTGATGGTTTACTTCATAGGGCTTGCCTGATCATGAGCTTCTTTAGCAAAACAAAACAGAAGATGAAAAACACATACCAGTACTAATTATCTTTACTAGTTATTCTTCCTCCTCAGTGCAGTCCCACGTTTTTAGGCACTGTAAGTAATGTGACTAAAGGAGACAATACAGACCTATTCATTAGTAATAACCACCATTGAAGGACTTCTCCATTTCCTCCCTACAGGTCTTAACAGGTTCTGTAGCAAACTTGTTGCAGTAGTTTTACTATTACAGTGATGGTAAAGATAGGCTTTAACAAGATTTGTAAGGAAAATCATATATTTGCAGGGCAGAAAGAAGTAGGCTTTCAGGTAGACAAACGCAAACCTGCTCAGACCACAGGAAAGACTCTTTTGTCTGCAGTCATGGAGACATTTAAATGACTGATTCCTTTCCCAGAGAGTTAGGTGCTTTAATCACGTTCCATTTGCACGGTATGTGTACCACAGTGTCCCCTCAAAATTACAAAGAAATGATCTGTTATACCAATTCATTGAAAGGTAAAAAGTTTGTAATCCTTTCCATTAGTTTACTTAAGGTTTCTTGAGAGGAAATAAACAATAAACAAACAAAAAGGAAGAAATGGGAGGAAGGTTAGCAATTTAGGACCCAAATAATCATTGAACTATTGGTGTGGCTACACGTGCTGAAGTTTGGCAAACCTACATACATAAAAGGCAGCAGGAAGTAACCAAATTGACACCTGGGACCCTTTTGGATCTTCAAAATTCTGAGTTTATAAAGGAATATAAGTACACTGAATATTTTTTGCAGATTAAATGGAAGAATAAACCCTCATCTAAAGTCATGAGTACTGAGAAAACGATTTAAACTACTGTTCTCTGGATTTTTGTTTTTTTATTTAGAAAGGCATTTACTGTCTTTGGAAAGGATCATCTGTAACATCTGATACTTTGGAGGGAAAATGAAAATAGAGTTAACCTTTGGTGTAAGCACCTGTAAGGGAAAGGAATGAAAACATAAGGCAGTAACCTCTAAGATACAGGAACCTAGCTGTAGGTACCTAATGCATGTGTGGAAAAAGTGAAAAAATTGAGAACTATGAATTACCGAGAGCAAGGGAAAGGCTAAGATTATTCAAAAAGTAGTTGTGACCAAAAGTTCACATTTTAAGTTAGAATAGTGGAAAAATTGAAAGAAAAAAGGAGCACAGGGCTGCAGACTTGCTTATGAATTATGTCCAAATTGGGCAAGAGACTATGTTTCATATCCACTATTGCAACCCAGTGGTCATCTCTACTTCCACTTGCAATTTCTGAAGTTAGGAGTTTTGATTCTCAGTCTTGCTGTATGTAAAAAGAATGGTATTTTCTTTCCCTGAAGTACTGTGAATTATAATCAGTATCTGCAAGATAAATTCTAAGTAGGTTATACAGAGGTGGCAAAGCACACTAATAGTTATGTTGACATTCTAAATATAAACATTGCAATTATATTGCTACAACTACAACTAGTGAATGCTTTGGATGCCAAGGAAGTAAGCTAATTTTAATCTTAAAACACTGCATCAAATGGAACTAATCCTGTGCTTAGCAACCTTGCTGAATCATAGTATTTTTGAATATGTGTTGTTGTACAGGCCACCAACTGCTGAAGCATGGCAGCAGGAGGCTCTTTAAAAGAAAGTTTAAGTTCCTGAATGGAAGTAATTTAATCATTAAGTAAAGTTTGTAGCACAAATGGAAATATCAGTTGAAAGTAATTTATCTTCTGTAAAGTACTTTATGTCCATTTTAACATCTGAGCAGTGAATGATTTCTTAGTTTTTAATTAAAAAAAAATCTTCAGGAAGATCAAATATCAATTTTCTTGGATAGACTGAAGTTAAGGTACTTTCTCTTGAAAATAATGATCGCAATCAGCTTATACCTTTTTTTCTCAATTTACAACTATTTGGCTAAAAAAAAAAGTTACATTTTTATATACAGTGAGATTTCTTCAATGTATAAATGTTTACTTTTCAAATTGTTATCTTAAACAAATTTTCTGTTATTGTTAAGAGAGCTTTGTTGGCTTGCTCATCTTTTGACCAAACAGGAATTAAATTTATAGCTTAACAGAACATTTACAGCTTCCATTTAAGGAATCTTTAAAATACTCCATTCGAGGCCTGAATCATGGTAGTTCTCCCATACAATGTACAAAACACAGTCACAGAATGAAATCACAGGTTGGAAAGGACCACAGTGGGTCATCTGGTCCAACCTCCCTGCTTTAGCAGGGTCATCCTAACGCACATCGCACAGAATTGCATACAGGTGGTTCTTGAATATCTCCAGGGAGGGAGGCTCCACAACCTCTCTGAGTAATCTGTTCCAGTGCTCAGTCACCCTCAGAGTAAAGAAGCACAAAAAGAAATTAAGTAAAGTAGTAAAGCAAAATAGAAGTGCAAAACTTGCATTCTAGAGAGTTCACAAATGAAATTTGAAATTCTGTAACAAAAGTGATGTCATCCTCCTTGAATGGTGACTCTTCACAGGCTGACAGGAAACAGAGATGACCTAACGTTTTTCCGAATTACTCATAACCCTTCATGTCAACAAGCTAAAAGATAAAAATGCATGTTATATCCTCTGAGTATCATGACTACAAATGACACTGTAAGGATGTCTTAAAATTCAAGATAGATGTACATAAATTTGTAATTCTTTAAAATAATATATATTTGTATTAATTTTTTGCATACACACAATTATTTCCCATTATTATTGAACCTACTCCACGTAGAAACTAAAAGGCCTTATATTCCCATGTTGTCACATTTAATAAAAAAGAGATGCCAAAAGCCAGCCGTGTGACTTGATTTACACATCAACTATGCAGATATCCAGCTTACTAGAGCATAAAGTGGGAGTTGTGAATGGGGTAAAACTGGGCCAGAATAAGGCATGGAAAAAATTAGGATTTCCTTCCCAATTTTGACACGTACGCTTCGCAGTGACTTGGCTCACACACCAATTTTCCCTGTCTTCCAGCGTAATCGTCAACAGCTTCTTGGCTGCTGAGGAAGGAGCTATATTCGGTACTCGGCTGCTGCTGTTACATGCGGTGGGCGCCTCCTCGGCTCAGCCGAGCAGCCCAGCACACCCGCCAGCCATCCCCAGCCACACCGATATCCCGCAGGATGGAGCAGGGGGCGGGTATGGACTGCGGTCGGTGCAGTACCCACACCTGCGAGAAAACGGGGAGTTAAATAAGGCGTGAGAAGCCCTATTAGAAGACGTGCGGGTGAGGGACCCTCGCTGACCCCCGAACAGCCGCGTTACTCAGCTCCCACGCGTGGGGAACGACCGCCCCTTCCCAGAGGTGTTACTGTACAGCTGGGTGGGCCCAAAGGCCGCTTCGTAGGGGCCCCATCGTTCATTTTTAACTTTCTGCGGGAAGCGGACGGGATCTTCCCCCTCGCCCCGGAGCAGTGAGGGAGTGCGGGGGCAGGCTCCCCTCCACCCCCTTCCCCCGCAGCACCGCCGCGCCGCCCCTCGGGCGGGACGCAGGGGTGTGGAAGGACTACCGGAGAGCACCGGAGCTGCCACCCATCCGCGAGCCGCGCCCGCGGCGAGGGGTGATCACCACTCTCCCGCTGTGCGCCGGGGCCGCGCTTCGCCCCGGCCCCTCCCCGCCCCGCCAGCCCTCAGCGGGACGGAGCCGCAGCGGCAAACCCCGCCCCCCCGCCCCGCGTGTGTCGCGGCTCGGCTGGGCTCGGCTCGGCACAGCGCTGCGCGGCACAGCTGGGCGCACCCTCGCCATTGTCTGCGCGGCGGTCCCTGCTGCGGGCACCGGCGGGCAGCGCGGCGGCTGAGGCCGCGATGCTGAAGGGCTCCGTGCCCCCCCAGAGGCGGCAGCGGGCTCCAGCCCCCGGGAGCAGCCACCCCTTCTGCTGAAGACTGAAACTTTGCGTGTCCGCCGCTCCCTCTCCTCCCCCTTCCTTTCGCCCTCCTCCATGCGCTGAGCGGCCGCGGGGCGCCCGCCCGGCCCCATGGACGCCTTCAGCGCCGCCAAGGCCAAAATGGGGGCGAAGAGCGGCGGCGAGGCGGCGGCGGCGGCGGGGGTGGCCGCGCCTCCGCCCGCCGCGCCGGCCCCCAGCCCCGCCGGTCCTGGCTCGCCTGCCGCGCTCGAGCCCGCCGCTTACAAGCTGGAGGACCTGGAGACCCTGGCCACCGTGGGTGAGTAGGGGAAGGAGTGGAACAAAGGAGCTGCTGAGGTGCCTGCTTGCGGCCGTGCCCGGCGGGAGGAGGTGCCCCAACAGCCGGCTGCCCCCTTTCCCAGCGCCTCTTTTTAGGCTTTTTTGTTTTTCCCCTGTGTGCCCCACTGCCCGGTCCGCGCCCTTCTCTGCCGCCCGCCCCCCGCCGGCCGGTGTAGGGCAGCTCGGGTGCCTGCGGTGGCTGCCGAGGTGGGCGGCCGAGGGGGACACGCCGCAGCCTCCGCGCTGATCGGGAGCCGCGCTGCCGGTCTGCGGGAGGCTCTTGGTATTGTCTGCTCCAGGTGCTGTGCCGGTGCCATCGACTCCGGGATCGCGGCTTTGATCTGCAGCACAGCGAGCCTGTAGCCGAGTTTGGCCTGTCTAAGGCGGGGGCAGCCAATGCTGAAGCGGAAAGACCTTTTGGTGTAAAACCTGGTTTATCTGGTTTAACTTCATTTACCTGCATCATGATAAAGAATTCATCATTTAAATGTAGTTGTCGGGCCAGTGAAGAGATCAAACAGGTTAACTGAATACAGCTGAGTGTATGTCAAACACCCAACACGCTGTTGCCTGGAATATTGATGGAAAGATGCTTTGCGCGTGTAGAATTTTTGGTAGAAGGTAAGGTCACATCTCACATGTACCACACCTATTGGAAACTACGTGTAGTCAGTGGCAATGTGGAGTAAATGCGTGTGTGTAATAAATTGGCATTTTAGACATCAGTGATGATGTTCGTTGTGTTCATGTATCTGTGCATTGCATTTGAATGTACATTCGTGTAGTTACAGACGTTTTTGCACCTGGTTTGAAAGCTTGTATGCTCAACCACGTGGAAGTTTTGTTCATTTTTTTCTTTATAGGACTGTGAAATTATTTTGGATAGATTTATTTCAGTAAGTGCTGTAAATCTGAACTTCCCGTAAGCTCTCTTTAGCCAAAAACGTGCGATACAAACCCTTTTTTAGTGAAGTTGATGGTTTTAATAGGTCTTGAAAAATGGAGTTGGAAAGGCCCAAGAGCGTAGTTATCAATGAAGAACATGTTATTTTCTCTTCAAATGCGTTGTTTTTTGATATATTTTTCCACTTTGAAACGTGAACGGGCATTTTATTGAGAAGTTATTTGAGATTTTTAAGAGACTTCTTGAAAGGTTTGTGATATGTTTTTTCTCCCGAAGTGGTTGATCTCTTTCGTTACATCATGACCAGTTGCTGTTGATACAACTATCATCACAGATGATTAAGACTTCAAGTGAAACACGAATTGCAGAAAAATAGTAATTTTTAAAGAAAGCATAGTAGTCATGGAAATATTCCTGAGGCCAGTGAAGAAATGTGGAAACAGTATACCTTTTTTAGAGTGTTCTTTAAGGTGTTCCTTCAAGGTTAAGGAAGGAAGCAGAAAGTTGTGATTCCACAAGGTATAAAGAGAAGCCTTAAGTGAGACTGCTTGATATGAAGAAAGAGAGAAGGGAATAAAATGTGAAAGGAGCAATAGCTGCCTGTCAGGACTCTGACAGAATGCTTAGTCTCCCTTTTCTGTCTTCTCCAGCTTCATTGTTTTTTTCTTTTCTTTTCTCAAATAGCTCTGTCTGAAAAGATGGCCATTCTTTGCATCTCTTTTGAACTGTGACATTGGTTGTTTTGCAGGGAGAAGGAAGACAAAATGCAAAACTGGAAGGGTATAAAAATGTGCACAAATAAATACGTAAGGCCTCACCTTGTCAAAGAAACTGATCTGTGTTACTGTAAGTTGGTTTAAAAATGAATTTATGACATGCCTGTGCGTCTCAGTAGAAGGCTGTGACAGGGACAGGATCTCACTCCTGACCAGGAAGCAATATTGCAGCCTCAAAGTGATACTGAAACTGAACACATTTGTACCTGCCTCTGAGTGGCTGAGTTTATAAGAGGTGCAGTGCCCTACCAATGTCTCTGTAGTGCATCTGAGATCTGAGGTTGGGCTGCTCCATGTGCACTTACTAACATGCTACATTGCATTCCTGAGTTAAATGGGCTGCAAGTTAAATCAGTGCAAAATAGTGCAGGGTAACATGTAGATGTGTAGTTTACCTTGAAAACCTCTTTTTTGCTTGGTTTATACCTTTTTGAATTTAGTTAAGTACACTGTAGGTTTATATCACAGGTACTGAAAGAGTATATCTACAATTCTTTTTAGCAGTGGTTTAAGTCAATATTACCCTGTCTTCCATTTTGATCTCCCTACACAAATAGATGAGATTAATGTCATCAGTTTCACTAAAGCGATTTAGAGTCGTCTGCAGTTTGACTGCTCTGATAAGAAAAATCATTTTCTTTCTGCTGATGTTCTCGAAAGCTGTGTGCTCTGAGATATTTGTGGAGGGGAGGAGGAGTACTCAGAAATTACATAACAGGAAGTTCTGATATCTTCTTTGCTAGAATCATTGTTGCTTATAGATATACCCAGGCTTAGAAATAGTTAGGGCCTTGGAAACAGTCAACTTGAGAAAGAGTCGAAATAAGACAGTGAGCTCCATGCTCTTACAGCTGTTTATGAGTAGTATTTAAGGTAAAAAAATTATGTTGGTGTCTGTGAGATTATGATCATCCATGACTTTAGGCATCTTCTCTTGGAGGACAGAATAAAGGCCATGTAAAAAAAAAAAGTTGAATGCAATATCTGCTTTGAATATAGTAACTACTGTTTTAAGTATCCTTCATAGTCTAAGAGGATTAAATTCTCTCTGTTAACCCGACCACCATAATGCAGGCTGAATTGCATGTGTTCTCTGTGATTTCTGCTGGGACACTGTGCCTGGTTTAGCAAAGAACTTGCTATGAAGGAAGGAAGAGCAAAAGGGAAGTACAGTTTAGCATAATGATTCAGAGGACATTTATCTCCCTCAGACATCCCAGAACTCAACCTTTGGTTTGGTGTTTGTGGGCCCTTTGTTAAAAGGCAGAGTCTAGAGTACAGGTATGCTTTGGGGGGAAGTGCTCTAATATTTAGTTGATAAAGTGAAGTTATGCATTTGGGGAGGGTGTAGGACTGGGATGCATGGTGGTTTCTGGCACTAGTGGAAGTTGAACAAGAAAAATATTTCTTTAAGGATACTATCTGAGGGGTTGAAGATGTGTTTTTGAACCTTTGAATTGTATGGAGTTTTTAACTAGTCTTATATGAAAGGTGAACACTCCTGCTCTGGAGCTATTGGAGGTGCCTGGTTATCCCCATCTTGTTTTGAATTAATTTTCCTTTCAAAGGAGATTGAAATACAGATGTTTGCTCAGCACACTCAGAAACTGTTGCTCAGGCCAGACTGAAATACTGTGTGCATCTCAGTGAATTTACATGCTCAGCTGTGCCATGATTGATTTAGTTCTGTGCTGCACAGAAACAAAAATTAATATGCCATGACCACCATGTTCATTGAAATTTAACTGCTGAAAGTTCATGGACCACTTCTGCTTACCTGAACTAATTTCAAACTTCTTGTAGGTCTGGTCAGTGGAAGAGGGAGACTATGAACAGTAGTGGCATAATTTCTGAATCATGCTTGGTTTTAATGAGCATTTAACATGAGCAACCTTCCTATTCCAGTAGCCAGAACACCTGACACGTATCCTGAAATGGAGATATTAAATTTTTAATTATACCACAATGAAAAAGTAATTCAGGTAAACCAGAATAAGTAGTACAGGAAAACCAGAAGGTACTTCTTCACTTTTGTGTAGGTGAAGTTGGCAGAAGGAATGTTATGTTCCCAATTGAAATGTGTGGTAATAGGAAAGGGAGAAAGAAGAGAACACCAGGAGGAGAAAGATGACAAACTTATTCTTGCCCTCTGTTCTGTGAGATCTGTTTCTTGCCCATTTTTCAAAGTGCAGTGAATTCCATAGTAGTCTTTATAAATGTAAATTTGGTTTTGTAAATCTACTCAATTGATTGAAATATTTTAATAACAGTATTTTCATGCAAAAAGGTTCCTTTAAACTACTGTTCCCATGACGTGCTTTACACTAAACAAATGCAGAATAAAAAGTTGGGCAAACCAGTATTTTCTTTTTTATGAGCATGGGAAAATTTAAAAAAGTTCATGGGAAAGATGAAGTGCAGCGTATTTTCAAATACTTAATTTCTCTATGTTCACACACAAAAGTTGCTAGTCAAATAAATTTCGAATGGCATTGTGTCAGCAGGACAGTAGGTACAGAACTGTAGTCTAAAGCAGTAGGAATTGACTCCTGGATAGGACACTGCAGTACTATTTTCCCAGCGTATTGTTTAGGTAAGAAATTCTGCTACAGAGTAGCCAGTTCTTTACACCAAAGAATGCTGGTGGCTTTTTTCTCCAGGGGAATTTTAGATGACAGTTCTCAAATTACTTCAGTTTCTTACCAAGTGTTATTTTTTGTTTCGCTATCAAGATCCTCCCCTTTTTTAAAATATTCTAAGGGATGTGTGAGCATTTTTTTCCTTTTTTGTCACCTTTTCTTGATACTAAAATGATAAATAATAATCCATGATTTTACTTGGCAGTGTTTTTAAATAACCACAAGTTTTGAAAGAAAACATGGTCTGAATGTTGTGACTGTAATGGTGACCTGAATTCACCATTACGTTTGTACATCTTTGAGGCTTTAGTCATAAAGCTAAATGACTTGGACTTTGTTTTCAGTCTCTGTATTTCTTACTTCATTTTTCACTCCCACAAAATGATACTTGTCCCAAAATAAATTCTTATTATTGTTATAGCTGGTGTTCTAGAGAGAAAATGACCAGGTGTGACTCATCTTTCTTCTCTTGCTTTTCCTGTTATCCACTGCTGAGGTGAATTTCAGTAGCATAATGTTTATTGTGGATTAGGCAGCAACAGGTTCTTTCCCATAAGGTTCTTTTTCTCACTAGGCTAGAAAAAATGGATTGAAACAAGTATTTTATCTTTCAGAGAGGTTCAGGAAAGTGAGAGTGTATTGAAGAAGTCTGAACACGTGAAAATTGAAAGTTCACATTTCTACTTTTCTGTCTTCAGTGTTTAAAATCAGTCTTGAGGTAAATGGTCAGTGTTTGCCTGTCACCTGTTTCTTTTGTCTGAGTCTAATTTAGATATTTAACTGATTGCAGAAAGAAATTCATTATTCTTTGTCTGATGTTGTGAATTTAACACAGAATTATAGAGTTAGATGTTATAGAGTAGGCTTTGACACCCACGTATGCTTCTGGAGATAAGTAATTTGTTAAGTCCTATAAATAGCCCAGAGATGCCCAGAAGTGCCTTTTGCAATGCAAATAATCAAATAATCTGGAACCCAACTAGTGCTAACATTCCAGGAATAAGAAGCGTGCAAAACTCTTCCACAAAATGAAAAGCACCTAAGACCATACCTTTCTTTCCTCTGCCAAGTTTATGCTTAAATAAAAGTAGTGTTCCAGGTGAAAATACTTTTGAAAAATTTCTCTGTCAAGTGTTGTGTGTCAGCCCAAACTGAAGAAGATATGAAACCTGAAGAGAAATACCAATTTGAACTAATTTTTTTTTCTTTCAAAGGGAAGAAGTAGGAACTTAAAGTACTGGTGGTTGAGAACATGAAGGCTCTTAGGGCTTGACTCACCTTTTTCTATATTTAGGTTCCTGAGTTTGCGTGTCTGGACTGTTTGTAGTGGACAGGGAGAACAGCCTTTTGGAGATGGATACCTTCATATTTTGGCTTTTATATCCCAAAAACTTAAGGAGGCAAATTCCTACCTAAAGTGTGTTTAATCCTAGTTTGGTCCACTTTTAAGGATGATATGCAGTATAATTAGAAAAAAGACAAATGTGGTGGAATTTGTGTGCCACTTTTGTTTGTTATGAGCGGCATAGATATGTATACAGTGATGAAAAGTGAATTTTTGTGAAGTAAAAGATGGGAACAACATTCTTTGTGAAGCTTGTTTACCTTGTTAGGTACACAGTTCGAACTTCACATTAGAACAGTGGTTCAGTTTTCTATATGAAATACATTTTTTTTTTATCCTTGTTTTAAATACTGAAGATGGATAAGTGATGGTGATCTGTAGGATTTGGTAGTGCAAACTTTCCACTTGGCTGCCCTTTTTCTTCTGCCCACTTTGTTTGCTCCCATCCCAGTTTGGACTAGCTGGTCTGTTAATTGATTGGCAGTAACTTTTTGTAAATGTGTTGTCATTTTTCTCCAGGGAATCAATTGGTCTGCTTTGATACATTTCATATCAGACAAATAGCTAGTGTGTGTGTTATTTATTTGTGCATAACTGAAGCACATTAAATACAATGAGGGAAGTATCCTTTCTGTGTGACTAAACTGTATGGTGTGCCACCAGTGGTAGGGGAATGTTAGACTTGTCCGTTGAGTTGATCTGGTAGTGGAACCATTCCTGCAGTATCTGATTTTCTAGTCTTGTGCCTTTCATTTGTTTGGGGACTGTTTATTTACTACCAAAGTAAAAGTAGTTTGGTTATATAGTTCTAATTTGCAGTGTATTTCATAGCCCTTATACCAACAAGCTGTGGTGTCTAAAATAGACTAATTTTTATGTGAAATCTTTTCTTCTGTTTCTTTTCTGGATATTCAGTTTGAATATCACCTTCAGCTTTCCCTATTGCATTTTACATTTTATATGTAAATATGCATATACATTTAAATTTATACAAACTCATAAACCCTAAGTTTTACTGTTCCACAGCTTGATGTAGGAAGAGTGAGAATATGCAAGTCTTCTGCTCATTTTCTGCCAACATATATGGACTTCTTTATGGATATCACACTTATCAGACCTTTGTTCATATAGTACCTACAGCATGCAGCAATTTTTTTTTTTTAAGTTTTTAAGCCAGGATTTTTTTGCTTCCTTAAAGGATTGGTTCTGAGCTAATTTTTCATGAAAGATCATGTACCTAGTATTTGTTACTTTGATTGTAATATGCAATTTGCATATTCAGGTGTAATGATTTATATTTTGTATTTATTGGAGTACTTGAGAAAAGGAACTCAAGGCAGAAGAGCTATATAGTATAAACTGTTATTAGAAGTTGTACCCTTGGACATGCATTATTTTTTGTGTGTGCACTTGGCATTGTCTTACGCATGTTTGTAAAAAGCACTAAAGCTATGAAAGCAGTACATTATTTTGCCTGGAAAGTGGGATTTTAGAACCGCTGACATTGTCTACTGCAAGAGGAAAGCATATGAAGGTGCCAAGGCTTGAGATATTTTTTTTGTTTGTTTTTGGTTGGTTTTCTTGTTAGTTTCTTCTTTACATGATTCTTACAAAGGAGGTAATGATTTGTTACCAAAATCACATAAAATGACCATTTCAGGTGTCCACTATGCAGGGGTTTTTTTATGAGTTTTGGTATGGTTCTTTGCTAAAATGCAATTTCTTACACAGTGTCCCAGGCATTTGCATAAGTGTTGTTCTGTTTGTGTTGGGGAATATGTGCAATCTGAAATATTTACAGTAATGGCACTGCCATTATTGTTGAAGGTGCAGAATGCTCTTGGATGGAAATGTCTAGTTAGTACTGCTTTTTATGCCTCTCAGGTATTACTCCAGTCAGTAAATTAAATGCTCTAAAGTGATTTCAGTAGATGTTCGGAGAGCTATCCCTCCACAGTCTCTTCAAAAACAGGCTAAACTGGGTGTAAGATTTTTACTTTGCTGCTCTACTCATGAGGGTGCACTGTAATAGCTGTATGGATGGCGAGTATAAAAATTAAGAAGCTGATGGTTGACTGTGTTCATAGTAAACTTCTGGGTGCTATAATAGCAGACTCCTCTAAGCAGACTCCTCTAAGCATCTGCCCCCAAACTGATGACAGACTTCCAGCATCAGACCTCTTCCCCCCCCTCCAGCTTGGCACTTGCTTCCTACAGCTCTTGGGTGCAGGAGATGATAGCTTGTACAGTTTTAATTTGCATGGCCTGTCAAAAATAACTTCAGAGTATGCATTGTAAATTTCAGTTTGTTTTCAGGAAGATTAGTGGGTAACTCCTTGTCTGTCTCTGGAGAACAAACAATGAGGACAGCTGCTGGTCAGTCTGTTTCTAAATTGGGATTCCTGTTCCCTATTTCATTAAAATGTTTCACATTGCCTGTTTGTGTGTTGAATTTGTGTTCTGAGGCCACTAAACTCTCCCTGACTTTTGTGACTTTCAGAGGCCTATAAAAACTTTGATAGTATGTCTTTATGTAAGCCACCCAGTTGTCACACTCAAAAGTGGTGAATTTGGAATTTATGCTGAATCAGCAACATTGTTCTTCCTCCTTTTTTAGTGACGACATAGTTCAATTGATTTAAAATAAATTTATATTAGCAACAGTATGTGTAGAAATCGCTCATGCATTAATATATTTGGAAATAATGTAATTTGGGTTATAATAAATTTAAGAACCTTTCTAAAATTTTCCCAGTATTGCACCTTAATTCAAAATATTCTGTTTGAAAGCTTTCTGCATCTCTTCTAGTATTTTTACAGTGAGTAGCAGTGTTTCCTTGGATCTGTTAATGGAAAATTGTTCATGATTAAAATTGGTTTTGATACTTTTTTTTTTCTGCTGCAAATGGCAGCTGGGAAGAAGCTGTGAGAAAGACAGTGTGTCCTACAAGACAGAACCATTAGAAGGAAAACAAAAGTAACTGAGAAGAGAATTGGAAAGAATCTGAAAAAAAGAAGTAACATCAAAGTTAATGCAAAATATTTCCAAAGACAGGAAAATATATTTCTTCTGGGGTAAAAAAAAAGGTGGATTTTTAATTTTTTTTTAATTTCAGTTTTATACATTTCATCCTTCATCATTTGAAAAGTAGATACAAATTGGGACACATCTGTTCCTGATGCAGTAAAGCCTATGACAGCTATCCAGTTTTAGAATAATTAAAATAAACGATATTCTGTAAACTGTTTTTCAACTGTCTTCAGGGCAGAAGTATGCCTTTTGTCTTTGCTACTGAAAACTTCACATGCTTCACCTCCTGTAAAAGTGTTAATGGATGATAAACTGTTAACCAGCAGATACCAGTAGCTTTCAGTTACAACTGACTTGAGTTAGATATGAACCGATGAACCAGCCAAGATAGATTTTTTTTTTTATTTATTTCTGATCCTCACATCTGTCCCTGCATTCTAATTTTAGCATCTTTGAGCTTGTGTAGTTTCTTTAAGCGTAAATCCTGAATTATTTTGAAATGTTTGTTCTTTAAATTGAATGTAATTTAAAATTATGTTTCTGTTGATCTGTGTGCTGTGTCAGCTGTAATAGCAAGTGACCCTTAGCAATGATGTTTCAGTTTTGGAGAAAGAAAGTCTGCAAAAGGCATGTCAAATACTCTCAGCATGTGAACTATAGCTCATGAATTCAGTTAGCTGTAGTTTAATCTATCCCATCAAAGTAGTGTTGGATTTGCTGTTCGTTACTCCCTTTACTGCAGACTGTGATCCTGTTTTTAAATATATCAGTCTAGGTTCAGATAATTCAGAGATTGTATGGCATGAGAGAATTGAAGGGAGTAGAAGTGAGAAGCAACTATGACAGCAAACAACAAAATAAATCAACGTGAGTTTGGGTAAATGAGTGCACACGTATACATGTATACTCATCTATCTACTTATATAGATATGTTATCTATATATAGATACATATATGTTGCTAAGAAAGTTGATGTGTGATGAAGACATACATAGGATAGAGTGAAATAACAAAATCTAGAAGAAAATGTTGATTCTGATGAAAAAAGAGAACTTGGTTTTATTTTGAAGTTTTGAGTATGTATAGAATCATAGAATGCTTTTTGTCAAAAGTGACCTTAAAGACCATCTAGTTCCACCTCTCTGCCGAGGGCAGGGGCACTAGACCAGGTTGCTCAAAGCCCCAACCAACCTGGCGTTGAATACTTCCAGGGACTGGGCATCCACAACTTCTCTGAGCAATCTAACCTAGCATCTAACCTAAACCTCTTTCAGTTTGAGGGCGTTCCCCCTTGTCTGTCACTATCTGCCCATGTCTGAAGTAGGTTTTTTCTGTGAAGTCTGCTTGGAGCCTTGCCTTCTCCAGGTTGAGCAACCCCTGCTCTCTCAACCTGTCTTCATATGAAAGGTGTTCTAGGCCTCTGAACTTTTTGTCCTTCCTTTGGACCCATTTTAACAGTTCCACATCTTTTTTATGCTGAAGACCCCATTGCTGGATGCAGCACTCCAGGTGGGACCTCACCAGAGCACAGGTGATGCAATCCAGGTGGGGTCTCACCTGCCTTGACCTGCTGGCTTTTGATGCAGCTCAGGATGTGATTGACCTTCTGGGCTGCAAGCATGCATTTATGGGTCATGTCCAGCTTTTTCATCCATGAAAATCCCCAAGAACTGGTGACTAGCTAACTGCTTTCAGTGACTGGAAAGTGAGAATACTGTGGGCATAAAAAAGGCTCTGTGTGGCTGACTAGATTGTAACTGTAATTGTGATATGATGGGTTGAAGATTTTGTTTCTATTAGTAAGGTTTATGTGCTAGTCTTCACTATTATTACCACTATATAATATACTTGATACTCTTTATGACCATACAGAGCATTATGAGTTAAGAACTGAGAAATGGCCTGTGGAACAGAGCAATCAGTAAACGCTTAATGCTGATAGTTGATTTCTATCAGTATTCTAAATACGCTATATGTAAAAGTTAAACTACTGTGTTTAGAGTAGAAGTTTGTGAGAAAGGGTGTGATAAGGGTAACACTAATTATAGACTAATCAGCTTTAGATCTGTAAATTCTGATCTCCTGATGCTTTCAACTGTCACAGGTAACTGATAGGAGTTTTGGGGAGTTTTGTGTTGTTTTATGTTTAAAGCTTTGTTTTCTATTTGAGATGTTCCTTAAATTGTCCAGGCCAGTGAGAATGGACTCCATGTGTATTGAGTCAGTGCACTGTCCAAACAGTTGTGCTGAAATGCACCTTTTAACATCTCAATTGACTTCTCTTATGTACACATCTTAAGTGATTTGCCACTGTGCTACCCCGTGCTTAGTCACCATCAGGTTAATGTGTGAATCCAATTAATTGTTGGTGTGAGATTCTCCATTTTGAGGGGAGTCTTGAACACTGGGTCATTAGTAAGGATGAGATTTTTGTCAGCCCAAACTCAATACATGTGAAGAGTTACACGGTCCTCTCTCAGTGCATTTAAAAACTGAACAAATTTTTTTTGACGTAAGAAAGATTGTCAGATGTTACAGCAAGTTCTCAGGTCTTGTAGAAAGATTTGTGTAGGGTACATGCTCACGTATGTGCCTACTGTTTTCCTCCTTCATGATTGATATGATATTGTTCAAATCCTACAGCATGAGGATGAGGTGATGTTTTATTTTATTTTATTGAAACCAGTCCTTGAATTGATAGATAATATTTAAGAAAGAACTACATATAAACAATTTAGAAATAATAGATTTGAACACAAGTGCCATCAGAAATGGCATTGGAGATCTGTATTTTGAAAGATTATATGCAATTTAAAGTCACATATACTGTGCCTTTAATGGAAGGGACTTAGTGTTCTGCAGTACAGGTTTTGATTTTCTTAAGTTTAGGCCTTCTCACGCTACAGATACTGTTTAATATTGGATAAGTTGGCCATTCCAAAATAACTAGCTATCAAATAGCATAAAATGAGTGTGAAATCAGCTACCTGCATTTTGTCATGAATAGTCCAAGAAGTAACAAGCTTAGCTCTTCTATGGTGTTTAGCTTGGAAATTTAGAGTGAACTCTCTGCAGCTTGCTAAGCTTTCCTTGGTCTGTGTGTGATTGGACATATGTACTGCACGATATTTTACTTCCTGTATCATTGGTATTGAATTTTGAACCTTATCCTTCTCTTTTCTCTTCATGTGACTATATGGAGGATTGTCGGTTTCAGATTGTGACTCATGAATAATTTCAGATCTGGTAAATTCTTTATTATACGTATATATTTATTCTTTAAATATATTTGTTCAGGAGCAGCTACTAGTTATTTGAAATGAGATTTATTTCTATAATCTTGTATGTCAATCTTGCTTTTGCATGGGAAAAGAAGTATTGTGTAGGGAGTTCACCTACATCCTTGCCTGTTTGTGACATTGCATCTTTCCGTCTATGTTTTCAGATGTATGAAATTTGCAAACTATGTTTAATACAAATTTTGTTAAAAAAATTGGACCTCAGATGACTTTATGCTTAAGGAAAAAAAAAAGATTGTGTTGAGACAATGTCTACCACAGAAATACCATCAAGTATCCGTCAAAAAGTCTATCCTTACTGTTGCAAAATTAATGACATTGTTATGATAGATACCGTAGCCTCTGAAACTTACTGTAGCATTCACTGTAGTGATCTGTTCACCTCTTGATTTCTGTTTTCCTCATTTAGTTTCCTGAGAGTCACTTTGAAAATCAGAGTTGTTTCATGAAAGTTTGGGTGTGGTTTTTCATAAATTCTCAAATGTTCTTGTCTTGGTTCATTTTTGTTCATTTAAATAATGTCAATTATGTACAACATTCTATTTAAAGTCTTATTTGTTGACTTGGATGGGTTTCTTGGGCATGATACTCAGAGGTATAATAGTGGAGAAAGAGATTGGAACCCAGTTTTGAGATGGGAGGGAAAGTGTGTGCATAAAAACTGAGAAGGGCAGTTGAAACTGTTGGAAAATTGGTAGAGTGGCTTTTCTTTCCTATTAAGAAACTCTATAGTAACAGTAGAGAAAACTAATGTGTCCATTCTATGTTTCAGTCGCATAGTAGGCTGAACTGAAGTTAGAACAGAATTTAAGTTTAGACTTACTTGTCTGCATTGTAGAGAAAAAGCAACGAGTGGTCCATACAATCCTGAGTAGCATGAAAAATTCAAAGTCCTTTTCTGATAGAGTATTTAGGTGTTTACACAAGACAAAACTTTCTAATTACCATTGGCATGTCTTCAGTAAAATGAGGTATTAATACAAATAATATTTTTAGCCTTCTATTACTAATGTAATTGTTGGGCACTATAGAGATTTTTTTTTTCTAAAATGTTTAATGTTTGAGAATGGAATTTAACGGAGACTGGGATTTTGAAACTTACTGTGTTTGTTCCAGTTCCATATCAGATATAACTTTATTTGAATATTGTAGACTTACTTGCGCTTTCTTGCGTAGTAGTTCTTTATGTGGAGAATATTATGATGTTCATACTAGTGCCAAACAATTGTGATTTCATCACCTTCTCTTGTACAGAGTTACACTAATTTTTGTAAGGTATACTATGCGAGAATTTGGAAAGGTAATGAACATGTGAAGTAAATTCTGGATACCTAATGCATCATTATTCTGTAGTCTCTCAGGACTATCAGTTGATGCTGCATTATGAATATAAAAAAAGCCTTCCCTTTGAGGAATACTTTGTTCCAATCATGAATTCTCAGTGTATTGACCCGTAACGAAAAATAAATAAATTTGCAGTGCATTTTCCAGGTTGAGATAGAATTTTGGGAGATTCTTACTGGCTTGTCGTTTGATTTTGTTTTGTAAAACTTTGTTTACAGAAGATAGAATATAGAGTTGTAGTGGCACAGCGCACTGCTTGTGACTTAGAGATGCAAAGTTTTTATTTGAGTCTTTCGTGAAGGTATTCATTTTGCTATAGTTACAACACTAAGTCCTTTGTGCGTATTATAATAAAATCTCTAGTACTCAGTACAACCCAAGATCAAACTAAATAGAAATTTTAGAAAAGGTCTTAATTATATCAGAAATATTTTTCTCTTTTTGCCAGCATAACAGCTGAAGTGTGAGTAACATAACAACAGTTTTAAGTACCTTCTAAGACTATTGTGCTGTATAAACTTGAATAACATGTAAAATTACAGACTATGGATAAATCCAAGCTTCCAAATTGGATATGGTTTGAGCTGTGATTATTCATACAAACTGTATCCTTTCTTGTGTGTGATGTTTAACTATTATCAGGATTTAAAAAAAAAAAAGCTAGATGAATGAGCTGACATTTTTAATAGCACATTTGTGACACTGTGCCAGTAAGTTATATTTAGGTAACAGTGCTGAAGATTGTAAAGTCATATAGGTATCATTGGGCATAGTTTTTGTGATGTAGGAAGAATTCAGTGAGTTGCTAACAATTCTTTTTTAAACCTCACAAATGTGTACTTCCTTAACAAATTAGCACATTCTGTGTCAATAGTTGCCATGTCATGAAATCCTACATGCACTTATCAGACTGTATAACTTTGACGTTGGTTTCTTCTGTCTGAATATAGACCTATGCAGTGTAAATGACTATCAAACCTACATGTGTAGAATCAACAGAGGTAAATAAGTACTTGTGTTCATAAATCGGATTTGTAAAACCACTCTGTTGAATATAGAAGTGCCTTTTTTTCTCCTCTGTTGACTTGCAGGGGATTCCACCTGTCTGGTCCAAATGTAAGCTGTGTAATAAGTGAGGATGTTCCAATTCAAAGTGTCTGGGGAGACTGTTGGTCGTTTGCCTAAAAGATGGGAGAAATTCTGTCTCTCACCTTGTATTTGGGGTACTGCCTTAGCCTGCAACATTACTACTTTGACTTTTTTGTATTGTGAAAGACTTTCTTTAGGTTTCCATCGTGAGTTGAAACAGGCCAAGAGCAGTGGCAGCTATTCAGAACATAAATGGATTGTATCTTTTAATGTCCAGCCATAAAGAGATGATATGGAGCCACGTGGTGCTTTGTGGTAGTCTTTTATCTTTGAAAGTAGAAAGAACTCCAGTATGTCATTTTACAAAAATACCAGTCCTAAGGTTTTAAGATATATTGTGAAGAGTGAACTTTATGATGCTTTGAGGTCTTTAACTACTACTCAGTGGTCAGGCTTTGTCTTCATTGGAATGTCCAGAGGTTTGTTGTTTGGTGGTTGTTTTGTTTTGTTTTTTTTTTTTCTATAGCCTGAATTAGCTCTAGGTCAGTTTAAAATTTAAAAATGGTGGTAAAAAGTATGATTGGAAAAAAGAATGGAAAAGTAGGTATTGAGTGCCAGTGAGCTTTAGTTTCATTTTTGCTTTCTGAATATTAGTGTATCTGGTTTTGAACCCAGCCTTTCAAGCTGAGTCTCAATTTTGGTGGTACACGTGTATGTAAATATGCAAGTATGTTTCTGGACCAGGGCCTTCTGTGTTGAATTATGTGGTAACACACAAAATAGCAGGGAATAGGTAATCTTGGAATATCTTTCTATTAGTTGCCTATTTAGCTATTTCCTGAAATGCGTGAGAGAACTAAAATGGGCTGAGTGCATTTAAATTAGGTCAAAGTCTTAGATCTGTCTTCATCCAGGAGCTCTTCAGCATAATCTACTCTTTGGTCTTTATCTATTCACCACTTAATATGGTATTTCTACAGTGCTTTTAATCTGTTTGAAAAGTATTTAAAAAGACAGGTTTTATACACTGTGAAGTGTCCCTCTCAATTTGTTTCTCCTTTAACATTGCTTTAGATGAAGATGGAAGTGAAATGTAATTGAAAGGGATGTATTGTAAGAGGTACTAGTCCCTCAAAGGCTACTGTCCAGCACTGGTGAAGGAGGAAATTGGTCAAGTTACAAACAATGTGGCTTTTATTACATTCAGTCAGCAATAATAAACCTTTGTACTTTAACAAGATTTTTTTTTGTTTGCTTTTTAACAGGACACAGGGATATTAAGCCTCATGCTTTCTTTGCATTAATATGGGGCTGACTTGCAGCAAGTAGTTCTTTCTGAAAAGCTGAGTTTTAGGACAGGCAAAAAGATACTGATTGTGTAAAAATCCAATAAGTGTGTAGAGACATTTCTGGGTTGAAAAGAAAGGTTGCTAATCAGGTCTTAGATACCTACTAAGTACCCCCATTTAGGCTTACCTAGTTCAGAGGAGGCTGCTGTTAAAGTTTTGATCCATGCTGTTGCATGGATCTAATTTTTATCAGACTCCATGTAGCATTAACTTCTATGGAACTAAGTTCTATAATCCTTCACAGATTATTGCATTTGTGTTTGTTTCTTAATCATCAAAATTTTATTTCTATTTATTTTTCTCAGATGAAAACATGAGTTTTGGGCACAGACATGTTTTGTAGTTGTTTGGCTGGCCAGTTTTATTTTAAGATTTTCTGTTTTCTGTGTGTATAATTGTGAGTTTTGTGCATATAATATGTTTCATGGCAACATACAGGACCTAATATGTTCAGCTGTAGCAACTGACAGAACAAAAGCTGCTAGAACAATATTTCAAGTACCTGAACAGTAGTGTGTTTTCTATAGAGGTGCTGTTTTAAATTTTTAAGACCAAAATGACTGTTTCTTTTAGTTGAAGTTACCTAAAAAGGGTTTCAGTCTGCTCTTAACTGTGACATGGCAATTTGTTTAGTTTTGGGGAGTTTATTTTGTTTTGGAGGGTTTTTTTGGTGAAAAATCAACTATATCAAATAGTTGAATTAAATATCTCCATGCTGAATTTGAGTAAAGCAACAAGCCAAAACAGTTCTGTAAATGCTTCCAATAAAGAGGGAAACTGAAGGTCAAGATAGAAGTGCTGATAAATGGAGAGAGAAAGCTTTACTGTTTGTTCTCTTGGGAAAAAACTTGATTGTGAGTGTGAAACTTAGCAACTGATCTGGTTTTGGTTTTTTTCTGATGTAAGATGTCCCTGCATGTGTTCTACCTTTTGTTCTTACCTTCATTGAGAGGGGAAAAAGAAAATCACTGGGAAACACTTCTCTTGCATTAACTGAATAGAATAAGTGAAAAATGATGTATTAATGATTTACTGGAATTGATTATTTATATACTACCAGAGGTAAACTGCAAGTTATTCGTCCTCATAGAAAATTAGTCAGTCCCTTTTGGCTTAGACTGCTTCTGGGGCATCCAATTCAAAATACTGAGAGTAGTACTAATCCCAGCTCAAGAAGCAGGAGCTATATATCCACAACTCACACCCATTCACAGACACAAAATCAAACAGTATCTGAAGAGAGATCAGGATTCATCACTTTGGATTGTATTGTAAAATGTTTCTGTCATAGCATTTTTATTACATTTTTTAAACAATCAAAAGGAGTCTTGGATTTTTATGATTTTTTAATGATTTTTATTTGGGATTTTTGTGATACCTAGAATACTACTTTGTTCATCTTGTTGGTTTTCCTTCTCTTTGTCTGAGTCTGGTTTACTTTGTGACACATTTTGTTTGTGGTAAGTAGAAGTGTAACACTCTTGAATAAAAATAGTTACTTTTAGCCTAAATGTCCATCAATTTGTCTGAAGTTTCATTTTAAGGAAGCTGTTTCGTAGTGGTTTTAAACCCTTAATCTTTTATAATTGCTTTAATTATTTTTAACTTAGAGCACAAATTGATTTAGAAAGAATACTGAATTACTCTAAACTTGATGGGAATTTTGAACACCAGCTGATGGACAGAAGGTGGCTAGATATGGGGTTTGCATGTCTGGCTTTTGTTGTTTGAGGAATTATTTAGAAAGAAACCAACAGGTTAAAAATCCTTCTCTTTAATATTTGCATTCCTCTCAGTTAATGTGTTTATTTTAACCTCTCCCTACCTGAAAGAAGCAATTCTCTGAATAGGATTTGAATGAAATAACCTTTTAAAGTCCAGAGATGGTCTATCTTGCTAGTATAATTTCCAATTTACAGATTCTTTTCCAACTATTAAAACCTGACACTTTTTGATAATGCTTTGATTACCTGAAATTCTCATCAGCTGAAAGAGAGAATTTAATACTTTCTAGTGTTCTAGCTTGGCATGCGTTGCTAGCCAGACAGGTACCTGATTCTTAGCTTAACTGTGCTTGTCTTTTAAAACATGATAGACTAAGGTTTTTGAAAATCAGGTCAAGACAGATTGATAAACTTCATTTCTAGCAAGTGTTTGGTATCATTTAAAATATGTGATTTCAATGGGCCTTAATTTAGATCAGCAAATAGTATGAAGCTTAGTTTCTAGGTGAAAAGGAAGTTCATCTTTAAAGGTTTCTGTTTGAGCTGTTTTTATAAAAAAAACAGTTTTGCAGTTGTGACCTATCTATACGTCAAGTGCAATATTTAAATGGGTAAAGTAGAAGTAATAATGACTTTGCAATGTCCTATTTGGAAAAGCTTTTCATCTGCTCATTTATTCATCTTCTTTCTATCAGTGTCTCACGAGTCATAGATAAGGGAAGGCATGGGAAGAGTTGCAAAAGTACCATTCAAGTAGGGAAATACCAGTTTTATGAGAATTGTTCTGAAGATTGTAGATGTTAAGGTTTTGTGAAGGGACATGCATGTAAATTCAATGTTCTAAGAGCTCTTTAGAAATTGAATGGATTTAAGGTTACCATCACCAGCAGGTGATGATATGGTTGGTCTTTATGATCTCATTTATTTATTGGTTCCTGGTATTTCAAAATGAGTAAGTAAAAAATAGAGAGAGGAGAAATTTCCAAGGATTCTGCTTGTTTTGTTTAAAGACACCCTGATATTTAAAGTATTTTTACAGAGAGACAATAATTTGTGAGCCAAAAACATAGATAAATCTGAGATTATAAAGGAACTTGCACTATCAGCGTTCAGTTGATTGGCACATTTTGGAAATCAGAAACCTGTCTCTGAACTATGTGAAAAACAGGAAACTTAGCTGATGGCTATTAATCACCCTAGTGTTTCCTGTGTCCTTAGTTCATTAGGATTGTAGTTCAGAAAGATTTAAATGGGTGGGTCAACAACAAGAGTTGTTGACACAATTCCTTGGTATTCTCTGGCATATTAAATTTTGTGCAAAGTTGAAAAGAGACTATAATGAATTCCAGGTTGTTAAATGTAGTTTTAGTGGTGTGTTGTTATAGACTCCTTGTATACCAAGTAAGAAGGAACATGAAAATATGCTAGGTCTTTGGAATCTTTGGAAATTTCTTACAGCAGCCCCTTTGACTCAAAAGCTAGGCTGTACTTTGAACATGCATTGCTAGTTTCTTTTTGACTTCAGCTGAGCTGGGATAAAGACTTAATGATACTGAACTTCCAGTTTAAAAATGGTTTGACAAGGGGTGAGTCTATAATCCAAAACAGAAGTAAGGGAAAACCACTGATATGCCACTGGCAAAAATATATTTGGGACAGGTAGTCTGAACAGTGATGGTCTTGCCTGGAATGTGGAGGGCATAGTTCTTGCTGTGTTCTTGCTATCTCACATTCTTGCTAAGTAGAAGGACGTTTTCTCTATCCAAGGGATGCTTGGTGTAAACTGAATCATAGCACAATGCATGAATGAAAAGCATCATACAAGCCAGCTGCTCTGGCAGAGCTGCACAGGGTGAGCACTACACATGCATCTCTATTTTCTATGCTTTTAAGTGCTTTTAATCAGACTGTCTCATTTCACTGCATATCATTGAAGGATATGCAAAAGCTTTACAAAAATTGTGGGTTGACGTTTCCTTCTTATATTCAGGAGTATGAGATGAGCAGTTCTAGACAGAAAAAAAGACCTCCTATAGAACCTCTTTTAAATTTCATTATTTCTCTGACATGTTTTTCAGTTTTAGATCCGAACCCTCTAGAGTGATGCAGAGCTATAAAAACAGTGGTCTAAAAGTTACAGTGTGCAATCTACAGCTGACTTGCAGAACAGCAAAGACACTGAATTTGGCATTTTCAGTTGACACTGGTTTATGGGTTGAAACATTAATAAAAATGTGAACTTGGCTACTATGATGTCCAAAATCATCATCCTCATTTTGAGTTGTCCTGTTGATGTGCCATCTGCATCATTTGTTGTAGAAGCCCACAGTTACTTGTGCCTTGTGGTTTCCCCATATCTTTTCCCCAAGTGTTAATCTTCTGATTACCAGTCTGTTAGGACAGGCTGATTTCCTTTGCTGTGCCACCTCAGGAATTACTAACAGCCTCCGTTTCCCAGGCTAGGCTGTTCAAGTTCCATCCCAAAATGAGACAAAGTTTAAATAGAAGACGAATTTGACATTCAGTAGTGAATTTGTAATGTGATACAATTTGCTTAGTTCGTCTCTGATATTCAACAGAATTAAGTCTGTTGTGCTTGTAGCTATCAATAAAGACTAATATGTGTCACAGTAGGAAATGTTTCTTCTAACTGTAAATAAAAGTGAATGCATCTGATGGTTTTTGTAGGCATCTGTCGAAGTCGGGACCAAAACCTTTGGGACTCAGAAAGCAGCCCTCAGGGTGGTAGATCTCACATGACCTAGTTTATTCTTCATTAAAACAGATGGTATCTATCTAAGCAAGGCAAACTTGGTTTTAAGAAAGAGCTGGGGATTAAAAGGATGGGAAGCTGGAACAGCCGGGCCTAATTAATGGGAGCAAATAAAGAGGCAAACTGAGCATTAAATTAGTCACCTACATCAATAGCAAAATAGTCACTACATGACTACTCACCAGTTGTTTTAGCTAAACAAAAGTTGCAGGATTGGTTTTCCTAGCATCAAAAGTATCTAAAATTGCATCAGAAATATTCCCACATTCTTTATTCTTTTCTACCAGGCTTCAAAGAGAGTAAAATCCTGGAAACTGGCTGTGGTATTTTGGCATGGCATTAGGGAATCCAGCTTTTGTAAGACTGAAAATGCCTTTCTTGCATTTGATATTTAGGCCAGGCTGGTCCTTAGCAGGTTTTGGCCCTTTGTGTGTGTTTAACATGAGAAGGTTACCTAATGGAGAAGATGGCTGGCATTCCTTCAAGCTCTACAACCATATAAAATATGCAATGGGATAAAAAAAAATTATTGTTTCTGTTGTAAACAGATTGTACTGGATTAGTGGTTAGCATTTTGCATATTTTTATTCCATTTGCCCATTTAGTCCTGAAAATCCTGAATTATGTTGTAAATAGCACAGGCACTCTTCACTTTCTTTTGTGGCCAGAAACCTTCACCTGCCATATGCCTTATCAGGGAGAAGGGGCCTGCACAAATAAACTAAACTGCACAAATCTGCCTTTGACCTTCTAGTAATAACTGAAGTATAATTTTCTGAGGTGCTTTTTTTGCTCTAAAACTCTAATAATATGCCCTATAAAGACAGGTAGGGATATGCATGTGTATATGTAGCCATTGCTCTTCCTTCAGCAGGATAGTACTTGGTAATTCCCAGGACTCATGCAGAATGGTACAAGGTCCCTGAAGTTCCCTTGGTTTGAACCAGCTATGAAATAAATGTCAGTAGAATAAAGTACAGATTTGTATATACTGAATTTCCTTTCATTCATAACGTGCAAGTATAAAATATTTCTATTTTAAGGTAATCCTAAGGAATGTTTACTTATCTGTCACAAAAGGTTGAATTCAGTTAGTTCATTCAGCTAAGCTCTGAGGTAATCAGGGAAAAAGGTTGAACAGTCCTTTCACAGGGATTAACAGAAACTGTTCCGTGACTTTAGTGTCTGTTTCGTGGAGGGCAAAAGGCAGTGGTGCTTTGATGGAAGACTGGTAACCCTGCCTTTCTTTGCTTCCAAAAACTTTCCCTCAAATTTATGGAGCTGGGCCTTTATCTTACACACTGCCACTTCACTGCTTCAGTTTTTTAGTTTTCTTACTATGAATCTGAGGAGCAGAATTTACACATAGTCACAAGAAGACCTGTTTATATAAAAGAGTTAGGTTTTCTTGACTATGCTAAACAACCATAACATCATCTTCTCTCAGCCTTCCACTTTGACCGTCATCCTGTTCCTCCCTCAGCCCCCCCAGTTGCAGGGAAGAAAATTTAAAAAATGTTTGCAGAAAAGTATGAGTAGGAGACCCAGAACAAAAGTTTGAAGTGAGATATTTAAATTATAGTTGTTTTTGTATGCAAACTTTATCTGGTTATTTGAAGACTGGCTGCGCATAAAAAAAAAAAGCTTACCAATTAGTCCCATGGAAGGGTGGTGGGTGTGTGTCTGGGTACTGCCAACTAATGCAGGCCTAGTGGCTGCATTAGCTATAAATGCAGGTGATGGCTAGAAAATTCATATTATGAGAGATGTCTGAAAACAAATATTAGATGACTTCTTAGTCTATACAGTCTTGTTGATTTCCATCGTTGCTTAAAATTGGGTTAAAGATGTTTGAAAGAAGACTGCCTGCGATCAGTTCAAAAATAAAACTGGTTAGGGAGGTTCTGTGTTCTCGCCTGTCTGTGTGGTCTTCTGGTTTTCCCGGAGGCGCTCTAGATTAGGTGCTTGCCACTGTTCTGGAATAGCTTGCCAAGCTTTGCTGTTCCTGGCAGAGACTTTTTAAGGAGGCTGTGTTTTCAACATTAGGAGTATTGCTAAATAAGTCCCTGACAGGTTCTTTGAAAATGGATGGAACTTGTGATTTTGTTATTTCTGAGCAGCAGTTTGTAAAGTTAGACCAATAGCATAAGGAAAAGTAAAGCATTCTAAAATAAAAATTTCTAGGACAAGTAGAACAAGTCACGAAACACACAATCACTAGAGACCTAGGAGCAATTAGGTATGTGTTCACTTCTGACTTTCCTGTTGCATATGTCTGTGGAAGCACTTTGTTCATACAGGTATCAAAATGCATGCAAAACCCACATTTGCTGATGGGGTTAGTACTGTTAATTTCCCTGAGTCCGCATTTGGAAGTTGCAAAAATGACGGGTGATTTTTAGTTTCAGTGTGCAATATGACTGTAGTTATTCCTCACAGTGTTTTTACTCAGAATTTAAATTTCAACTCCTAATTTTGAAATAACCTAAGTTACTATTTTTTTTTATTCTGTTCATTAAACGTAGATGTAAATAATCAGTATTTAAAGCAGCTTGAACAGATATCTCTGCTTGGAAGCTTTTGGTCCTTAATATTTTTGTATGGGATTTTTTTTACTGCAAAAGCCCGTCCCTGAGCAAATAAAGTTGTTTACAGGTATAGTCATGTAATGTGACTACATTGTTAAAGGATTTAATTGCATGATAAATTTTCCAGGGTAACCTGATGGCTTACTTTGTTATAACAGCAGGCTTTTTCTGAGACTTCTGTACAGTTTTTGTGGTTAAAGAACTGTAACTTGGGACAGGTGGGAACGTAAAACTTCTTTGATAGAATCTTTTGTGCTTGGACAATGGTAATCATTGATGTGTTTGTGTAGTGAGAAGTTTTATCTTAAAAGCTGGCTTTGAAAACTGTATTGTTAGGGGAGCTGCAAGTTCCATAAAACTGGATTGCTGGAGTTGGTAGTTTCTAGATTGTAAAATGAGTATTTTGTTTTATTTTTTAGTAAATGCAATAGTCTTAAACAATATTACAGATGACTGGAAAGAAAAACTTAAATAAAATGTGAATGTTTTAGGTGAGAATACACATAAAGAAAACAAACATTTTAAAAGTAAATTCTCAAGTTTCTTGAATTTACCAGAGGCAAAAATTCCCTTGTCTTTTCTCCCCAATTAGTGCAATTTTAGAAGTTCATTTCTTGGTCTCTTTCCCCTACCTCTCTCTCAAAAATCTGTTTCCTTTCATATGCATACTCATCTCCTTGCACATGTTACACATCTTAGAAAATTAAAATTGTCTGGTAGTATAGATTGATGGTAACTGATTAACATAATCTGAAATCAATTGACATACCAATTAATAATCCTGTAATGCGTCTGTGGGCTGCCTTTCTAGGGTATGTGCAGGGAAAGGGAAGATTGTGAGCTCAAGTATAAGATTTGACTTCTTTGGAGAGAGTGACCTTTTACAAGTTAGGCACTTGGTTTGAACGCCAAGTGTCCTTTATAGCAGCACATATTTCTGTCAGAATGGGATTAAAAGTATCTGGTGTAGTTCTGTAATGGAATCTACATGACATTGTTTAATGAGCTGAAAAAGAATAAGCAACCATCCAACGAGCTGAAATGTGTGTCCAAATGTGTAACACTGTGCTGCACTACAAATAGTAATGTGGCTAAATATGCTAGTTTTAACTTTCATTTCAAACTAAAAGAAATAGTTCAGTTACGTATGATTGTCATGAGCTCAATGCACTGAAAAGGACCTTTAATGACTACTGGATGATGATGATGATTGAATAGACAAATGCTAATACATTATTTAAAAGTCAATATGTTTTTTATTTTCCTTTTATATTTTAAAGAGTGAATTGAAAAAGGAATACATTAACTCCAAAAAAAGGGTGCCAGAGAGCTACTGTTTCCAAGTGATAAAATGCTGCAGCACTATAAGCAGATATTTTTTTAATTTCTTTTTAGAAAGGTCAGCAACTTTTAAGTATTTTTTTTCCCATCACTTCCTTATCCTACTGAATCACTTCACCTATCTGTGCATGTTTAAGGGAATAATTCCCTACTCTGAATAATTGGAGACTGGAGTTGTTCTCAGTCACCAAACGTTGGGAGATGAATATTTTTAAGTTTTTTTGTTGTCATCATGATTCTGTATTTTGTGTTCTTTGTGTTATGAGTTCTTACATTTTAAACCTTGATTGATTTTGAACTACCTAGTTTTAATAATTAATAAATGGAAATAATGAAGTTGAAGAGAGTGTTTCCCAGCTTTTCTTCTGCATTTGGCAGCAGTTTTGCTTCTTCCATTAATATTGGTTGCATTTGAAACTTACATATTGCATACTTATTTTTTGTGTGCATCTCCATTACTCTTTCTCAGGACCATTTCTCTTCTTTGCAAGAAATACTTCCAGTATCTATCCAAAGAGTTGCAGTATCACAATACTATTATTTTTTATCAAATCATTATCAAGAAAATTGAGAAATCCCAAGAAAAAGAATTCTGTGAAAACAGGTAGAATATGGGAAAATGTGAGGAAAACCAAAACAAACTAACCTGGAATTGAGTTCCCGTAGGTTTTGATTTAGCAAGTTATCACTGTTTTTTTTTCTCCTTTTACAGTAAATTGATGTTTCTACTTCAACTTTTCAGGCACGGGTACCTTTGGACGTGTTCATCTGGTGAAGGAAAAAATGGGCAAACGTTACTTTGCACTGAAAGTAATGAGCATTCCTGATGTCATTCGACTGAAACAAGAGCAACACGTGCACAACGAAAAGTCTGTCTTAAAAGAAGTCAACCACCCCTTTTTGATCAGATTGTAAGTTCTTGTGTTTTTTAATTCGTTTAACTCATGCATTAAGTGCAGTTACAATATTCCAGAGTCTCATTGCAACTTCTTATGTAAATTAACCGATGCTGAGCATTTAATTTCTATTACATAATCTAGACTAAAATAGACTCTGGACTAAAATATTTATTATAGAAGAATGAAGAATTTAAAATCAAGATGCATAATTTAAACATTCAGGCAATAATTTATGATAAGAATTTTTCTGTCTCTTATTTTCATGCTGCAGAAGAGAAATCTTCTTAAGTGAGGGGAAAATACTAATGAAGAATTGTTAGGATTTGCTCATCAAAATGACTTCTAGAATGATTCTTGATGTTAGAAATGTGATAAAAGTATTTTTACATGTATGTCTTGTAGGTATCTAGCTAAAGATATTGTTAAATGTAAATATCTGCTTTTTAAAAACTTATGTGAACTCTTGCAAACTTTATTTTTAAGGAGTTTAAATAACTGCAGCACTTCTTGGACTTTGATATTCCCATATTTAAGGTTGTTAAGTGATGGAACCTATTGAGAAACATGTTTTAAACACACTTCATAAAGAACACTTTTTTTTTTCATGGAATTATGGTAATTCTAATGATCCCAATAATCCCATTGTTAAAGATGGAAGGTATAATACTTTTCTGTTCACAGAACCACAGTATTTCTTGTGTATCTGAGTCCAGAGCTATTAATTGGATAACTAAAACTCTGGGTAATTGCAGAGTTAATTTCCATTTATATTTTCTCATGCATGGATACAGGGCTATTGACCAAGATTTGTTTTGCATTTACCTACCTTAATGAGTTTTACATAAAAGTATACAAAATTAGCCTTAGTTAATCTCTAGCTGCCGGGAGTGCAGTCTCCTCCCAGAGCTCAGAAAGTATCAGAGAGAAAAGAAGAAGGAACAGCATGGTAGTCATTCAGAAGACGGAATGAGCCCTGCAGGAGGAGGCTTTTTCTCTGGTGTGTTGTTGCTTTTTCCAGCATCACGATGCTATTAGTTTCCAGCTAGTGTTCAGAAATCCTGTGTATGGCACAGTATCAGTAAGATGAGTTGTATGGTGTGTGTGGAGTTTGAGATGCTTGGAGGAAAGCAAGATGAAGAGGCTGAGTGCATCTGGTTAGACTGGTTGGAATAGGGATGGAACAGGGGGAACAGGATTTTGTGTATGTCTGTGTACATAAGTAAATTCTTTAAAGAAAACCCCAAACCCAGCAAAAAAACCCAGCTAAATAGGTCTGTGTGTCAGGAAGAGTGACAATAGAGAAACCTCTGTGACATGTCAGAGATAGGGATGCAAGGATTCATGTCCATACAGAAGTGATCAAAAATCCAAACTGGTAAGTTTTCTTGAATTTCATTCATACCTTATTTCCAAAATATCAGATTTTTAAGTTGCCAAAGGACGCAATTTACTTGTGTGCACGGCAAACATTTTTCACGTCTTCTAGAGCTGTGCCTTTTCTGTTGAAATGTCCAATGAGACATTGCATCAGCTGTGCTCATGTAATTGTCCATGTGATGCCTTTGTCCCTTGGCAAAGGAAACTCAAAGCAACCTAGCTGAAATGAGGTAGTTAAAATTTAAGTCACAATAATATTTGTGTGCTTTAGGTTAAACAAGTTTTCATGGGTGATTATCACTGACTGTATGACAAATAACACTTTCTATAGCTTTTTATGTGGGTAACAGCTTTTTTTCAGCTGCCCAATAGATGTGGATTTTTCTATGAATTCTTTAAAGTGTTTTATTAAGTGTTTAGCAAAAAGGGGAAAAAAATTAATGTAGTTCTGCTTCAGTGCCTTTAAACTGTGTTATCTACTTTCTGGGTTTTATATTTTCAGTTAACTTCACCATCTTAAACATGGATGGTATTTTCCTTAAGGAATCTGTGTCAGTGAAGCACAATACTTCAACATTTTATGATGGAAAATAATAAGTAACGCTGAACATAATTGATTTCCAGTGTTCGTCCTTCCTATGTCTTGCTATATATAAAGAGTTTATATAACTTTTTCCTTTTCCTGTTGCTTGTGAGAAATGTCTTTTCTGCACTTAGGGAGGTCCGGTTTTTCTGTAGACACTTAAGTTATTTATCTACATATTTTTTTAAACAATTTTTTGTAAATGCTTGTTTGGTGCTTGCAATCTTTACTGCATGTTTGAGTTATATATCATACCTCTGTGTGCAACACTTCATAGTGAGCTGTAATGTTGACATGTATCTTTTGATTTTTTTTTTTCAAGAGAACAAGAATTAATAAAAGTCCACTATGTCTTGTAGTCCTATAAGCTAAAACAGGTTGGTTGTAAGAGTTCACAATGGCATCGAAAGTTCAAGTAGTAAAGCTGAATTGTAGAGTTAACATCACCATGCATATTATTCTGATCACAGCTTCTGAGATTTTTTCTTCTTTTTTTGTATTGGAATTACTATTTAAAGCAATCTCCATTGCAAGTATCGAAGTTCTTAATTTTGCCCTTTTTCATGTATATCAAATAATGTATCCATTTTTTCTGTGGAAACTACTGTAAAACTACTTTGTTTTAATGGTCTAGATCTTCCATTTTTTCCCCTCTGTATTCTTTGTCAGATTTTGCTCTTTCTCTCCACGTACGTGTTCTTTTAAATATGTGGTTTTCTTTGTTTTGCCCACTCCTGTTCTTCTTTCATTGTTTATTATTTATTAACTACCTAAAGTACCTCTCCAGAGTGTTTTTACTAACAGTCAATGAAGATACTGTGGACATCATCAATAGTCAATTCATTATGTTGATAGGGAAGAAGTTCCATAAAAGCAAAGGCAAGCCTGGACTCTGCTTTCTTCATCACTTTGAAGGAATGGAAGAGCTGTTACTGATGTCTGGTAGTCCATCTCATTTTCTTGGTTGCCTCAGTGCTGGTATTAAAAAATAAAATCTTACTGAGTAAAAGTCATTCATGTGTTTGGGACCTCAGCTTGCTCTGTCTTTGCCGAGGCTCTCTGCCTTGATTAAGTGCCAGGTGATACTGCAGAAGTACTTGTGATACTGCAGAGGCAGTTACTAGAAGCTTAAGTAGGCTCTCTTCTTGTATCAGTAAAGTAGGTAGGGATACAATGTTCTCTATCTTTTATTATGAAATTGGGGCTATCTCTTTTTTTTTTAATGATAGTGTTCTTCAAGGTGTTGTTACCAGATACTTAGTTTCTTCTTAACTGTTAAGTTACATTTGAGTGTGTGGTATGTGAGTTGTTTAGTGGGGATAGAAAGAAAAACAGCTTAGTTTAGAGGAATGTGGGAGAGAAGATTACTGTATTCTGTAATGAAGCATTTTAAAGCCACATGGAATTATTTTCTTTCTCCCTTACCTGTTCTTTACTGTTCTTTACTGCACACTAATAATGACTGTACCACAATAATAGTTCTTAAATTGAAGGTGACAGTCTGAGGAATGGAAGGTACTTATCATTAGGTTGATTCTGAGGTACAGAAATGAATCTTGTTTTGCTGTCATTTTTGCTTTCCTATTGCTTTTTGTTAAAAGATACCATAGAAGAGCAAGCATTGTGATCTGATGCTTTAGCTGGGGTTGTGTATTTCCAGGGAAGAAGAGATAGCAGGACAACTTTGTGATGTCTTATTTTGAACGTATTGTCATGAAAGTCTTTACAAAAGCAGATTCTGCTCACCCCCATCACTTTGGCAGTATTTCATTACATAAAATATAAGGTGTGTAAGAAATGTCTGGTCTTTATATCAAGTCAGTTAATTGGTGTTTAGCAGAGACCTATTTTCTACAATGCAACAGAGTTTATCAGTTAATTTACTTCCTTGGCTTGCACTGTACTTATCCTCAACTATCTGTTTTATGTTGCAGGTTAAATCAGCTACCTTGAATGTCTGTTACATAATCTTGTTGGATTCTTGGGGGTTTAATATTTGCAGACTAGACATCAGAAATTAGTTATGTACATTTTATGTAAATTTACTTCTAAAGCAAATCGGAGATGTAATTGCTTTATTCAATAAAATAATACTTTTATTACAGATTTTGGACCAACCACGATGAACGTTTTTTATATATGTTAATGGAATATGTGCCAGGAGGAGAACTTTTTAGTTACCTACGCAACATGGGACGTTTCAACAACAGCACAGGACTATTTTACTCTGCGGAAATTATTTGTGCAATAGAATACCTGCACTCCAAAGAAATAGTTTATAGAGACTTAAAACCTGAAAATATATTACTGGACAAAGAAGGACATATCAAGCTTACTGACTTTGGATTTGCTAAAAAGCTGGTGGATAGGTAAGTGAGGTTTTCTTATGGTAATTACATTTTGCTTGCTAAACAGTTGGGAAAAAAAAGGTTTGATTTCAGTGCTCAGCACTTCATCTGACACCCCATGTGATTCATACACATCAAGTCATGTAATATGAAGGAAGTGATCATCTTGAAATGGCTGCATGGAAACCCGTATTACCCCTTAGGTAAAACTGGGAGCAATATCACACATAAGCAACAGTAGAAAAATATTTTTAGATGAGTGATTTTGTATATTGAAGTTTTTATGTAAAGGGAGTTCAGTAAAATAATATGAGCAAATATTAAAATCTGTACAATAATCCTCCATACATATTGAATGGCTAAATGTTTTGTAACTCTTGTTTCCTTCTGCTTTCCTTTTCGAGATTTTTGGAGTGTGAGAATAACATTTTAAAAGCCTGTTGCTAAAATGAAACTGCAAAAATCTAGACAAAAACAATGAAGCCAACTTCAGCAGAATTGGTTTATTTAACTGTTAACTTTTACATTGCTGTAAGCTTTAATAGCATATGTAAATTTGTTGATAATGCAGAGGTTTTTTTTCTCTCTGTTTGGACTACTCTTCCAAGATGACAATGCATGTTCTTAAAAGGAAGCAAGAGCATTGAGATTCGAGAAAACTGAGGAAAATCTAGCCTGTCGTATCAGAAAAGCAATGTGACAAAGTTTGGTATTATACCCTTGAGCCATCTCTTGAGGGGAACAGTATTACTTTGTTCTAGTTGAGGCAGCTAGTTAGGTGCTATATAGGTGCTTATTCTCTTCACTCGTCCGTGTACCTGTTTGATGCTGCTTTTACAACAGATGGTTCAGTGTGTGAGGATAATTCTACAACATCAATTTGAAAGGATCTGAGTGGATCTGAGGGAACTACTTAATGCATCCCTTACAAAGTCAAATTCAGATGAGAAATCAAATCATGTTATAGAGGTCATAATATCTGCTTCCCCATGGGTTACATGCACACAGTGCCGGGTTGCCTTGGCACAGAAGAATGGTAGACAGCTAATAACTGATAAGCTGGTTCTGTTCACCTTTAAGGTCTGCAAGTATGTTTGAAAACCGTAGAATTTTAATATCAGCACATTTGATTGAATTCAGTTTCCATTGGGCAAGCAAATAGGCATCCAAATGCTGACCTTTTCTTTTAATACTATGTTTTTAAGTCAAAATAACTTCTTGCAGAAAGAGGCAATGCTACTTCCATGTAAGAAAGTGGGACAATCTCTTTATAAGACATTTTCATGCAAATTCTTATGACTTTCTCTTGACATGTAGATACTGCCACTTAGTGGTTATTCTTGATTTGGATTTCTGTGGCTTTAAGACAAAACAGAAGTAACCCTTAGTTAAATAAGATGATAGTTCACATCAGAGTATATTTTTCAACCTGGAAGATAAATCTCTATGAGTGGATTGGTTCAAATGCATTTTAGGACATCAAAACAAGTTATCACTACTGGTTTTAATTGTTTTTTTTGTTTCCCATATTTCCTGGAGGGGAAGTGAAATCGATCAGCTTGTGTTAAATTGAATCATAGAAGACTATAGTAGTTTTATCTTCCTAGCTGATTTACTTATAAATGTACAACAGGTAATATAAATACAGAACATAACATTAGAAGGAGCAAGAACATTATCAGTTAGAGCACAGACTTGCACCTGTGCAAGTCTGGTTTAGTTTTTTGTGTTATTGGTTTTATTGGAACTACATGATAGTTCCAATAGTACACTCGCTAGTGTATTAGCTGAAGTCATTTTTACAAAGCTGGTTTTGTCACTGTAAAAATACACAATTGTCACCATTTATCCACTAATGCACTCCAGTAAGTTCTTTTGTTTATGGCATAGGCTATTTAATTAAAATTATGGGATATGTTTTGTCATTTTTATGTTGATAGACATTTGTACATATGAATCTTACATGTACATTTGTATGTGTGTAGATGTGTGTATATGTACAGTGTATATGAATTGCGAAAATAAGACAAGAAGCATTTATGTTTTTCAAACATTATGAGGTAACCTGCCACTCAGGATCAGCAGATATATTCCTAGAGAGAAGACGACATGATATGGAAATTAAAGCATAGTCTCCAGAAGACCTTTGATACAATTACACATTCTTGATACATAATACTTCACATGAAAGATTCTGTAGCTGCCTAATTGAGGTATTGCTGTATACATTTTCCTTTCTTGCCATTACGCTGTGTGAAAACATGAAGTGTTCACGATGTCCATCTACAATTAAGCTGCTCTTTAGAAAGAATGTCTGGCTCATAGCTCATGTTCCCACTTTGGGAAGCAGCCTACATGTTTACCTTCTTATTAGTACAATTTCTGAAGGGCTAGATTCTTAATATTTTCTTTATATAGACAGAGGAAGGAGAGGAGGTTTTCTTTTCTCCTTCTGTTCCTTGTTGGTATGTCCTTCTGTTTATCCTTGTTCCTCCTTTTGCAGTCGTAGTGTACGTTTAAAAATTCTAAATTTTTCTCCAAAACAGTGTGTCTTTGCCTCAGCTGCTGTTTATTTCTTCTCTTTTCCACCTTGATGTTGCTTAACTGAAGACTTAATAACCTTTTCAGTTTCTTGTAAGTACATTCATACTTTAAAAAAGGGGCAATGTCAAGAAGAGAGATGGGGAGGGGATTTGCTTTGAACTTTACAGCCATTACATTTGTAGACCTTTCTTTTTCTGAAAAGTATATACCACTTTTTATGTATAGTATTTTCATTAAAATTTTTTTCTAATCTGGTCTTTTTTTTGTGTATCCTTTGGTTTTTTTTTTTTAATTTCTGTGTTCTTTCAGAGAAGCTAAAAACTAATCTGCATGGAATTTTGTGGGGTTTTTTTATGCTCAGATTTCACTCAGAAAGTTATAAAAGTTTTAGGTAAACTTAAAACTTTCTTTTTTTTTCTGTAATGTTAATTTTAGTTTCTTCAGTTTATATTCCTAAAAATAATTACCTGTGAAAGTCTTTTAGAAACTTGAAGTGATTAATCCTAAATATATTCAGGATAGTTTTGCACTGTTGCGTAAGCTGAATATTATTTTATAGCTTACCTTTGTAACCACAGTAGATTCTTTGTTTTATTTTCACATTTTAAATTTAAATGTTCAAACTTATCAACTATTGCTTACCTGCATTTCAGCTTTTATTCTGAAAACCCAGAGCAGTGGATATTTTCTAGCAGTTTGAAGGGAAAAGTCTATTCTTATTTTTCTGCATTGTAATTTATCTTCAAAAGGATGATCTGGAGTTTCAGATGAGTATGAAATAATCATAAAATAGTAATGATAAAAAAATACTTTAGGCAGGTTATCTATTTATAGCTTTTACTTGATGTGTTTTCCAAAATATTAAGTAGTTTGTTTCTTGACCAACAAAAGGAGAAACACAAGTCTTACACATCTGATAGCACAAATACATAGCTTGGAAAAGAACATGAGCTTCTTCCCTGTTTTTGTGTAGTCAGTGAGAATAAATTTCTTGGTGGTAATAAATTTTATTTTGTAGTGCAGCTAGGAGACTTCAAGTTATGTTAGCCTTTGCTTAATTCACAGTTTTCCTCTTGCTTCCATAAAAAGATCTTGTTAATAATCTGTACGGTTCCCCAGCAAATTGTGTAGGTCCTGGAAGTCATGGTCAAATGATTTATTTTTTTCTTGTATGTAAATGACATTGATAAGGGATGAAAACCTTCTTCTTCCCAAGTACAGTAAAACTGTCAGCTGCTTCACTTGCAGAGCTGACTAAATCAGTATGATTAACAATGCATACAATGCTGTTTTGCATATAGCTTTTTAAATTTGGGAGAGGGAGAAATTTTTGTTTTAAAAGACAACAGCTGTTTTTTCTGAATTCCATAGTGCTGATCCATGCAACTGCTAGATGGCAGTAGTGTCAAGCAGTGCTGAAAGTAAGAGTTTCCTTCAGTATGCTTGATCTGGAAAATGAGAGTTTAAACTTTTTAGATAAATGTATGATAAAAATTAAAAATGCGTTGTTTACACTAATGAAGGTAGTTTCAAGAGCCATGAAGCACATTGGTTGCACAGCATGTCTAACGCATTCTGACAGTTTAGCTGGAGTAATTTAGTTTTCACCATAGGAAAATCAAGCTTGAAGAAATTCAAGTCATAATTCTTCATTTAAAGCCTTGGCTGACAGTACAGCTCCTCTTCCTTTATCTTAAGTATTTTTATGAATATAGGCTAAGGCTTAAAAAACCCCAACAAACAAAAGGAAAACAAGGGAAAAAAACCTTCCAAAAGCTCTCTTTAAAATAATTCATAGAGTTATAGAATATGCTGAGCTGGGAGAAACCCATCAGGATCATTGAGTCCAACTCCTGGCCCTGTGCAGGATGCCCCAAGAGTCACACCATGCGCCTTACAGTGTTATCCAAATGCTTCTTGAACTCTGAGGCTTGGCGCTGTAACCACTTCCCTGAGGAGCCTGCTCCAGTGCTCAGCCACTCTCAGGGTGTAAAACCTTTTCCTGATATCTAACCTAAACCTCCCCTGACTCAGTTTCATGTGGTTTCCTCAAGTCCTGTCACTGATCACCAGAGTGAAGAGACTGAAACTTACCCTTCTGCTTTCCCTCATGAGGACCACAGTGAGGTCTCTCTTCAGTCTCATCTTCTCCAGGCTGAATGAACCAAGTGATCTCATCTGTTCCTCATAAAGCTTCCCCTCCAGACCCTTCAACATCTTAGTTGCCCTCCTTTGGATGCTCTCCAATAACTTAATGTCTTTTCTATATTGATGTGCCCAGATCTGCACGCAGTATTCAAAGTGAGGCTGTACCAGTGCAGAGTAGGATGGGACAATCACCTCCCTGCAGTCTCAGAAAAGTTGTTGAATTAGTATTACTTCTAAAAGTGATTGCTACTCAATGCATTTGTTCAGGAGCATGTTACCAGTTTGCTTGGAAAAGATTCTTCCTGCTCTCACAAATATTCAATAAGAGGGTTTTTTGGTGCAAGGTAGAAATCATGTGCAGTGACCATTTGTGACTTTATTCTTTGTCATACCTAACTAGAACTGTTTTTAAAATGTGATACACTTTTTTTCTTTCTTATTCTGTGCTGTTATTTCATTTTCTCTGAATTGGTGAGCACTTTTTCATCTTTTGACTTGGTATTGAGTAAGTGCAATTTATTCAGAATGAAAGCACATATTTTTTCTCAAATGTATACTTAAACTTAAGTCAAGGGAGTGAAGCCAGGCAAATTCTACTTGGCCATTTTTACAAAGAAGAGCAATATATTTCTGGAAGAATTGGTTTCAGAATATTCTTTTCAAATTGTAATTTGATCTTTGTAAACATACCTGCCTGATTTCAACTTATTTCACGTCTTTACAGAACTCAAAATATACATTTCAATTAGTTAGCAGTATAACACTGTTTTATCCTTATCTTATCATAGAAAGCTGTGACTAAAAATGACATTAAAATACATCAAAAATAATGCTGCTTCATGCCACTTACATATCTCACATTTGCTTAACTACACCTTGTAAATAAATAACTAAAAATACAAAGTGTTTTAATGGATATTGTGGAAGTGATAACAGGTTTCATTTCAATACTATTTGAGAAACTTTACTTAAATTGTAAAATGAGTCTGTCTTGTATGTGTGACTATTTACTGATTTAAACTACTACTTTTTTAACTCCCGTCTTCCCTTTGTTTTTATAAACAAAACTTCTTCCTTCTTCTGGAAAAGGCCAATAGGCTTGTCTTCTGCTGTGCCTGTCAGTAGTAGTCCATGAACTCCCAGGGTCTGCAGCTCAGAGGGTGAAAAACCACTGTTAGTAATTTCAAAGAAACATGCAGCCTAATGGGTAGAGTATCATACCACCAGTCAGCAAACTCAGTCCACAGACATTTTCTGCAGCCAAGAAGTTTCTTAATTTCCATGTATCTCTGTTACAGGGGAAGTGGAGAGCATCATCAAAGCAGTCTGTTTAGATCTTGTAGAGGCCTTTCTTATTTCTGTTTCTATATACAGTAAATACATAGGTATATGTTGGGTACTTCTTATGTGTGTATTTGGTTTTTCTTATTACTATGTTTCAGTTTAACTTCAGTCTGGTTTTGTTGTTTGTTTTGTGGGCTTTTTTTCTTCTTTTACTCCCAGAACGTGGACTCTCTGTGGCACTCCTGAGTACCTTGCACCAGAAGTTATACAAAGTAAAGGCCATGGAAGAGCTGTGGATTGGTGGGCCCTAGGAATTCTTATATTTGAGATGTTGTCAGGGTAAGTGATAATTACTATATCACAGCAATATTATGTAATACGGTCTTTACGAGTTCTGTTTACAATATTTGGATTAGCAAATTTGGGCTAAATTTATTATTGATATACTAGTTTAATTTCTACCTCTGAAGCAAGAAATTGGGAAGCTGTACAAAAGAACAGATATCACTGTTCTTATGGGAATGTTTTAGGTTTTTGAATTTGTTGGTTTTGTTTGTTGTTTTGGTTTGAGGTTTTTTGGTTTGGGGTTTTTTTTTTTGTTTTACTTAAGACTTTTGTAACAGCTGCTCTTTTCCCCATCTGTTTTGGAAATTCAGGCTTTGTCAAAGTTTAGGGTTTTTTTCATAAAATCCTTTAAAGGCTAAAGAAGAGGATTACTTCTGTAATTAATTTCTAGCATAGCAATATAATACTTGCAGTGGGAGCTTTAGTCTGTAAAAATGCATAATGGCAAGTAGGAAGTATTAATACACTTTGTATTACTACTGAGCACTGATTTTTTAATTATTTTCTTTTTTAAACCAAAGGAAGAAGAACAGAGAAAAGCTTTAAAGGTGTATTTAAAATCAGTTTGTTCAAATGCTACATTTGATGTTTTGGAATTTGTTTGATAAGCAATGTTTCCTAAAGATACAAATTTAAACTAAATTAACTGGCATTAATATAATTAACCGTTTATGACTTTCTAGTATTAGTTATATAAAAGTAATTGCCTTAGTTTGCTCTGATTTCAAAAAAGAAATACTGTTTTCAGTACAATAAATAACTGAATTAGGGAGAATGTGAAATTCTGCTTATGTACTAAAAGCCATCTGCGTGTTTTTCCTTGGCTTTTCTTTGTCATGGCTGCATTGTGTGAAGGTACTAGCAGAAAAGAGAGAGATTTTGAAAGCATTTGGCTTTGCCATGGTGTAGAACAAATCCAGGCGAAAGCAAGACCTTCATAGTTTCTGAAGAAACATAGTATATTTCATCAGTTTGGTTTCTTAGAACTTCTTTTTGGTACCTGACTGAGTGTGCTCTATGCCTTCTCAGTCCCCACAGGTGTGTCAGGTTGCCTCTGTGGCCTTTCGTTGTAGATCTGCAGCCCTGTGGAGTGATCAGAACAAAATGTCCTTGCTTGGATTTATTCATCCTTTTCTCTAGTCAGCACTGTCACTTTCACTCAAGAGTAGTAACTTTGGTGACTCTTCCAGTGTTTGGACAAGCTCGTCAGATTGCCCGATCAAGCAGATTCCCTGATGGATGGATAATCACTTCAGAGCTCTAATTCATTGTGTGTATTGCTGTGAAGAAGTCTACCCAATAGCATCAAAACTTTATCCCAGGACAGTATTGCTGCCCACTGCTTGCTTTCTTAATATCCTGGAGGCTTGCATATGCATAGGCAATTTGTAGACAGAAAAGCATGAAAAGGTGTAATAGTTATGACTGACCCAGGCAGCTTTTGCTGACTGGTCTGATACAAAGTCATTATTTATGTAGGCTGATCTGTGCAGAGACCAGGCTTCACCTTTCTTCTATCACTCCCTGTAAGGTGAGCAGCCCAAGTTGGTCGAGAGGAATCCTTCTCAGAGGGATGAAAGGAACAAGCAATTCCCAGCAGTCTTGTTGCCACTAATCTTAGTCCTAGACAGCAGAAAACTGTAGGTGAAAGCGTCTGGTGCTGTAACATGAGCACAGGTGCTGCAGTCACCCAGCTGTAGTCTGAGTGATTTACCTTCCTGCCACGGGCTTCAGTGGGACCACTCTCTGGTCTGTGGTCTCAATGTAAGTGGATATCAGGCCTTTTTTCTTTGTGTGTCTTACAGAGATGTTCGTGGGATTCTTTCTACTAGAGCAATAAGAGAAGCAAAGTTTCTATTTTACTAAGTTAACATACTGACTACAGGTGATAATCAAGCAAGATCTCATTTCTGGAGTCAGACCTCAAGACTGGAGGGTGCTGAAGTATGACTGCTATATATTCTGCTGAAATATGACTGGCATATCTTCTTCATGAAAAAAGGGAGCAGCTGCAGTCATTTCTATGTAGGGCCTTCTGTGTCATGACACCATCTGGCTCAAGGGATGAAACCTGGATTCTGGGGGAGTGGGGAGGGGTGGCTTAATTTGAACACTTGGGCTTTAGAGACCTTTAACCAATAGAGGTAAATTACACTTTTCTAAAAAGCAGTTGAGGCCTTATATAGGCTGATTGACAGAGCAGCTGTCAGCTGCGTGCGATTTTTGTCATGGCCTTTACTGCAGTATTTGAGTAGACGTGCTCTTCGTAACTGAATGCTGTTTTGCATAGGGACTCCATCCAAAACTAAAAAATAAAAAGCAGCCTTCAGTCATTATCCAAAGCTGGGATAGGGTTTGGTTTGGAGTTTTGGGGGTTTTTTTTGATTGTTTTGGTTTTTGTTTGGTTTGGTGTTTTTTTGGTTTGGTTTTTTTTGGGGGGTTGTTTGGGTGTAAATTGATACTGCTTAGGTCTGGGTTGTTGGGTTTTTTTAGGGGGATAGAGGGAGGCAGAGATTATGGCTTGTATGTGTTCCCTTTAGGTGGGTAGGTTGTCACATAGGGTGGATGCTTTTAGTGTTTTATCGGTTTTTAACTGTTGTTGACAGTAGTGTTTTTAAATGCTTTTCCTCACCAACTAAAGATGTGGCTTGATATTTATACTGTCGAGGCTTTTAAAGCATAAACAGTCCTAGGTAACTTTATCCTTTGAAACCCAAAGAAGTTTTAAGAAATACAAAAATTTTTTTAAGGTGAACAAAACCTGACTTCAAGACTAAATTATTGTCTGCAAGTAAATTAACTTAAGACATTTGGTAGTTATTTCCTGAAGTTAGTCTCTCTGAAGCCCAAAAGCAATTGAAAAGAATTGGTTGATGTGTATGTAAGGAAATCGTCTTTCGAAAAACAAACAAACAAACCCACACTTTCCTGTTCTATGGTGTCTTATTTCCCTGTCTTAATCTCTAGAGGCCCGTGGAATTCTAGTTCTGCACATACTAGATTTAAGGCAAGGTCCCATTTAGGTTTAAAATAGTAAGATATAGGAAAGGGAAAAAGCAGGGAGAACCAAAGTTGAGAAGAAATCTTTACAGAACACAGAGTAGAGTTAATCTAAACAAGCTAAACAAACTGTAAATACAAAGAGTTGGAAGATCTGTTTGAGTAAATGAGTTTTGTTAAAATTTACCATAAAGGAAAATATATTTGTTATTTAACATTAAATACGTTGTCGTAATTGTACTGTCATCAGATACGTAGCTAACTGAATTTTGCCTATTAATGAGGGCTTTGTGGGTTTTTTTTTTTTGCAGTGGTGGTCATATGTGATGTGCTGGTCTGTCATTTTAGTGGTAATGGTTCTTGTCTGCGGATTCATATTCTCAGACTTGGGTGTTTTCACCTGAGGTTTTACAACTTCTGTTCTTCAGACTATCTGTTATCTTTGAGACTAATGTCAGTGCCATTGTTGTGCATAAGTTAGCAAAAGGAATGATTTGAAGCTGTTGTCCCATTTACAGAGATATTACTATTTATAATATAGCTTGTTTTCAGTTGATGGAAAAAAGGCAGCTGTTTGTTTTTGTGTGAAGACAGTCTGAAGCTCAAGGGGTTTTGGATGATTTATTAGGTAGCTTCCAGCACAATACTTATGTTGTTTTGTTTAAAAAGTGTGCTGTGTTGAAGACAGACATTTACAAGAAGCATCAAACTCAAGTTATTTGGTTTGTCCATAAGAAAACTATGTAATCTTTCAAAGCAGTTCTCATTTTGTATATAGTTCAAATACACTTTAAGCAGCATTGCCAAAAACTTATTATATAGAGAAGTGTGATTTAAATTTCTCTCAAGAGCTCTAGACATTCTAATTTTGGATTTTCAAAGTGGGAAAGCCGAGAGCAATTTAAACATGTAAATATGTAAAAAATTACCTTTTTATTCTTCTTGATTTCGCACCTCAGTGTACAGTAATGTACAGTTTACTGCAGCTGGCACTTTTGTAATACATATTCACAAAGTTTCATTCTGATAGCTTTATGCATTTATAGATGCTAATATGTAATTACAAATAGAAAATTGAGTGTACTGTTTGTCAGCTTGCTGTGGAGAATGTGAAGAACATTAATATTACCTGACTTTAAAAAAAAGTTTGTGCAGGATAGTTTGTGTGCGAAAATTTTGTGCATGTTGAATACTTATAGTGTTTTCCTTGTTCTTTAGTGTTAAAGCAGGAATTTTTGATAACCAGAGTATTCTTCCTGAGATTCTTCTATTTTTCAGTTACCTGGAAAGTAGATTTTCATAATGAAACTACTCTGGCTTTCTGAACACCACCAAGAAATGTTCTTTAGTCTTTCCTTAATCATATAGTTTTGTTGTGCATTTCAGTGCTTTGAACTATTATTGTTTTTTTACTATGTGCCTACGGACACCTTTACTTAACTATTCTGATGAGATTTGATTTTTCCCATGGCCAAATTTTACAGTATTTCAAAGGAAATGCTAATCCATTGTCCATCAGCTGAAAAATGAAGAAATTAGTACTGCTGAAAACAGAATAGAAATAATGTATAGTACTTGTTGAGGAATAAGCTAGTTCAAGTACCATAAAATTAAAGAAAGAACATGAAATGGAGCCCTTGTTTGTGCTACCAGTGATATCCAAAGTCACCAGCACTGTATTTGTGTATGTATACAAATAGTTAAGTTCTCTTAGAAAATAATTATAAAATGTTAGGGTCATGTGAAAATGTTTTAAACATTGGACTGTAATAGTATTTGGATGTTGTGAATATGGTTGACACTCAAAATCTTTTTTTTTTAATTTTTATTCTGTAGGCATTTTGAGACAGAAGCATAGTAAGAGCGATGCTTCAGTCATTTACGGAAGGCAAAGCAAGACTGAGATTAGTGAATGAGTAGTTCTTTATTCCATTCCCTTAGAAGGTTTTAAAAACATGACTGACGCTCAGAAATTTCTTGGCACTTGGGCTAAGCTGCCTATACTGGCTGTACTGATGCACCCTGATGTACTCTGAGGCTCTTGCAGTAATCAGGGTAATATATTGTGCTAGTAAAGGAAGCACAACAGAAAACTCTTTTAAGTTCTTCCTGTAGCTGTACAACAAGAAGCAGTCTCTGTTAGCTCATAAATTCATGAAGAACTTTGTAGAAAATATAAGTGTAGAATTTTAATTGCATCTTGATTTACTGATCATTGTGGGAAGGTTATGAAATAAGTACTTAATCTGTCCCACACAGAAAGACAGCTACATTTTGAGAGTTCTGAACAGTCTTTCAAAAACCTTATCTAGGAAAGCATACTTGAAGTCAAGAAGTACAATAAGTAACTGAACTGGACAGTGGTTTTATGTGAAGGTCCTTTAACACTTTAAACAGTAACTGGTGAATAAGAGTGTGCCTACAGTTACAGGACAAGGTCAAAAATGGTAATTCTCTTTTGGAAACTACACCCATGGGTTTTACAGATAAAGGCAAAGTATTTTTTACTTCTAATACTGAAAATTTGTTTGATAAATTATATTTTTACTGTATTAATGTAACCCTTTTATATTTTTCTATTCTATTGTAATACTTAAATTTTAATTCTACATTCAGCGTGTTGTGTACAGAAATGTTTGCAGTTTTTCAATGAGAACCTTAAGTTATTCTTCAAGTAAGGATTTGGTTCATGGTGCCGTACCAAAAAGAACGACATAATCAGCTATTTCTGAGGGGAATTGCTATAACCTAATACTGCTTATAAGATTTTTAGAACTTCTTTTTCTAACCTCTCAAAATTTTCTGTATTAAAATAGGTTTCCTCCATTTTTTGATGACAATCCATTTGGTATATATCAGAAGATTCTTGCTGGCAAAATAGATTTCCCGAGGCATTTGGATTTATATGTAAAGTAAGTCCATGACTCCAACACTATATTTTACTTTCTAAACATCTCCTGAGCACTGTTTCTGAAGGATCTTTTTAGAAGACAAGATACAAGATTCTGATTTTCTGAAACACCATGTTGGAAAATATTTTAGATAACATTTACACTTGCAGTCCAAATGATCTTATATATCTGGTAGACTTCAAGCTGGTGATATGGTTGTAAGATAGTATCTGACTCTCTTACTTTTCTGCATATTCTGGGATATTAAATGCTTTTCCACTTTGTACAAGGCTCACTGGTAGCAGGTCCCTGTAAGAAAGTAAAGAGGAGAAATCACACCTTGATTTTGGATGATCTCATTCATTTCATAGAATCATACAATCATTAAGGTTGGAAAAGACCTTCAAGATATCAAGTCCAACCTTTGACCAAATACCACCATGCCAACTAGACCATAGCACTAGGTGCCATGTCCAGTTGTTACTTGAACACTTTCAGGGCTGGTGACTCCACCACCTCCCTGGGCAACCTGTTCCAATGCTTAACCACCCTTTCAATGAAGAATTGCTTCCTGATGTCCAACCTAAACCTCCCCCTGTCTTCTCTTCCTGCCACTAGTTGCCTGGGAGAAGGGGCTGACCCCTACCTGGCTACAACCTCCTTTCAGGTAAATGTAGAGAGTGATAAGGTCTCCCCTGAGCCTCCTTTTCTCCAGGCTGAACTACCCCATCTCCCTCAGCTGCTCCTCACAGGACTTACTCTCTAGACCTTTCACTAGCTCCTTTGAGGTGCTGAACAGAGTCCAGAGAAGGGCAATGTCTTTCTTGTAGTGAGGGGCCCAGAACTGGACACAGTTCTTGAGGTGCAACCCCATCAGCACCGAGTGCAGAGGGACAATCACTTCCCTGATCCTGCTGACCACACTGTTTTTGTGGTTTCACCTGCTTTCTGTAGTGAGTTGTTAGCATAATATATCTGTCTAGTTCTGTCAACTCCTCTTCCTTCTTTAAACCACAGTATGCAGAACTGGATAGTCTTTGAACATCTCTGCATCATTAGCTTAAAACAAGTGCCAAGCTTATTTTGTCCTAAGAAGCCAGTCTGCTTCTTACCTTACTTTTACCCCATTTGCTTCCACTTTCTTCTTCCAATAAGTTGATATCTTAGCAAGGAAGAAGACTATCTTGGGTCTTGCCACATCCAGACTATGTCTGAAGTATTAGTGTTATACGGTGTTTATGAAAGTTGAACTTTAGCTCTCTGTTCTGAGGCAACAAAACTATTTTCCTTTTTGAACTTTGAGAAAACTTTTCTCCCTAGATATATGTAGTACACAAACTTACTGACTGACATTTTTCTACTTGCCTGTCCCCTATCACCCTCCTATGCTTTTTACTTTTTGAATTTGTACAGCTTTGCCTTCCCCTCCTGCTGCATGATGGTCTTGCTATTTCTTACTGTGCTGAATAACTGCTGTATGTCTTGTGTAAGTGCTGTTCCTTCTGGCCCAAGCTACCATCTCTTCCCGTTGCTTTTCAGTGTCCCTTTTGTTAGCCACCTTGCAGTCCCATCAGATGTTTTCTTCAAGTCCTTTGTCCTGTATACATGAAGTTCTCGACGCATTCGACTGTTAGTTTACATCTCTTCTGAAGAGCAACTTCTGACATGATGATAATAATGAATTAACCAAGTAGAAATTCCAAATGAAGACTATCAGTAGAATTTTGTGTTAGTTTCTGAAAAAGCATAGGTATTAATTACGCATGACCTATTTTTTTGGTCACTAGTGAGTTTCTGGGTTATTTCTTTTTATTTTTTTCTTTTTTTCCCTTTTTTTTGGTTTGTTTTTGTGGTTGGTTGGTTGGTTTGGTTTTGTTTGTTTGTTTTAAACTTTTGTTTACAACGCCAGTTATGGGAAATTCCAAACAAAACATCACTGCTACAGCACTTTAATGGTTATTGGTCTGGAGACACCTTCATGTAGAGTTTGATTCCCCAATTACATACAGCAACATATCTATTGAATTGACTTGAACATGATAATTTTTAAATTATTCTTTATAAATTATATAATAAAGAAGCACTAAACCATCTATTATTTGTTTCAGTGTAATGGATATTTTTTCTGTCAAATGCAGGAAGTATCATCTTTAGTGACAACGCAGTATCACCAAGCAGGCTCATCCCTTAACCGCTCTATGATGACTTTTTGAAGCAAGCCAAAAGTGATCCATGAAATATTTTCTGGTTGTATAGGAATAGGAAACTGTGATTTATCTTTGTCCATAAACCTTGTGAATCTGTTTTTGGGTTTCTGGATCTTCACGCCTAGTTCTGTTTTAAAGTACGCTTATAGTCATTCCTGTAGCCTCTTCCATAAGGAGAGGTCTTGTCTATGAAGAACTGTGAAGGTGACTGTAAAAGGAGTTGGTCACATGATTTAATCTAATCCAAACATTGATTGTCTGGAACGATCATGAGAGTTTTAAAAATTGCTTTCACCATGGACTTTTTTATTCTTTTATCTGGCAATTGAATATTTTTCCAGTTGAATTTTAGAATTGTATTCCTGCCAAATACAACAGCTTTTCAAACAATCCAACACATTCACTCTCAGTTCGTATATTCTTTATGCATAGACTTTTGTGATTTCGAGGATAGGTGACACAGTACTGTTTTGATTTTTGGGTAGTAGGTGTTCCAGATAGGGATGGAGAGAGGCAGACGTGTCATTATTATGTTTGCATTCTTTTCTGTAAATAAGGCTATTGACACTTTTTAAAATTTTTTGTAAAGTTAAAAATTAGAAATAGCCATACTCTGTAGATCCCCAGCATTTCATACAGTATGTCATCTCTCAGGTCTATTTGAGATTGTAGAAATAAGGATGGTTAAACTTTTGTTCTTTGCTGCCATTGTACTTTATGCAATTAGACCAGAATGCCATTTTTCTACAATTAAATAGCAAAATAATCTTTGAGATAAAAACTAACTGCTTGCAGAAATATTTTTCCCTCAACTCATAAGTAATAAAGGTAATTCAGTAGATTATGATACTTTTAATTTATGTTGTAGTTGTTTGGTGCTTAATATTTAAAGTATTTTACTATTAAAATGGAAGAGTTTTATGTCTCTATACTTTTAAAATGTTGATTTAACTTTCTGAAAAACTGTTCAATGAATCTCAGGGGATAATTTTCATTTTCAGTGAAATGCAGCTTATAGATGTTACTAGCTTTAAGCAGATGACTACCTCTTCCATGGTTTCTCTGGATATTTAGCATAAAGTTAAGGGTGCAGCGTTATCTGCTTTATATATATTAGGGTTGTGTTCTGACTAACAGGTTTGAGATCCATTTTGAGATTTGGAATGCCCAGTAAAATAGAAAAATACAAAGAAAGAAATGGTGCTACTTGACAAGGGACAGGGGAGAGAGAAAGTTTCTTTCCTTTGTTTCTTGAAAGAGCAAGAATTCTGCAAGTTCGTTTTAAAACAGGTTATTCTTTTTTATAGTTTACTCTAAAATGTCCTCAAATATGAGGAAATGAATGGGTCAAAAGGAAGTATGTCTGTATTTGTGTGACAGTCAAAAATAAATAACTTTTGTTTAACAGAGAACGTATTTTCTTTACTTCAGAGACCTTATTAAGAAGCTGCTTGTGGTTGACCGAACAAGACGACTAGGAAATATGAAGGTCAGTGTAAAATGCTAGGTGTAACACAGAACACAGCACAAGGTTTAAAGAATTCTGTAGGAAACATGTAGAACAGCTCTTCTATAGCTTTGGTTATGCAATCCCAAATGCAAAGTTTAGTCTGTGTATTCCTGTTTTTCTGAAAATCATACTCCTATTTGGGTTAATGCTATCCTTCATAATAGTTTCCCTCCCTACTCACCACTACCACCCCCCTTCATTAATTTGAAAACTTAGATTAGACCAGGAACATAGGATTAAGTCCTGTAGTACACAGGGCCAGCTCATTTGGTTCTTTCTTTAGAGTTGTTAATCCTGGAAGGAGCACTAATCATATTTGAAGCTTAAAAATTATTTTCAAGAGTATAAGGGTTGTTGTAATACCATGATGTTTGGTCATTGTCTTGGAGGGGCTGGTTAAGCACAGTCAAATAGTCTTCCACGAGGAAAAATTAGTCATCCTAATCTGAAGAGACTTCTGAAAGCAATAGCTTACTAGAGACTGTGCTCACATATCCTGGGTAGCATTTCAGCCTACCTCAGAAATACACCTGTATCAGCGGTATGTCAAGGAGGAACACAAAGCAATCCTCTAAATTCTCTGAGCTGTCCTTGTATGATGTCAAGATGATGAGAGCTGTATGACAAACTTAGTTTGTGCAATAGCTGTGATTGGTAGTTCAGTGAGAAGTTACCTGCATGTGAATTAGCTCAAGTACTTTAAGAGGTTAGCCAGAACACCACACAAACTCGGTATAGGTTAATTTACCCTTCTGGCAAAGTAAATTAATCCTTTATTTATTGACTTGCTCTTGTTCTTACAGTGTGGCAGATATCAAAATTAGCTTGGGTAATCTTTTATTTCTTTAGGGACAGCTAACATTTTTATTTCTCTGGGCAAGGGAGGTTAGAGGTTTACTTTTTTGCCCAAAGCACATTGAATGGTGCACATAGGTGAAGAAGTTAGAAGATGCACAGTCATACAGGTGTCTTTTGAATATTTGTAATATAAGTGTAAATGCTGTAACGAACTGTCCAGGGTTTTCTTTTGGAGTCTTTTATGGCACAAAGTCAGACTGGCAAGAAAAACCAGGAAATAACGTTTTTCTTATCCTTCAGAATCCTTTGCAGTGTTTTTCAGGGGTGGAAGCAGGAGGATTTCATAAGCTGAAAATTTAAAACTGATTGACCAGTGAAAATTTTTATATCTTTTGACAGTTTTGAAGGAAAACAAAAACAAAAGCAAACCTTGATTTATTCAAACATAGGTTTTAGAAAATGTGTTTGGCTGGCTTTTGTGTTGGTTTTGGTCATTTTTAGTCTGTGGTTGCTTAGGTTTGTTTTGGAGTTTTTCCCTGCAATTGACTAAAATGTCAAAATCAAAACCAGTTCTAATGAAAAGCAGGCTTTGGGGTGGGAGTAGTAGGTCAGACTTGTGTCTGATCCTTTTCCATGATTGTAATTGGTTTAAAAAGAGGTAAATTCCACTGGACACTTTCTGGTGAAGCATTGAGACAGATCTGCTTTTGAGGGAACTAGGTAATGTACTGTTCTTCTAGATGCCTCTTGGGTTTGAGCAATGGATAGTCTCACTTCACATAAATCTGAAAATGTGTGATATACTTCATTTTGTGGAGTTGTATGTGGTATGACCTTGAGTGCTATGCTGTGATCAGGCCTGAAACAGAGAACCAGCTGTTTTTCCCCAGTCCGTAATCCCTTGAGAATGAGCCTGTGCTTGAAACAAGTTTCATCATGAAAAAGGAAAAAGACATTTTTGTTCCTTATGTACATAATCAAAACAGGCACCTTTAACTGTATATCTAAAATGAAAACAAACGTTCTAATGTATTTACTTCTGTAACAGTACTGAGAATCTCTTGCTGTCAGCACTAAACTTCTGTAATATTTGAGAAAACTTTGTGCTTCCGAGACGTTATTTTATTTAAGACACCAACAACTCTCAGTTATTTTTTTATTAGTGTAAGAATTAGAAAGTATATCTGAATAAAAATGTTGAGGAATACAAAAGTGAATAGAACTGTACCGAATGGTTTTGAGAGTACTTTAAAGCCTGTTCTTGATCTCCATTGTGTCAGAAGAATGCAAAAAACCCCGAAAACATAATAAAACAAAAAAACCATAAACAAACAACAAAAAGAAAACCAACAAATAACAAAAAAAAATACTCCCAAGCCAAGCAAAGAACAACAATCAAACAAAAACCCAAACATTTGGGTCTTATTGCTGGAACTCAGGATCTGCTAGGGAATTAACACTATGAATTTATCCTGTAGAATTTTTTAATGATTATCACCTGAAGAAAGGATAGACTGTTAGTCTGCTTTGATACCACAGGTCTTATGATGAAATACATGGTTTGGAATACATATAACTAACAAAATAGTTATTTTGATTTTTTTTTTTCTTTAAAGAATGGAGCAGATGATGTGAAGAGACATCGATGGTTCAGGTCTATAGATTGGGATGCTGTACCTCAAAGGAGACTAAAGGTATATTCTGCGAAATACTGTATAGGACATCACAAGGAGAACTCATTGTTCATTTAAGCTGATCTGTTGAAGGTTTGTTGGCTGTTGCATCTGTGTGTTTGTGTGTATGACTAAATGTCTATATGCACACTTCAGTAATTAAATGCATATTTGCCCTTTTACAATGCAGAATTAATTGTATGACTGTCTGTTTGCATTTTTGTCTACTTACAAAATGTCTAAAAAAAACCCTGCTTTGCTTATGTTGATTAATTAATACAACATTTAGTTTTCAGTTTTAGGGTTTTATAAATAATTACTTGTATGTGTTTTTTTTATTTAGGGGGATGGAGGGGATTGGTAGTCTGATTATTTTTCTTTTTTTCCTTGCCCTTACATTTATGGAAGTATTTTACTCCGGGCTTTAAATTTTTGTGCCAAGTTCAATTCAGGTAAATGCTTTAACAAAATGTAAAGCATATGGGAGTAGGAGGAATAGGGAAGGTGAAAGAGAAGGATTTATGAATGTAATTCTAACGCACTTTTTAACAGCACTGAATTCTAGTATTGTATGAGGGCAGATGTTTGCTAAAACCATCAACATTACAAAATGCTTTTTCAAGTCCTTTGGAACTAAAACTGCCTTCTTTCTTTCCTTCCCTAGAGTTCTAACTCATGATTTCTTACAGCAGTGATTTTCTGTAACAGAGGTTGCCATATGCAGTCAATCAAGTGCCAATTAAATGTTTGTTTTTCTTTTTTTTGCATTAGTTTCTTACACCTAATTTCTGGCTAGTTATCTTAAATTGAGTTCTTGCAAAAAAACGGAAGAGATTAAAATGTTCTTGATGTATTCTTGTAAACAACATCCTAATACAAAGCTGTAGATGACTTTTTTCTTTAACAGAAATAAGTTCACATATTTTTTAAATTTGTGGATTTGTTTTATTTTTAATCATTACTACCCACAGTTTTATGTAGATGTGTTGTAATGAAGTCACATTTTTCAAGTTATTTACTGTAAATTGTGTTCATGAAAATCTGCAAAAAACCACAATCTGGATGATAACCTGTTTTATAAGTATTTAAATTCTGAAGTTTATGAAAACCTTCTCTATTGCCAAATCAATAATAAATAAAATAAACAAATTAAAACCTGATTGTTAGATGTACAGTCCAAACCTTCTTTGTGTGGCATTTTTATTTAAAAAAAATGAAAGAAATTTTTTAAAAATTGAAAAATTTTAAAAAGAGTCATTGTCATATACGTGAATCTAAAACTTGTTTCTTAATCTTTGTGATGATTACATAAAGTTCTTAGAAGACAAGATGCTGCTTAACTAAACTTCAGAGCAGGGATGTGAATTGGGTTAGAATTTTGCTTGATGGTTTGTAGAGGCAGCTATATTCTTCAGAATTTGTTTTTACAATCTCACTGTATTTCATACTGATGAAGAGATTGAAAATATGAAATAATGCACACAATGCTCCCTTTTCCCTGTAAAAAGTGTGAATTTCTCTAGTGTACAAATGGCTTATTGATTCATCGTCCTAATAAGGTCTTAAGTATCAGTATTATATAAATAATACTAATGACTGAAAGAGAGAAAATAATTTCATTAATCATCCTTTCTCTCCTTCTTTTGTTTTGTTGTCTCTTTTTGTGTGTCATTTCACAAAACTATTTTTTCCTGCCAAAATGCCTACAGGGAGGTGGAGGTATAGGCATTGCCCACAGTGGAGCAGACAGTTCTCTGGAACAGAACAGATTCTACACATTTTTTAAGCATCTGGGCTGTGTACTGAGACTGCCAGGTGCAAAAGCAGGACTCTGCTTTTGGCTAAAGGTTAGAAGTATCACCTCTCAGGGGCCCTTGGTTTCCCATTTAAAACCTACTGATGATGACATCGATTTGAAAAGCCCAGAAAATCAGATAAGGTCTCACAAGCAGTGGAAGGCAAACTTTCATCTTTTTGAGGAGATGCAGAGTAACATTTTGCTGTACTTTATAGTTCTGTCTGTGGTATAACTTGTATTAGCCAGTTCAGTGATCATCTGTAAGATTTTCTCATTCTAAAGTGTTCTATTGGACTCACAATGATACTTCAGCTCTCAGTTGCTGAGAAGGGGTTAGAGAGATGAATGTCCCTTGAGAAACAGAAAAGGGGTTTGTCTTACATTAACCTCTGCAATTAATGAAATATTTCAGAAAGGAGGTTTATCTCATAGCCTATGGGCAGAAGGGTAAAGTAATATGAATGCTAGATACAAGACAAGGAAAAACTACAGGTACCGTGAAGCTGGTGGGCAGTACTAGAAATTGAAAGGATCCTCTGAGGAGAGAAAGAGAAAAGAGATACTTATGGCACCTTCAGGTTTCATAAAAAAGATCAATTTCAATTAAGTTGCTTTTACAGCCATTCTTGTGAAATGACTTACAGTGCAGCAATTTCTTTACCTGTTTGAATTTATTGCTAGGTTAGGAAAAAGCACTACCTACTAGGTAGTGTGAGATATAGAGAAGTTAGTCATTTCAGCCACCTTAAAACCGATCAATCTATTCAAAACCAAAGAGAAGAGGAGGATTTTCTCCTTCAATTAGAAAGCAGTCTCCCATACTGCTATGCTACTTTTTCTTAGTTGAAAGGAACCTAATATGATTGCATTCCTTTTTGTTCATAGACCACAGATGATGGGAAGAGTGAGGAAGAAGAGTGGCAGATTATGCTATGATGGCATGTGCCTGGAAGCCTAGTTGTAGTAATGTTTTGCAGTAGTTATCTTCAGCCTGCAAAGCAGCTAGAGGTAGTGTTAATAACATAGGTCTCTATATTATAAGTGTCTTTTAACCACATTATTTAACTGCAAAATAGACAAGGTGTGGGAATGTGTATGTGTTTCTGCAGGCTTCTCTCCCTCATGCCGTTCATTATTAGGTGAGCTGTAAATCTGTGAACTGCAAGTCTGTACCCTCTTTGTTTAATTGGTCTTTTACAGAATTTTTGCTTTAATATGATGGGGGGAGATCACTGAGGAAACTGTACTAACATTTTTGTTGTGCTTTTTCTGACTAGCCTCCTATAGTACCCAAAGTATCCAATGATGGAGATACTTCCAATTTTGAAGCTTATCCTGAAGATGACTGGAATAAGACACCTCCAGTACCTCCTAAAGATCTAGAAATTTTCAAGAACTTCTGAAAGCGACATCTACAATGGATAAGGTATGTCCAAATGTCAGGAGCCATCTTGAAAACATTGCAGAGTGAGAACCATATTCAGAAATTACATCTTCTCATTCATAATGGCTTATGGAATGACAAAGATTATTTATGTCACAGGCTTTGGTTTTCTACAGTGATGAAGAATTATTTGCATAGAGATATTTAAGTCCTGTCCTTAAATCTTTTAAAATAGTATGTTAAAAAGAAATATATAGATTGATTTGACAGATAAGGTAATGTAATTGTTCTTAATTGCAAGTTTTTTCTATTAAGAATGGAGGCTTTAGTTAGAAGAATAAGATTTTCAGATTAATTCTGTACCCTGGATTCTGTCTTTTAACTGTGATAGTTTGATACTTGTTATTCAGTTCACATACTCCACCTTGTGTTTTGTGTTCCTTTTTTTGTCTTAGAAGCTGGAAGAAAATTGAAGTCCTAAGAGCAAGTCTGAAGAATGATGGAGTTCATATGTAAATGAAAATTTTCTTTGTGGCTAAGAATGATACTGAATTCACATGTGTGTATTAGTATATAGTAAATACCTAAAGAGGTGGAGGCAGGCAAGAATGATTTTTTGCTGTAAACATTTAACATTAGTTTAGTTAATTGTAATAATGATAGTCTACTCTGAAGTAGACTCACTAAAATAGTATTTTTAGGATTTATTTTTTTTAACTTAACTATAAGTTTCCTGCTATTCTCAGATCTTTTTTGCATAGTTAACTCATAGACTTAATTTTATAAGTTTATACTAAACTTGTGTAATTAAAAGCACAAATTAGTATATATGTATATAATGAATACAAAACAACTAAAGCACAGGAATTGTGCAAAGATGTAAATTTTTGTACTTTGCAGAGTCTATGATTTTTATTTTTCAAATAATGTTTTTCAAGAAGTTCTTTAGGAATAAAAATCTTAAAAAGGCTAAATGAGTTTTTCATCATCTTATATACATTTTATAATTCTTTGTAAAAAATAAAAATAATTACATTTTAAAAAAGATTTGTACCTAAAATTTCCAATGCCTCACACTTGCAACCATAATACTTGAAAGCAGAAAGACAAGGGCATGTTTTATTGTTAAGGTGCAATTTAAAGGCTAATTCAAGAAGTTCTGTTAAAATTATGTCTCTCTGCAAACCGGGATTTTGAATGATTTTACACTGTCTGAAATGGGATTCCTCACATGAAGGCTCACTGTAAACATGCAATTCAGTGCATACTGAAAAAGGGCTCTAACTAGCTCTTACAGGAGTTGTTCTGTCTCAAGCTTGCTGTCTTCTCCAAGCATGAGCCATAACAGACCTTTTTTATTAGTGAAATAGTTGTTGTTGAATGCTGGGTGCTTCAGAATATCAGAGGGAAGACTGAATACATAGTAAAGCCTGATTTTTCTGCTCCTGCTTTTTCAAAAATGTCCCGAAGTCTCTGCTGCCAGGAATTTCATATGTATAGGGTTCAAACCCTAGATGTAAGGAGTCTTTTTTTCACCCTGTTCTAACATCTTTCTAGCAGCTTGAGTACACTGTATTTTGGAAGTATTTGCAATATTGCTTCATTTTAAGTAGCAGCAAGTATCATCATGTGCATATGGATTTGTGTATATGAGTGCACATGAACGTGAAGGTAGATTGTATACAAGTTAGAATTTTTTTTTTTTTTTTTTCAGGTTACATATTGTGAGGCTTGTGTTAATATAGGGGAATTGATTTTGAAGTGCTTCAATTGCAAAAAGTAATTACATTGACTTTACATTGTTTCCAGAGCCATGTGTACATACTCCTGTAACTACTGACCTCGTCAACATGCTTTCTAGGACAAAACTGCTTTCAAATTTTTTTTAATTCAAATCCTGAATTAAAAACTACAACGAAACCAGTTTTTAAACATTATTTGAAGTGATCAGTTATTTTTTTCTACAGTCTTGGACTTAATGAACTATTACCAGCCCATTTAATTTATTTGCACAAGTGAGCCTATTTTATTTTAAGTCTTTGCTGGGACTTCATGGCCCACTTATGTAGTTCTGTCTGAGAGTTCATGCAGATATACACTGCACTAAGAGCTCTGGATTTATGGATTTTTTTTTTAAGAAGACTGGAACACTTTTTTTATTTTCTATTCAAGTAGGATATTCTCTGAAGTTCGTTTTACTTTGATTGCTTCTGTTAAAACATGTTTTTGCATATAGACTGTTGCGTAAGGACTGTTGTCTTGCAAAAGAGCCCTTAGGCCTTTGGTATTCCACGTCAGTGAACAAGAATGTTAAACATTAAAAAACCAACCTTTATTTTTGAGTTTTATATATATATATATATTTTTAATTGCCCAGTTTGAGGTTTTAAGTGATTAAGTTGCATTGTAAACTCAATTGCCTTGTAACCAAATTATATAAACGCTTCATGATTTCAATGAAGAACATGCTGTAAATTTTCCTGTAAATTAGCTTGATCAATGAATATGTGTGCTACTGAGCTTTAACTAGTGTGATCTTCCACTGTAGAAAGTCATTGTTAATGGGTCAAATATAGGTACTAAACTATGTTTAAATGGATGAACAGGGATTTTGCAGTTTTGAAAGCAATTAAGCTATGGCTGTTCCTCAGCCCATCTGCCTGCCGTTCAGAAGAGTTGTGATGCAGTGCTTCCTATGCTATAGAATTGTTTTTCAGCTTTCAATGACTGTAGCATGATTCCTTTTTGTACTGTACTGTGTACAGACTTTCTATGTTTTGCACTTTTCTATGGCAAACCTTGACTGCTCTATAAATACTCTGTTGTGTAGTAAGTAGTGATAGTGATAGCAGGCATTTGTGTGCTGCATAATCAGTTTGAACTGCTAGGCTTGCGAGGTTAACTTAAACTAATGTTGTATGTTGCTGGTTGCTTATTGTAGCTCACATGTATAAGTACTGTTCAAAGTTACAAAGTCAGCCCTCATTGCACAATGAAAATCACTGTGATCTGTACATAAACCCTAGTAAAACTTTATTGCTGTTTAATTTATGTAATATCTGTCAAATCTGGATTCATTTAATAAACCTTTATATCTTTTTAAATGTTTTAACCTAGTTTGCTTCCATTTATGGTGGGAGGAGGTTGAGGTTCTTCATCCAAGAAATTTATGAAGGGGAGAGGAGACGGAGTAGAAAAACAACTGTTCCTTGTTTCTAGGAGTTAAGTCTTTCCAGAACAAGACAGGAGTGCTGGAACATGGTGTGGAAGAAGCACCAAAAACTATATTTTCAAAATCATTTCAGGTAGCACATCGATAATGAAAAGTGTTAACTCAGACTTCTCATTAAACTTTGATTATATGACCCTAATTGCTTTGACATTTTCACAGCTTAATGACCGTGGATGTCAAAGGAAGTTGCCAATACAAAACAGCTTCTGGGTTTTATGCAGAGTAAAAAAATCTTTTCATAGGTAATGCTTACCAAATGATGGGATTCCTGGAGTGAAATAGCCTTCATTAAGAAGACAGATCAGCCAAGGAAGTAAACTTCCATTGGGCTTGCCGTGACAGACAAGATTTACAAAAGATTTTTCAGATTTCCAAATACAAAATAAGATTCAATGATCAAACAGTGAAGTGATTATTTTTGTCATTGTAATTAAAAAAGAAAACCAAATCGGCTTTCTTAACATGCCAGTGCCAAAATCATGAACAGTACTGAAACTTACTTAGCTTTGTTATGAGTCTTTGTGCTGGATTTTTTTCTGTTTTCAAACTGTCAGCAATAGTAGTAGTTAATACAATAAAAAATGCAACTGAGTCATTTACCTTGTAATGTCTAAGTTTCTAGTGTATTCTGTACACTAAGTGGAGAGTTCATCCTACTTGAAATAATTCATTCCATAACTTTTTTTCTCTCTAAATCTCTTTAGTTGATCTGAGATTGGCATAACTTCAAGCAACGAAAAGGAGAAAAGCTTCAATAAGAGTACAGAAGCAGTTAATGACTTTAAGAACATATGTTGTCCAAAAGTGCAGGGGTTTTGTTGTTTGGGGTTTTTTTTCCTCTGCATAGGGCCATATAGCATATGATGTATTGGAAGGAAAAGTACAAGCTACCTTGAAAACCAGGTTTGAGTTACAGTATAGTTTCATATATTGCCAAAAAAGTTGTTGCATTTACTGGCTTTTTTTAGCTGGTTCCCTTTAAAGACATCCATAGCTGTATTTTCCTGTATTGTTTTGAAAGTGCTTGCTTAATGTTCAAACTTGTTTCCCTGTTGCCCCGAGGGTGACATTAGTGGAGTTCACTTCTGTTTCTTCTGTTGAAAGAATCTCTGATCCTGTTTCTTCTTAAGGTGTTATGGGAGATAGCAGCAATAAATTACAGATTGAAACAATGCATTATTGTAAGACTCATGAAAGACTATGAATGAGAAGTAGACAAACAAAAGAGAGAAAAAAATCCTATCATGCTAGAGTCTTTCAAAGGGTTTCCAGTAATATGATTAAAGTAAACTCTTTAAAACAGGGTCTTAAGATACAAAGTTTAAGAATCAGATACAGTTTCTCCTATTAATTGCATTTGTTCCATCTACCCAATTTATCTCCTTTTGCATGTTTTGAATAGTGGGAAGTCAGTAGGGGTTGTATAACTGGCTGGAAAAATAGGGTCTCTGGATAAGGTGAAAAAATTATTTTCTACAAAATGCTCTAACAGAAATGTAACACCGCAGAACAAATGTTTACCTATGGCAACAAGGGGGAAAAATATATGCATTGCATTTGTTGCCTGGGGGTCACCATAGTGCATTTAGGCAGTGTGCCTTTCTTTGCTTGGGGTTTTAATTTTTTCGAATTGGAAAAGGGGGCTGTGTGAAATAAAAATCTTCAATGCTTATTTCTATTGATACTGTATCGTCTTCTATAAGAATAAAACCAAAACCAACTAAAAAAAACTCCACCACCCGTGAAGTTGATTTAACACAGATGCAGCTTCTAGAGACGGAGAGAGTACTTGAAACTAAAGAACAGCAGTATCTCAGGAATGAGAGAGGAAGTGTTATATCCTTGGTTTTGAAAGTTTTCTGTCAGAATCTCCTACACAGTACCTTATGTTACACCACAGGGACTTGGGACTTCAAGGATCAAATTAGGTAGACTAATTTGAAGTGGGGGAAGGAAATACTTAGGAATAAGTTTTGACTTTCACTTGACCATTTCATAGAAGCACAGGGTGGTTAAGGTTGGAAGGGATCTCTAGCGGTCATCTGGCCCAGCGCTCCTGCTCACACAAACCAACAAAACAGGATTTTGCAGTCATCTCAAATGACATTTTTAGAATTGTCCTCAAGAGCTGAGAAAATAAAATGTACACTGCTCTACATTTTGTTGTTGTATTTCACTGAAAAATAAAGCATTTATTTTTCTATTAAACCTTTTTCATTTTAAAGTTTTCCAAACAGCCATTAATAATAATAAATAATTTCTTATTTATTATTAATATAATTAATTGTTCTCACAACTTTAACTTCAACAGAGTTGAAATGAAAGGCTAAGGAATTTGCTTAGTTCTTTGTCTTCTCAAATGCTGGACTGTTTAACCTCTCTGGACTTAACAGAGGTCTGAAGTCATGAAATGGACTATGTGTTGATGTCAGCTGCTGCACACTGATTGCTCATGACAAGCAAGTCTTGTTTGAAGGTGGTGCTGGATTTGCTGTCTCTATAGACAGCTTTGGATTTTCATTTGGAAGAAAACTGATTTTGTGTGTCAACCAGCTCATGGTAGAAGGAATATTACCTTAGTGACTTCCATGCATAGAACCACAGTTTCCAGTAGTTCATAAGTCTTTTTACCTCAGAGTTGTAATGGCCACACTATTCATCCTCAATTCTCTCAAGTCTAGAAAGCTAGTGCGGCCTTTCTGTGGATTGTGGAGGGGGGTTGAAGTCAGTGCAGAACCCAGATCTTTGCAAACTGAAAGACTAAGGACTGCTGTGCACTGAATCCAAGGAGCACTGGATATTGCACAAAACATACCTCTTCAGATAAAGAATTTTCACCAGAAACTAACTTACACTCAGTTCTTTCAATGGTGATTTGACAAGCTGACAAATAATGAAGTCTTGTAACATTGTGCTTGCATTTCCACCAGACATAGTCTGGATTGTTAATAAATGCTGAGGAGCTCCTCTATGGATTGCTGGAGGGTGGAAAGAGAATGCGTCACAACAAAAAGTCCGTACTGGAACCATGAGCCCCAGCATGATTGTGTTAGGCTTGCCAGCCAACTCTTTCATCACAGGCAGATGGGAACAAAGCACAGCAAGACCTCTCAGAAAAGAAGACGTTGCCTTGGTCAGGGAAGGCGTTCAAGGCAAAGGCTGGAGCAGCTCTTGCCTGTTCCTGGGGACTGGCTGCCAAGAGTTGTGTGATAGGTCTGAAGACATAAACCTGCCTGCACCCCCCTAGATTTATTCAGGCACCCCAAATTATATAAGCTCATGTAGGGTGCCTTATGTCAACAAAGAATTCCCTTTAATATTTTGGCTTTTAGTAATAGAGAGTACATCTTCTTTCTTCCTCCACTACAAACTGTGGGAATTGGCTTGGAATATGCATAATTGAAAACAGAGGGAGACTGATGCCATTTCCAAGTCATGCCTTTCTTGTGATATATTCCTCATTTAGTTAGCAATCATTTTATGTACATACAGTAATAACACCATATATTTTTTTAATCCCCCTCTTTTGAAATACAATATAATAATTTAAAAAAAAATCATTCCAAAGTCAAGAAATATTTTGCCACTGTTAATTAACAGAGCCTGAGTTATTATTTGTCCTTTGGTTGAAAGCAGGATAGAAGAAGAATTGTTCTCCCTCTACATAAAAAAGAGAAAAAATAAAAAAAAAATAAAAAAGGAATTAAATAACCACAGAAATAGTTTTAGACTATATTCCAGAGTCATGTTTATTTTTAAACAATACTAAATCATTCAATTGTTTCAACCAGGCTTAGTTCCAAGCAGTTCTAAATTTGGTGTTAAAAGAATTGATCTTGAAATGATGTGCAAGAAAACAAAATGCTCTTCCTCTCTCATTTCCTGTTTGAATTGATGAGAATTTAGGCTCTTCTTTAGTTAATTTGGCATGTGTTGGTCCCCCATGAACTAGCTGCCTTTTAGTGAAGCATCACAGAATATCCTCACATGCAAAGCGTGAATTTATAATCCAGTGCATGTTGTAAAAACATTATTTTTTTCTTTAAAAATGAGCCACAGCACAATTAAAAGTATTTCAATGGTTTCGTACTATTGGATACAGAAGTGATTCCACTTTTGGCTCTCTGTGTTTTGAATATGTCAAGCATTGCCATCTAATACCATTGATCTCAAATGTTAGAAATATAACACACAGCAATAAAAGCATAGCAAAGCATAGTGAGATAACAGGAACATCAGTTGTCACACACTAAGTGCTCTGATTCCTCCCAATGGTCCTGATTCAAAAACGAGTGATATTATAACTGAATTGGGAGATAGAGACTCTTCCCCAAGAATTTAAGCAAATGGCCAAGGAGCTTCAAGATGTAGACAAAAGGAGATTCCACAGATATCTTGAGGGGCTGTGGCTCTGCTCACTTGGGGCATCAAGTGATGTGATTCATAAGAATGCTTCAACACATGATTTCAAAGGAAAGAAAAAGCTTTACTAATACACCAATATATTTTTGGATCCAGGTCCCATATGTAGTCATTAAAAAAGTGTGATTCAACAGGCTGAAAATGTGTCATGTTCACGTACAACAACAGTGCCATGATCCAGTAAAGAGCTTCTGCAGAGCTTTTTCAGTCTGATCTTTCTGCAGTGTCCTGTAGATAATATCTGAGTAGTGAGAAAAATTCTTGGAAGGCCTGCAGTACGCTGGATTTTTGCATGTGGTCAGACATCACTGAAGGGAGCCTGACACCCTGAGTCACCTATTTCAGCCTGAGTCAAGGCTTAGTACCTTCTAGGTGGTTATCCAGCTTAGTCACTGTAAATGACCTTCCAGAGTCAAATTAGTATTTAAATTAATACAATTAGTACTTTAAATTCTTTGATACTTTTATCTTGATGAGCATGGTGGAAGTGTCAAAGTATCCTGCTGTGCAACATGCAAATCCAAACACCCGCACGGCTGTTCTGCCTCTCGACAAACTGTTTCTATAATGGTAGCGTAAATACGGGAGCCAAAATAAGGAGTGGTCTTTTTCCACTGTGTTTTAGTAAGATGAGAGTCTATAAGCACAATCCAAGGGGGAGAAAGGAAAAAGAGATTTGTGGGGTAGACCCTGTGGTCTGGGGTTTGCACCAAGAAGTTAAATAGCAGCCAGAGAGTGAAAGCAGAGCACTGACAGCTAGTGGAGGGAAGAGGTGAGACTTGAAAGAGCAACAGGGCAGGAAAGGGAAGCTGTCACAAAGCCAAAATTAATTTTAAAAGAATGAGACTGAAAGGAGAGAATGGAGAGATTCTGGGGAGCCTAGGAGTAGGCTTGTTCTTACGGCATAGGTCTGTCTGCAGAAAAATTCCCTTCTCCCAAGAGGAGCTGGGGAGTGAGAACAGACCTGTCTCACCTCACCCAGCTTTGCAGCGCTGCAGTCCTGTTCACTGAACAGGCTGGGCTCCTGCTGCTGGGGGCTGCTGCTATCATGTAGCAAAGCTGATTGCCCTGCTGGGAACACCTGGCTTCTTTGGCTCTGAAGGCTGTAAATGTGCAGTTGTTTCTTCTATCCTTGCAGTCCTCTCTCTCTTTTTTGCTTTTAGTGAATACTATCCTATTATATTGTGGATAACTTAAATAAACTTACCTATTACTGTAGTTACATGTGAAATAGCCTGGATTTTAAAATGGAACAGTGGAGATGAACTTCCTTTCCTTTCTTGAGCAAATAAGCAGACACAGACACACTCACAAGATGTCTCAGTCTGATTGAGTGAAAGCCTCAACTCCTCTCTTACAGATTGGCACAGGTAACTATGAAAGCACAATCTCCCAGTTAAGTCATCTTTTGTAAAATAGTGATTACTTAAACAATACAAAAAAGAAAACAGAAGTTCAGAGGCCACCATTTACTTTCTTAGCTCTGACCATGGTTTTTCTTGAAGTTAGATGGTGTTATAAGGGCAAGGATCAAATATAAATGGAGGAGAAAGAGAGTCAAAGCTCAGGGTTTTGCAGCCTAGTAGGGAGTCTTGTGTTCCATCCTTGCACCAGAGATTATTGCTAAGCAAGGTAAACCAGTCTAACTGGGAAGCACACATCCCTACTTTCTCAGCATCCTACCTACTTTTGTAGTAGTCACAGTTTGTAGTTGTGCACTTGGGAACTTACTCTCTTTTTAGTCCTGAGCCTGTAGGATGGAAGACCTTGGAAATACTGTGGGTTCCTTTCTTTGCTTATTAAATTTCTTTTGTTCATTTCTTTCCTGAGGAAATTGAAAGGATAAGGAATAAATAATGAAAAAGAGATTACTTATGTAATCATATAACAATGAAGAAAATAAACAAAATGCAAACAGCTCAAATAATTAAAGCTGTGTCCACCTAAGATCCCACCAAGTTTGTGCTCAGGGAAGGTGATCTTGCCTGCCTCTGTGCCCTTCCACACATAACAGTTTCGAAGGGGAAGGACTGTTCACAAGCAGGATACCAGCACAAAGCCTATTTCCTTGCTCTCCATGTATTTTTAATGCTGTTCCAAAGTAGGAGCAAACAGCTGAGAGGAGAGCATGAATCATTTGCTCTAGGTCATATGTTGAAGAGTTCCTGTGCCCTTTCATGGTTGTGAACACAGTGATGATCTCTTAGCACTAACATGCAATACAGTTTCGGTACAGCTGCAAGTCCTGGAGTGCTGCAAGTGATATAAATGAGGCTGGCCAGAGCTCCTTCTATCACAATGCATTCTCCAGCCCTGGGGTTTGTACTTGTATTGTGTTACAAAGCTTTAGCCAAACTCCTTTCTTCCCCAAGGAAACTCAGCACAGCTCCCTCACCCATCACAAAGTCCAAATCAGAATCACATTTCTGGACAATGAGCCGGACTCCTGGCCCCAGGCCCAGCTGCTAGGTCTGGCTAGGGAAGCATATAACAGACTTGAAATCTGCCCTGAACACTATGTGGAGCAAGACAGAGAGGAAAATGGCTTTTGCCTATCCTAAAAGTTCACAGCAGTAAGGGGAAATGGATGTGCCAGAACTGGCTGGAGCTCTTGCTGGTTCCTAGGTTAAAGGAAACACAGCTCTCCTCCCACACCTCGAATATCTATCTGCTGCATTGATTTTGTCTGATTTTCCCCTAGCATGAGAAATTTAGGGGGTGGAAAATGAGATCATTTTCTGATAAAGCAGAAACATCTGTTGAGCGTGAGTGCTATCATGTCTGCCTCCAGCCACCAAGAAACCTCCATTTCTGCTCCACATTATCACTGGGCAATACTTTGATCAGGAAAAGTCTAGGGAAATTCTTTATGGAGAACAGAGATGTGCTGGTGTGAATCAGGAGGGTGGCTGCACTCGCTCAGCTGTGAGGTCCCTTGAAATGCACGTCTTCTCTTTCACTTGGTCAATGAATTAACTGTACATGGTCGGTTCTGCTCAGAGAGGGAAGGAAATTCTGGTAAATCAATAGTCGGGAATTGGATCTGCAGTGGATCCAGGTGGCAAACCAGTATCTTCTTGGAGTTATTTTTGATGATGATATTGGAAGGGATTTTTTTGGTGTGTACAGTGATTTCAGCTGTCACTGTATGGAAGTTTTGCATTGCAAAAGAGAACATTTGAGTAAATAAAACACTTGTTTTCTTAAGTTCAGAATTGTCTGTGCAATCCTATACATATAGGGATTAAAACTGAGAGTAAGTTACATTAAGCTAATAGCAAAAAGAAGAATCTTGATTTAGGGTATCTGTGACAGTCCCACCAGGTGGCCCTCTCTCAAACTTGAAGAGTGGACTCTCCCAAGACCCAAGGCAATCGATACTCTGGCTTACTGGGAGAATGACAAACAGGCTTAAAGCTTGCTTTAATAATTAATTTTTTCTATATCTGTTCCTGAATCTTACCTCTAAATGACCAGACCTGGTATTCATTTTTCTGAAGGCCAGGGCCTGGGACATTGATACTCCCCTAAGGATCTCTAATCAGAAATGTTTGTAATTGATATCTGTTTGTGTACATTTGGTTATTGAGAAAGTAGAGCAGAGAGACATCTACTAAATTATTTTGATTAAGTCCTGGATACTGTGCTCTAAATAGAAAATCAAGCATTTTGCAGATATCTAACAAATCATCAATGTTGTAAGTAGGATTTTCTACCTAATATTGTTATGGGTATGTCGTTGTTACTCTTTGAAGGTTCTTTAAATACATCTCAACAGCAATGCTAACAGCTGTGGGTTCAGGAATGAAGAATGCAGTTACTGTTCAGGAGATCTGACTGAATTTGGAAGCTTTCCTTCCAATTTACTGTAATTATGTCTCTGCAAGAGGTGATGTTAAACATGTTAAGGGTCAGTGAGAGAGAATTTAATTATATCATGCTAACAGTTCTCTTGCTTTCCGTGCATAAAGTATTAAGTGTTAAAATCCTTGGACTGATTAGTAGAAACATGAAGATTAATGTCTTATCATACTGTAAAGAGAAGGAAATGTGGGCATTATTAGTGAAAAAAATGAACCCTGATAAACTAGACAGCTATAATCCTTTTGTGGAAAGGACTAGGATAACAGAATATGACATTTGGCTTTCTTAATGAAAAAAGCCTTATGAAATAAAACAAAACTCAGATGTTTGATTGCTTCAGAGTGATATCATATAGGCACTCACTGCCTCCACATATTCTCACTGTACGCTTTCCATGCAGAGCTCACTGTGGAGGGAGGTGGCTGGAAACAGCTGCCTTGCCTCAAATATTCCAGATAGCAGCTTCTCAAAACAGTCTGCTGGTGAGCAGGGAACTTGTTGTGACTAAGTAATTTTTAGTGGATGTTTCATCAATTTGTCTCATTTTCAAAGCTCTGCTTCCTTGAGGATTTTCTATTGCAAGAGTCATGAAAGACAGCTAATGTTAATGTTGTTTGCTTTATGGATTGTTGTTATTCTATCCCTAATGCACGATTTTACAATGTGTATATGTGTTTGTCAGTTTTTTGATGTGTTCAGTGCAGATGAGTTTACTTAGATGTGAGTCATGCAAATAATAACAGTGCCACCCACCCACCCAGAAATCTCAGTGTCCTGGATATTGCAAATGACAGCCATAAGGGAAAACTGATGTGCAGAATGAAATGACTTGCTGAGGGTCAATTAAATGGTCAAATTCAGCCTGTCATCCAAGACTCCTGACCTCCAAAGCCTGTTTCTTCTCTAACTGATCCTTTGGTAATACTGTATGAGGCAGGAGCAGAGCAGAAAAAACAGACACTGTGTAGTTTCTGTTTATGTCCATCCATGTCAAAATGAAAAGAAAGAAATATGATGGAGTGGAGTCAACAAAGACTTCAGGACAACTGAAGTAACTCTTCTAAGACAGCCTTCTAAGAACACGCTCTGCAGCAGTAACAGTATTTCAGATTGTATGGAAACAAAGACAAATTCATTGCACTTAACAGGCTGTCTGAAAACATGACTCAGAAGATTGAAGTGAACACACACTGACCTTTTTTCTCACTTACAGAAGAACAAATACAAGCTTGTAGTATTTCCCGACTTTCTTTAGACTATGCATTTGAGTAGAAGTATTATCGAGAAAAATGTTTGAATTTAATGCATATACTATTGGCTTTTTTCAAAAACAATGAAGTTACATAGCTTCATAATTCTTTAGACCATTTTCTGAATTTTTTTTTATATCCACCTGCAATTGTTTTTTGGATATAGTGATTAGTAAGTATTCCATCAACTCCCCATAACTTTGTATTTAAAATATTTTCTACAAGCCACATGATGAAAATGTTTATCATTTGGATGAAATAATGAAAATGACCTTATTTGATTTCCTTGTGTAGTGCCGCCAAAGTCTGTAACAATAACGATGATAAATATAAACTCAGAATATCTTGGCCAAGATTTTGTAATGAAAATGCATCAAAGACATTATATTCAACTGTGTAATTGCTTTGGAGGGACTCTGAGATAGAGCAGCTGGTTGGAAACAGAAATAGTTCAAGTTGACTCCTTTGGGTGTGCGTTTACACAGTGAAATACTCTTGATTTGTATATTAAAATTGTGCAAGAGGCCAAAGACACCCCTCGAGTCCATATATGAGGGTGTAAAACTGCAACGTAGCATAAAATAGAGCCACAGACATATTTTTTTAAAAATACAGATCTCTAGTTCTGAAATACCTTCCAAAAATACCAATTGCAACAATAACTGTAGCCATTTCCATGTTTATCTCCTAGAAAGCACTATTCAGTCATGGAAAGCAATATGCCCATTAATATATCCACATAAACCTCTGCTCTTTTCTGGTATTTGTGTGTCAGACATTTAAACCCATCTTAGCTGCTCCATTTGAGACTGTCTGCAGAGGAAGAAAACAGGAGCTGTAGGAAGCAACCCACCAGTGACCTATTGGGTTTCACTGAAACTGCTGTGTGGGATTAGGCAGAGAGATTGCAAATAAAATGAGAATGGAAAAATCTATGCATCTTTGTATCCTGAGGCAATGTCTGACAGTTAATTCAAGCCTTCTTAGTGCCATATATGCACTGTCGTATCAGCTGAGAACCAGGATTCTGCTGCCAAGCTGGAGCTGCAGAATCGCCTGGCTGTTGAGAGGACACGTGAATTGCTGGTGTTCCCAGCTGACTTGATAACAGCAGCCCTGGTGCCTTCTGCTATTGCCTTGGTTTCACAATAAATGCATAGTTGGTGGGTGGGTGTTTCCAGTCAGTGGTGTCTACAAGCTGTGTTTAGCAATAGTCACGTAGCTGTAAAAATAACCAAGCCAGACTTTCCCAACAGATCTCTTTCCCTTACACTGAAAAGAAGAAAGGCAAAATATATTGCTTGCAGTTTCCACACCCTGGACATAATTTTAAAGACTTTCTTTTTTAATATCACACATCTCTAGTTTCCTTGTACCCCCTCTCCACCCAGAAAATAATAGATGCATAATAAAAGCTTTAGACAAAGCCACAGATGATGGCTGAAAATAAATATTACAGTCCTGTAAGGTGCTCTTTGGCCTTTATCAGTACAAAGATGGCCTCATTCCCTTGTTTGGTTTTCCCATCTTCTCGGTGACTACCAGCTCAGCTACAGTTTCCAGTAGCCCATAACATATATTAAAAAGATTTTTCTCCTGATCGTAGCAGAGATGGCAGGTAGCCTCAGATTGGGGACTCTGGATCTGCTGGTGTGATTGGACCTGTTTCCAGATCCAGGGATGCTAGGTGCAGAGAGAAAAGATTTGTTTGGTTTGCACATCTCTCTGCCAGGCAGGCGTGTTCCCCACAGCACATTTTCTAGTGTTAAGTCTAATTTTAAATGTGGTTTCCTCCACTTCCTTACACTAGCCTTTCGTACTTAGAGTTGATCTCATAGTCAGGCAGTTTTTCCATATGTTCAAGTGTTTGCTTTCTCAGTTCCATCCTATTACTGCTAATAAACTCCCTCATACCATGTTTAATAACTTCTCCTCTTACTACCTCCAACTATATGCAGACAATTATATTTCCCTGTAGTCAGAACTTAATCAGCTTGCACATGCTGAACACATTAGGAACTTCCAGGGTTTTATGTGCAGAATAGCTGGCCCCATGTCACCAGGATTTTCTGAAACAGGCCAGTCCCTCCCTCACACATGCTAGTGACCTGGGACCATCAGTCCTGGGATCTGCTGAAGGGTGCTCCACTGGCAGAATGGCCAGGGAACATCTGTACAGGTAGGAAGGGAAGCAGGAAGGAAGAGAGAAAGAGAATGAGAAAAAGAAAAAAAGAAGGAGAAAGAGAAGGAGAAAGAGAACAAGAGAGAGAAAGAGGGGCTTCATTTCCTTTTAGCACCTAGAGGAGAGCTGGGCATGGGTGGGAGGAAAGAAATTTTATTACATACTTCGTCTCTTCCTGCTTCCCGGTGCCTAATCTTTATTTACCATTGGCCATATATTTTAGCCTTCTAAAACCTCTAAGATATGTGTATTCAGCTTCAGTTGGAGTGAGGGGCCCTGGCCAAGTGCAATTTGACCCGGTGGACAGTCCTGTGGGACCAAGGGGTGCTTCCTCCCAGCTGTAGAGGAGAAACAGGCAATAGGGAAGGAAACAGTGAGAGGGAAGAGGATGTTTGGATAAGGTCACTGTTAATCCACTAAATAAAAACAATAAAGACCCCTCATGTTAAATTTAGATAGATACAGACAATGCTTTACTATGTTATTCGTCTGGAGAGACTAGGATAGCAGATCTTATTCATCCCGTTACATACGGATTTCCCCATCCAACTTGCACCTCCTTACAATGAAGGAATTTACATCAGCATCATGTGCTCTTCAGACGCACAAAACTTTCCTTCAACTGCCACCTTATCTCGTAGGCATGTAACTTCCACTGCCAAAACAGCATAGGTACATTTAGTCCACCACTGTCTTGGCAGGACACAGTAATCAGTATGTTTTTGCTAATGTTGTCCAAGGGTTTGGTTTTACAGATATATTCTGAGTATCTAGACTAAATAAGACTGCCCAAAGTAATACTTTTCCAGTATTTCAGTAGAGGGAAAATTCATCCAATTTGTGCAGGATCTAGTTCAGTTTCTTCTCTTCTTGTCAAATGTGAAAAAACATCACCTCCTCTCCTGTAGATGTACCAATGAGGAAAGTCCTTTCCTGCTCACTAATTTATGCTACATATACTATGTATAAAATTCTTTAATACTCAAGCAAATGGGGAATGTAGCCCAGCTTATCTACTTTTATGGCTGAAAGCTGGTCCACAAGGGTATCCTTCTTTATAACTTATGTAAATGCTGAATGACTAAACCATTAGATATCAGAGATGTTAGTTGTTTCATTTTGTATAAAACTGAGTTATTTCAAGCAGCTAGTTAAAAAACAAAAACAACAGACAACAAAAAACCAACAAAACAAAACAAAAAGGAAAGGAAGGGGATCCTAGAGATAGCTGGGACAGGTGCCCTGTTCATTGGGACAAACGTTACTTGCTTGGGACAACATCATATGCCAATAACATGGGACAACTCCTTAACGTTGGCATCTACTTCTGGATAGCTCAATTAGCTCAACACAGGGCTGTATGGATCTCCTGCTTAGGTGTTTCTGCTTTTCCTAGGAGTGCTCTTTGCTGGGAATTCGACTTTGCAACCTGGTATAAAAAGTAAATGAATAACTACTCTCCTGCCTCCCAGTTGAGTGTCCTAATCAGTGTGCTGTATATTCACACCTTCACTGTATCTCTCTGTGCTTCCTCTTAGAGTGAGCTTTAAGTGACTTTCACACACAACTTCATTGGGGTATTAGAGGAATGCTCCCACCCCAGCTTCATGGGAACTTTGGGTCTGTATCTCTCCAAGTGGAAGGAGCCTTTCAGTGCTCCAGCACCAAGGGAATAATTCTGTACAGGAGTGTGCTCAGCAGAAGCTTTCTTTCTTTATGTCTTCCATGGGCCATTCTTAATGGAAAAACTGTGCTTGGACTCATCTCTAGCAGAGGCTTCTGTTTTTTAGGGAGGTTTTCCTCATAGTAAAAGCACCAGAACACAGGACTGAAGATTCCTCCTACTTGAGCATTTTCTTGTAAATACTTAGTTACTCACTGAGTTGTTTTTTTAAAATAATTGTATTTTAATCTACCTAATTTTTCCCTTGCACAGTGGAGGGGGGCATCAGTATTTTGCTACCTGTTCCACTAGGAAGCAAAGCACCAAAGTCTGTCTGACCTGCACATAGATATTGGGCATTTCTACCTCTGTTGGTTCACCACAGGGAAACCAGTTTGTTGGGGATTTTTAATACGTACCAAATCTAAATTGATATCAGGCTACAAGCTGTCCATGAGACAGCAGCGTGGGGCCAAGAAGGCCAATGGTATCCTGAGGTGCATTAGGAAGAGAATTGCCAGCAGATCAATTGCCCCTCTACTCAGCCCTGATGAGGCCACATCTGGAGTGCTGGTCCAGTTCTGGGCTCCTCAGTACAAGGGAGACATGGAGAACCTGGAGCAGGTCCAACAGAGGGCAACAAAGATAATTGAGGGACTGGATCATCTCACGAGTAAAGGCTGAAGGAGCTGGGCCTCAAGAAGAGACAATGAGAGGGGACCTCAGCAATTTCTAGAAATATCTGAAGGAGGGGTGTCAAGAGGATTGAGCCAGGCTCTTCTCAATGGTGCCAAGCAATAGGACAAGAGTCAATGGGCAGAAACCAATGCCCATGAAGTTCCACCTGAATATGAGGAAGAACTTCTTTGCTGTGTAGGTGACTGAGCACTGGAACAGGTTGCCCAGAGAGGTTGTGGAGTCTCCCTCACTGTACATATTCAGAATTCATCTGCACACAATCTTGAGTTATGTGCTCTGTAGGAGGACCCTGCTTGAACAGGGACTAAATGTCCTTTTTTACCTTATACCTTCTGTGATTCTCTGTGTGTAGTATAAATAATCTCTATCTCTATTTTTCTTTTCCTGTGTCAAAAAATCAAAGCAGCTTAGGCAAATTACACCTTTTTAAATATATATAGACATTAAAAGTATACAGATGTTTGTTTTATAGCTCACTATAAACCAGTTGCTTTAGAATATTATGTCTCCTGGATAGGAACCATGCCCTGTTTTTGGTTTCTAGCACACTGGAAGTTGGTAGCTTGTTTCTGGGTAGTAATTCTGGTAAAGGGATACATTTAGAAACATAATCAAGAAATAGGTGAAAAGGGCTATCTAGATGTCTTTATCTTAAAAACACTTCCATTCATGACATCTTCCTGGAGCTCATTGTTTTTCTAGCATAACACTGAGCAAAGTGAAAATATTTTATAACCACTTGCATTGTCTTGAAACCCAGAATGTGACTTAGAAAAACAATTTGGGATCACAATGAAAATGGCTCATTACTGAAGAAGTTGAAGTAACACCAGATTTAATCCATCATCTATTTGTCTGCCAGTAAAATTGTGCCTTTCATGCATTTACTGCTCTACTTTTCCAATTCTGCATGTTAATACCTACAGAATTAATCTTTTAAAAGATTAAAGAAATATTGTGCTGGCATTAATCAAAGAGATTTTGTCCTATCCAAGAAAATAATGACAACCACATCCCCATTTCAGGAGCACTACACACAAAAGCCTTACAATAGGATTGAAATGCTCTGAGGGTGGAGGAAATGTCTGGAAGTTGTTCAATGCAGCCTGGACTTCTATTTTTTTTTCATTTGAAATGAAGGCTGAGCTGTTCAGTCATGAATGAGAACAATAGTGGCTTTTAAAGGAATGCAGTCGGGAAGGTTGGCTTTTATTGGCAGTTTGTGCAAGGTCTGTGCTTCCAGAGTGCTGTCAGATGCAAGTCTGGAGTGACTGAAGAGCTGGACCAGCTCTTTTGTGTTGTGTAAACTCAGATTTGGTCTTGCGGCGCACAGACCGTGATAGTGGCACCAGCCCAGCAATAATCGAAGACAGACAGGAAAGGGAAGAGAGTCTCCTCTGGAAAGGGCACTGCAAAAATTGAATTATAAAACAGAATGTGCAGATTCCACTTGTCTGGGTGGAAAAGCCTGCTGTTTCTCTGTTGTTGCAGTAAGGTTTTAATTAAAGTAATTCTGGTTATAAATTTTACAGCTGCATCTGGATGGTACTTGGGTAAATGACTAAAGGTATAGCTTTCCCAGATTAAAGAGGAAAAGTTTCATATAGGATTTTATCTTGACAGATTTGAAGCTTCTGTGAAACCAAGAATTAAAAAGATATCTTCAGCAATCATTTACTTTTGGTGACCAAAAATAGGGTTAAATCTGTTCAATCATTTAATGTCTCTTTTAATGGAAAATTAGAAATGTGAATGAAGGAATAAATAGTTCCAAGCATAGGGAATCAAAAGTCATTGAGCAGGTCAAAGCACATTCAGATGGGTTACAGTAATATCCTGAAGAAGGAAGCCTGGCAGGCACAACTGTTAGCATTTTATTATTATTTACATTACCATCACCCCCAAGGAGACCCCATTGCACTAGAGGTGCTCAGGCCTGTCACACAGCTTTTGGCTTGCTCTCCACCAACCTCTTTTTCAAAATCATGTTCTGCAAGAAGGACACTGTAAAAAATATGAAATACAAATTAAGCATATTGTTACCAGACTCTTGCATGTCCGTTATTTTAAAAAATAGAAATGACCACTATGATGAATATATGGTGAAATGGAATAAAGGTAGTTAATATTGGCAAATCCAACCTATTCAAAAGGCATTGGTTTTGAACAGAAGGAATGTTAAGATGATCTGAGTACATTACAAGGTATCATGAATTTCCTTTCTCATCTTGACTTTTTTTTCTGGGTCCTAAACTCCACATTTAGTAAGTTTTTCTTTCCAAGAAACAATGATGTTCTCCCAAAGCATACTTTGATGTTTTAGGGCTTTTCACCTAGTCAGTACAGAAGTGGTATTTATGAGGACATATTCCAGATACACTGCCACATTTCCACCACGTGTGTGCACTGAACTATCTTTCTTTTCTAACATGACAGCTTTATCTCAGAACAAGTTTCTGAAACTCCCTCTTACCTTGTAAATTCCTTAGATGCAGTTGCATGATGTTTAGTTTTATGTAAAGAACCAGACATATATTGCAGGATTTAAGAATTCCTTTTATGTCATTGGGTTGAACACATTAAATAACGTGAAGAAATCAAAAGAAACCTGTCCTTTGTCATAATATTTCCAGAATCCCAGAATATGCAGGAATATACTTGTCAGAGGTAAAAAAAAATCTATTTGTGGTTATAGTACATTTGGTAAACAGAATAGCCTATAAAATAATTTTCTTGGTTCTTAAGTTGTAAATTTCAATAAAATTAAATCCTTTTATTAATCATGTTTATTTTCCTGGCAGTACAGCTACAAATCCTGGCTAGATCCTACTCTGCTAAGTTTCATGTTAAGTTAACCTCACTTCAGAAGGTCCACAGCCTACACTCATGGAGCACAGATGAGAAAAACACATAAAGGGAGAACATAAATATGGAAAATCTAGTGGAGAAAACAAACAGAATACCAGAGGAGGCCAATTCTCCATGACCATTAGCTCTAAGTCCTTGCTTATCATTATCTATTATTGGTAGACTCAATCACAAGTTACAAACCAGTAATTCATTTTAACAATTTTATAATTTGATTCCTGATATTTGTCTGATATTGGCTGAAGGGAGCCTCTAATGCACAGAGGCTCCAAAATCTTGATCAGGATTTAGGGAATAAGTTGCAAAGGGCACATGCTTCACAGTATGAGGAATTGTATCATTGCCTTCACTAGATCCTGTGCATCTATGGTCCAGTCGCCAAGTGAGATTATTTAACTCATTCCATTCTTAAGCTATGTGAGAGAAACAAGCAGTACAGGTGCCCTCAACTGCAAGCATATAGAGGGAAGGGCTTCTTGCCTAGATACTTGCACAATGCTCAGAAAAGCTGGGCTCTGACCCTGACCGAGAGCTAAATTTTTATTTTCCTCAAATATATGACATTTCCCTTCCCTTCTCCAGCCTTTACCTTTTTTTAAAGAGATCTGTCCTTAACATGTATCAGGTACCAGATCTAAATCAAAGATCAAATGTGAAAAGGAAAAATATCAGAAAAATCAGAGAAGGAAAAAGTGTCAGAAAGAGTGACTGAAGTCTCCCGACTCCAGGATATACTTTTTATGAGAATTATACTTGAGTGAGGCTATTAGCATGCTGCATAGGCTTGGTCTCCTGATTCTGGGGATCTTTTGGAGATGTTGATGTACATTCCTGCAGAAATCAGGCTCTTGGGAAATGGTGCACACCTGTATCTTTTTCCAGAATAGATCTAAGACACCTCTCTGTACCTGAGAACTGTTCTTCTAATATACCGGTTAAGAAATGAAAACTGTATTTGTTATTAAATGAACATTTTGACTCTTAATTGAGCATGGAAGCTGTAGACATCTCAATAATTTTACTTGTTATTAGAGAAACAGAAGAGAAAATCTTTTTTCGTGTGAAAAATATAAATAAATTCCAACAACCTGAATTGTAACCTCTGCCACTAAAGTTAGGAATGTTATGGAATGCATTAAAAATGAAAACCTTTATCCAACAGAGACGAATATTTTATATGAACATTAAAATAGGTGTGGTTTTACTACATTCCACTACCTTAATAATACAATAGACCCTCAAGCATAATGGAGTAGGGTAAGTCAGCATGATGCCTGCTTTATGTTGCCAGAATAGCTACCAAGAATAGTAATGAATGCGATCACAGTGGATGCACTATAAAGTATATTCTAATGAATTTTCCCCTTTGAGTAGCTGGTTGGCAGATGAACATGGCTACACAAAGGGGAGAGCTGGGGAAATGAGAGTATAACAGTCTGTTGTTAGGATATTGTTGCTAACAATAACTTCTTGCCTGTTTTATATGAAGCCTTCCAGAAAGCAATATTTTAATAGAATGCCCTGTACTGCTTCACCTTCTGATGTCCCTTCATTGAAACTTGGGAATGAGAAAGAGACCAAACAAGGCCTCCAAAAGAATAACAAAGGGAGTGAGAACCTTTACAGTCTTCAAAATCCAGCAATTTTCATACAGTTACCTCTGAGGATCAGTGTTGATTTTCTGAGAGGGTTCCCTGGGTATTTGCTGTAATGGCTTCCACCCAGGATCTCTGAACAGTCATGCTGAAATAACTCTCTTTTATTTATGACCATCTTTCTGGAAAAGGACTCTTTATTTTCTAATTATCTTAGCCTTAGAAAAATTATTCTTTGTGAATTGTTACAGATACATAAATAAGGGATGGGAAAGGCTGCTATATTTAAAAAAAATCAGTGAAGACTATTTCCCATTTGCACAAGAGCTGATCTGCATTCGATGACTAAGTTCTCTGCTCTTGCAAATGTGCTGAACTTCAGTGAAGACACTGAAGTGCTCCCAGGTAAACTCACTCAAACTACATTTGGTAGGGCTCAGGGTAGGTGTTCATGGAAACACAGAAACACTAGTGTTTTCCTTTGCAAAGCTGTATTGCAGTTTCAGATATTCTTACTATGTGTGTGGTTAGGGACCAACAGCACCTCTACTGATATTTGATTAAATAAAATTGTACTGATGTTTTTATTCTTTGGGGGAAACTGAAGGTTTGTATTCCAGGTTAAAAGTGTAGCTAGACAGACTTTATGACAGCTTTACCATTTGGTACTGCCTGTGTTTAAAATTATTTTTAATGAGAGTGATGGTCAATGAACATAATATCTTGTTTTACAGACTTCTTAGGATGTTTATGCACTGAATTTCTTCAGTAGAAAGAAATTTTTTTAATTCAAATTATTATCACAGGAGACAGAAATGGTTTTCTGGTTTTAACTGGGGTTTTTATTTTCTCTTTTATTGTTTTTGAAAGGATCAATATCTCAGAAAATACATAGGAGAAAAGATAAATTATATGGATGTTGGAGTTTTTGCATAATTTATTGCTAGGATTAGGGAAGTAGACGAAAATAAAATGAGAACAGAGCTTACAAATTTTTTTTTCAAGCCCAGGACCACCATAGCAGTGTGAGAAAACAGGTATGATTCAAAGGCCACACTTTGGTGATAAAATAAATAGAAGGCTAGATTAAAGCATACTAGTGATATCATTGGGTTTCTTACTAATTCTTCACAGGCATAATTCCAAAGACCTAAAAGTCAAAGAAGAAGATATGAGACAGAGCCATTGGTTGGCATTCATCCCAGAAACTGAGCTCTATATAATTGGATTTCAGCAGTCTTCCTTCCCTAAAAATTGAGGCTATAAAAACAAAACGCCTGTTCTCATCCTAGAACCATTTTGTACATTTTAGCAGTCTAAAAGTTATCTGTTTTCATCTGTTTTGGGTAGAGCTATGTGCAGTATTACAGACACATCAGCTAAAATCTTTAAGACACATTTAAAACTTATAGGAATTATTTTACTAAAAAGATCTTTAGACGTAAATATTTTATTAAGAATGTGGAAGTAAACTTTCTACAGCTGTATATTTCTAAACCTTCTTGGTTTCCACACAACTTCGTTGTTTGCTTGTGTTAGTACAAATAAATTTTTTATTGCCAAATCACAGTTTTAACCTCTTTTGATATGGCATCATCTTCTCCTGTCTAATATGTCAGCTGTCTTTTGTCTATTTTCCTGTACTGTGCAAATGCCTGACTACTATACATTGTTTTTTGACAAATACAGTGAGTGCAGTGAAAGTAGAGGATGTACTACTTCTTGAAAAGGTGTTTTTAAACATCCTGAAACTTCTGGAAAAACTCAAGGCAGCTGGTTTGATCTTATACTGGACAATATAAATTTTCCTGGAAGACTTAGGCTCACTGGTGAACTATCTGTCTGGAAAAGATATCACTACTCATTCTTATAAAAATTAAGCAGTCTTTCTTTTTACGGTTATGAATAAATTCATGTGAAATAGTTCACTAAACATGGAGAAATGGCGCCACCCACTTAGACATTTACTTCAAGTTTTGCCAAGTATGTTGAGCTTTAAACTATGGGAACCCCTATCTGTATACACAGCTCATAGAGGAAAATCATGTGCTCACACCAAACTCTCTTATAAAAATACAGAAAACTCTTTTCTTAGTGAGAATGGCCTGTTTCAACAGTTCTTTTTGTGACTGTGCACTTCCAGGGAACTGTCTGGGAAGTAAGACATAAACTGACTGTCTTATTGCACCACCAGTGCTGAGGCCAAAGTCTTATTAGATGCACCACATCTTTCTAGCAATTTTCCTGTTTCTTTTATAATGTTATAGTTAGTTTTCCCACTTTTTTTTTCCTACAAAATCTTACTTCTTCTTCTTCTAATATTTTTACTGAGAAGCAAAATATAGAAATGGAACCGGTTTTTAAAGCCTATATTCACATGACTGAATCTACAGATGTGAAATGTGAACCAAAAGTGGAAGACATTTTATTAAAGTGATATTTTTGTCTTTTTACTTGGCTTAGATTTGAGGGTAGGATTCTGAGGTTCTCCTGTAGCAAGTAAAGACATCACTAACATCCAAAACACAACAAAGAGCTGAATGAATTAGACAGCTTTGCATTTAAAGAGAAATTTCTGGAAAGATTTCCATATGGATTTGACATCTACATGAAAAAAGGATAAAACAAAATTTCAGAAAGAAACCCCCACTTTCAGAAATTGAGGATCTGGACTTATGTTCGCAACTCAGGCCCATTTCTATGACCAAGGCAATGATGTGAACTGAATTCTTGAAAAAAATAGAGGATAATTTGTTTTTAGGACTATACACATGTTTCAGTTTTTAATTTTGGGGGGAAAAAAGGAGGTAAGATTACGGAATTATGAGTGAATTTTTTTTCCCTAGGGATAAACTATAGAGTTTATTTCTTTATTGAAAAAAAATACAAAAGCAGAAGGGGGCAAAGGATAAAAAGTCTTAGAGCAGAGAATGTTTTTTTTCAGGCAAATGCTGTCCCTTTACTAAATTTCTGAATAGAAAGTTCATAGGCATAAACAGGAAAGGTAGAGAAACTGAGACATTCTTCCATATTTTGCAAAAGAAAGAAATAGAAGAAAAGGAAAGGAGAATATGAGAAATCAGCAGTCACACTGTCTTTTCCAATACTCTTTCAGTCTCAGGACAAAGCCCAAATCTGCTGAAATTGTTCATTAAACACCCTTTGCAGCATTGATTGTTTCAGATCCCCATCTGTAACCAACAGGGTTACCTTTGCAGCTCAAACTGTATCTAGTGTGAATGTGAGGCAATTACAGTAAACCTCTAATAAGCATGAATTTAAAGTCTCTTCCCTCTGTTTTAATGATGTATTGGCTTACTGATTAGTTTTCCAATCTGGATTCAGATTTGGATTCAGTGTCTGGACTGAGGAATATTGCAGCAGCAGCAGTTGTTCATTATGTTTTCTTTCTCATTCCTCCTTTTTATTTGTGATGACTCCTTGTCCCTTCCTCTCCCCGTAGTATGTACAGTAGCAGCTGTAAGTGCAGGGTTAATTGTTTCAAAGGAACAAATAAATTATTTGACTCCATTAGAAAAACACACACACACAAGTTTTGCCTTATTTATGAACTTTCTGGTTGTTGTTTCTATTTTCTATTTCAGGAGCCTTAAGTTAGTTTTGCCTCAGACTCTGGAAATGAATTATAATTAATTATTTCATTATTTTTATTCAGAGTCTTCCTGGAACGAAGTAAAGTGCATTTACTTCTTACAAACTCAATTTTCTCAGAAGTCTATTACGTGATGATGTTTTGGAATGGGGGGACCCAGCAGAGGTCTGCCCTGTTGGCAGAGATATGACAGATCCGTATTTTGTAAGATGATCCTTTGCATAAAACCTTAAGCTGTTCCAGCTGGCTTTTTTGACTGTGTCTATATGGAAAGGCAAGGGAGAGGCTCTGGGAGCAGTTGTGCCATTTCCAAGCCTTGTGTGTACTACTGTCAAACTCTTGGCCATGCCTCCGTCTCAGTTTCCCTTCTACTTTTAGCTTCTGCCAATGATTATTTCAGATCACTCCTATGCCCCCACAGGTTATATGAATAATATAGTAACCTTTTGGAGCACTGCAATATGTAACTGAGGGAGCTAAAGAATTAAGATATGAGTATATGGTAAGAGTAAAGTAGGAGCAGTTTGAGGAGGCAGACTGATCTCAGTATCACTCAAAGCTCTCTCCAGCGCTGCCTATTCTTTCATTATACATCTGGCTATATGACCATATGCTAAATATAATGAAGACTGGCTTCTACAAGAAGGACAAAGCATATTTTGAAGATAGTCTGTCAGTTCATGAAGTGGTGATCTTGGTGAACCTGGGCTAAATTTAACAAAAAAACCTGTAAGCAGACCCTAGGAATTCCAGTTCCCTACAGATAAGGTATCTGTCAGGAAAAACCAGAATTGCACATTGTACAAACTCAGGATTTATGCTAGATTAGGCCTAGGAAGTGCTTAGGTGAGATTTAACCTAGAAGAAAGCTGAGAAAGATAGTATCACTTCTTCAGAACTGACTTCTGTATTCAAACATCTTCTGTGTTGTTATAGGACCATATTACATATTTGGCACATTACACCTTACAGACTGTGCAATAAAAAATTGACTAAACAAGAATAATGAGATTACCTTTGAAATGAGTTGATACTAAATACACATATTTTAATAGAAAATATTTGAGAAATATTTTGTGGTGTTTTTGAGAAGACAAAAGTGATCTTCATTGTTCTCCTTTTCATCCTCCCACAGAGTGACAGAAAGAAGTCATTACTACTCTCTGGAGGTGTTGTGCTACACCAGTTGTGGAATATCAATGCACAATATCAATGATCATAAAATTGTTTGTAGCTTGCAGGCTCTAATATCTCAGGAGAGAATTTGTTTTTGTTTTGTTTTTTTAAGAAACTGTACACTGCTAAGAGCTAGGGGAGAGAACAAGAAAAGGACCTATGACCCCTAAAGGCCAGAAAAAGTTTTTTGAGAAGAAATAAACATATTTTTTCTGTTGTTCTCAATACTAACGCTCAAAATGTCATATGTAAATGAAAAATGCAGTTGCTTTAGTTGCATAATGATGAACAGAGTTAAAACATAGATATATTTTGAGCAGTTAAGCCATGTAGTGAAACAGATGTGTTTTTTCTTTCAGCATATACGAACCCCCAATTTTTTATAGCAGAGGAAGACGTTGACTTAATGTAATTTTATATATATAAAAAATTATATATATCTTCATTATCATTCATATGTATATACCTGTCTAAAAATATAACCTAAGTCTCTTCTTCTCAAATTGGATTTTACTGAACTCAAATTAAATAGTGACAAATCAGAGTTTCTCCTAAAGTAAAATTCTGAAATTCCAGTTTCATTCTAAGCATGCTGAATTTGAATTTTTATCAGCACAATCCTCCCAAGCCAACACTGGTAACTCTGCAGAAGCATTTTCTATAAAATATGTTTTTTGGGGGATGACTGTTTATGAGGTGAGATCTTTAGCCGAGATGTATAGCAATGCACAGGAATTAAAGTTGCTTATCTGTGGTAGCTGCCGTTGTGATCTTGGCCAGCACATGGTTTTCAGAACCGATGAAGCTCATGATGTGTAACAGTAGTCCATTTTAATACTTCAGTAATTGTGGAGGTGATGTGTCCAGCAAAAAATAGGCTCCATGGGATTCTCCTTGCACTCCAACTTGTGGGGAACAATAGTAATTAAAATTTTCTTCTCGGCACCCTTTGTATTACAAATTATTTGACACAGACTGTGATTTGGTGCTAGCTGAGTGGGTCATGGGCTACTGCTATTTGAGGCAATACCCTCCTCTTAAAAGTAATGAAAATGGCATTGTCCCAGAAATGTGCCTGACACCAGTTCTCTTAATGTGCCTGATAAAAATTTATATGTATAAACTGTACTCTTGTACAGCAGAGGTGCTAATGATACTCAGAGAAAATGACAAAGCAATAGCTAATAGAGAATCCCTCCAGAGATATTTCAAATAAACATAGTGGACTGATGTTTATATGATTCTATATTAATGCCCACCTGGAATAGTCATTGCCCCACTCAGTAGGAAGTTCACTGTGCTCCCTTCATGATTAAGTGGTGTCCGACACCATCTGCTTGATCGTTTTACGTCACAGTACCATGATGTGAAAACAGGGAAGAAACAGGCTTTGTGATTTTATTTACTAGTGTTATGGAAGACTTAACAGTATTTTCAATGAAAAAAAACCAACCCAAAGCTTCCCCGCTAGAATAGATATAAACTATCAGAACCTCAATGTATATGCTTGTTTCAGTCATATTTACCTTTTTCCCCTGCTTTTAACCAATTGAGTTTGTATTTTCTAGATGTAGGACAGGCAATAGTTACAGACGGCAGGTTCTGGAAGTAGCAAAGCCTCGTCATGCGTTTGCCCTCAGAAACTGGGTAAATTGGTCAAAACCCAAAGCTTTTTGATAAGTACTTCCTAAATTTTATATTTTTAAATTCAATAAGACTGGAAATAAATTTGCATAGAAGTCTTCAGTGTGTCAGGATTTATAGGTCTGTGTTATTGGACGCTTAAATTTGGACATTTGCAAATACAGAATTCATGTATGAGCAGGCACACCAAGACAATTCAGACCAAGATATTTTTTCTGAGCAACCTTACTAGAAATCATTACATTTCCATTCCAGGATGCCAGAAATGTTTTTCACATTTCCTAGATAGTGTAAGAGATTTTTTGAGTTATATGGCTCAACATGCACTAGAAATCTATTTTATCAGTAAGTTTCTGAATCTGAACTTTTCCTGAGTGTCAATTTCAATCTTTTATTTGGAAGTTACAAAGTTGTAATGCGATAACTGATGTTAACTTCATGCAAGGTATGTCCAACACCTGCCTTCTTGTGTTTCTTAAAAAAAATGCAGGGTAGCTACACCAGGGGCTGTGGCAATAACACTATTTTTTTGAAATTGTTACATAACTTACTGACTTTCCTCCTGATGTGGGATAAGGTGACACAGTGTATATATTCATCTGGTACAAGGGTGAGTGAGTATATGTATTAATCTGAAGAATGTTTATATCCAGAAAAGGCATATATTTCAGAATAACTGGTGAATTTCTCTGTTGTAACAGAGAACTGATGATCATTGCAGAGTGTTCAGGGCTTAGGAGTTTGACAGTGAGTTTCTTTGAGAAGATGAGTTTATGGAGAAAATGATAGAGAATATGGACATATGTTAGGGCTGATTCTAGGAGAGTATTAACCTGCAATGATAGCTGATTGTATATATGCCAAACAAATCTCAGATAGGAAGAGACTTCGTCTTATAAGTAGTATAACTTACAAGCAGATGTAAACAGACTTCTCAAAAAAATTCAAGAACTGTTCACCCACTTCTGCAAGTAGGAGGTGGAAAGGAGAGCAGGGAGTGTCAGGAGAGATATGGCAGCAGACCTCCTCTGTGTGGGGCCAAACCCTCAGACCAGCAGCAAACACAGCAGATGCCTGGCAGGACATTGCCATGGCCACCCCTGGGCAAAGTCAGGGCACCCATGTCTCAAAGTAAAAAGCTCTAACAGACATGCATCCACTGTGAAAGACACAGCTCTCACACACCTATTAGGGATTAATTTTTGTCACCTTGGCAAGGTTCGATGAAGTTCCAAGGTGCACAAGTTGCCACTCATTTTATCTTTTGTTTCCAAAGGTAAAACTCCAGACATTTTGCACTGTAGAACCCAGTTAAGCAATCCCAGTTAATCAAGGTCTGCAATCCCTTAAGAATATCCAAATCTAGAAGGACCTCAATGAGTTAAAGTCTTGCTTTAGAGGTCATACAAACAACAGGTTTTTATATTAAAAGTCAGATCATCTGGCTTATTTATAGTGGGAAAATATGTGAATTGTTGAACTTCTTTGTAAAATTTTTAAATTTCCTGTCTATCTATATATAGGGATATAGCAAGGTCAAGCATAATGTAGGAGAGATACATGGAAAAGGAAGTTAGCAGTAGATAACAGAAGGGCCCTTTTCTCAAGGAAAAACTTGGAGGAGTGTTTGGCACAAGATGAATAGGAGGGGGCTCCATGCGTAGAAGACCAAGTCATTAAAATTGATAGTAAAGAAAAGAAGGAAGAGAGAAAGCTCTGCGTGTCTCAGTATGAAGGACCCACAAGGTTTAGGATATGAGCATGGGTCTGGGATGTCTGTAGGCCACAATGATATGAAAGCTGGAAGGGAAAATTACTGAGGGCCAGCATGGGATTGTTCTGTTTGTGTTCTATGATTCATATGCCATTTGCCATTAGCAACTGTCTCCTGATAACACCAGCTTTCAGAAATATGTGAGATAGTACATTCCCCATAGATCAGGGTTCAGTAAAAAGACAGTAAAAAGATTTGCCATGTAGCATGCACTGAGAGTGATGTTCCATCAGTCTCTCTACAGATGAGAGTTTCCCAGCGGACCCATCTCATTTCCCTATTTCTTGTTTAACAATTATTCTTAATATGGTAAATGCTATTGAAGTCATTCTACCATGAAATAAAATTTTTAGTTATTTTAGTTATTTTCATGCTGCCACTCTGAAGTTGGCGTAATGGTTATTGGAAGTAGCAAGATAGCCAAAGATGATTTTACCTGCCTAATATTCAGTGAGAAAGCTTTTTGAAGAGATAGCACAGCATACACCAACCAATTTTAGATACAATTACAAAACCACCAGTATTTTAGAAAAATTATTATTTTTTCTGAATATATTAAGTGCCTCCTTACTTAGAAAATACTGTAACTCTGCCAGTTCAGAACATATCACATTATTTTCAAAACATTACTTGGTTTACATCAGGCTGCAGGAAGCAATAAAGAATGTCTTTTAAAGCCTGGGCAACATTTTCAATTTGTTATTTGAAAATAATAATGTTCAACAAAAGGATCCATTTTGGATAAAAATGTTCCCATAGTTCAGCCAACTCTATTTGTTTCACTGTTTTAATGCCCAGCATTATAATGATCATACAGTTCAGTTATGTTGTTTATTATCTTCTTGGGAACCTCTCAAGAACTTTTAAACCAAAAATACTTGTCAGTCATCATAAAACAAACAAACAAAAAATGAGAGATCTTGTAATGTAATCTGCAAGATCTGCAGTTACAGATCTATAATCTGGTCTTCTTATGAGAATCCCAGACACATGAAGGATTTAGCACTACAGCGGATGAGAGAAAATGAGGGTGGATTTCTGCAGAGCAAAGTTATCACCAGATCAAAGCACAGTTTAAATCCTCATGGTTTTCTCCAGCAAGAGAGTTCACTGCCCAACATAATGTTGCAAAGGGCACTGCTAGGCACTCTGCTATAGCAGTAGAGAGTCCACATCCGGTCTCCCTATGACTTGGCCCCAGTCTCATCTCAGCCCTGTGTCATGCCTTGTAGCCCTAAAAGATATTCTATGATTTATTTTTTTTAGTCCAGAGTGCAAAAAAATGTGAAAGACCTGTGTTGTAGACAGAGAGGTGCAGCCAATATGATAGCATGATTGAAAGAGACCATTCATCAATTTATAGTGCTGAGAACTAGAAGGGATAAGAAAGATAGTTTTTGTTGCCTCTGCTCTTGAGACAAAAATCTCCATCTGAGAAAATGGGCTAAAACATTTCCAGGAGTGCTTATTCAGATAGAACAGCATAAAATGCTACTTAAGGTGTCAGAAGAGGTAAAAGAGAATGTTGTATAGTTCATTATTCTCAAATTTAAAAAGAATGAATAATCTACAGCCAGGAACAACTTCATTTCCTATCAATTACTTGGTTTTCATTAGATATATATATCAATTTTTCAGCCTACTTGGGTGTCCTCTTCATGCAAGTAATAGGTTTGTGGGCATTTACTAATATGTCCACAGATTAACCGCCTCAATAGTCTGCTCCTGTAGTGTTCAAGTCCTGTTTGCTTGTGAATGATGAAAATTACTGAATAATAATCAAATCAATTGAGCACTCACTGACGTACTGTTCATTTTATCCTTAAAAAGTTCTCTCTATCTGGTCAAATGAACTCTTCCTTCGGAGAACCCAATCCCCTCTGTTGATGTCCATGGGTTGCCCAAGAGTCTGGCTCCACTATAAGGATTCTTCTGTAGATATCTTAAATGGGCCAAAATAAATGTCACCTTAGAAGAGTAAGATTTTATCCCAATTTTAGGGGAGCATTTTTATTTCAATAATACTAAAAATGCTAATGATGCTGTGTTTTCTGACATCATTTTTGTCATCTAAGGTCAATTTCAGTAACTATCAGATTGATCAGAAAAGACAAGGAACACTCTGCACTCCCACAGAAGATAGTCTGGATTTTCAGTGACTCATGGGATCTGAGAGAACAGTCTGAATGCTTTCAGGCTGAGAGGGAAGGCGGCCCTACCTGCATCTTTGACTTCCCAGAATTACTAAGAAGTTTACTTTTGTTAAGACTGTCCAATTGCATTAAGTAGTAAAAGGAGGAAATCGTAAGTAAAGAGCTAGTTCCCACTGCCTGTTGCATCAAGGCCATTTTGGAAAGTGTGCTTTGTGAAAAACACTCCTTTTCCTTCAGGGAAGCAAGGCAAAAACATATCTCATTTGTAGCAATGGATGTTTGGAAAGAATCCTGCCAAAGGTGGACTGATGAAGCAGAAGTTTTTAATGTTGTTTAAACTCATGTTAAGAGGGCTCTTTACAGAGCCACTGTGTTTTCCCCTATACCTCCACTGTAAATCCCTTATCTCTCGGGCCAGAGTGTCCTGGGAAGATGTCCCAAGGTGTTTCCATTGGTCCCTTGTTAACCCCTCCCTTATTGGCTGTGAACCCCTTACCTTGATTGTGACCCCTCACCTGTGATTGGTCCCCAAGGGCTATATAAGCCCCCTCCCACACTCATTTATATGTCCTGACTCAATATGTGACACTCTTTTACTACTCAGCGCCACAGGACACAGGTGACTATGGGGCTACTTTGAATGGGATTTGTAAAGATCTTGAAGATGTGTAATATTAAAGGATATAAAGCTCCCACAAGCTTTATGCACCTCTAGAATGAGATGAAACCAAAACAAAAATTTTGAGGATTTATACTTTGGACCGGGAGGAACATCACCAGCAATTTTTTCCTATGCAACAACTCTTTATATTGCAATAAGCTCAGATGAAGAAACATCACATGACTATTTGCAGTGTAGATATTCTGGAGCTAAAACTTTTTGGAAACAAACCAAATATTCTACTTTTTACAAGGATATTAAAATTAAGTGATTGGATTCAAGCCTATCTTTGATTTATATGTATCTTACTATACACATATATTTCTATTATTGGCAGGTTTCCTTCCAGAAGATTAACAGCATCTGGCACTTACATGCGGTTGCAAATATACAGAGATAATAAATATGTCATTTAGACTAAAAAATACATTTGAAATACACAATCCCAGGAAGTATTTTTTAAAGTATGGCAGCCGTCATATTTTGGTCTGAAGACAGGGGCCACTAGGGGCCACCATACACCTCAGAAAAATTTCCCAGGGGAAAATCTTAAAACACATTCCACTTGTACATAAGTGAATGTGACTTCATATTTCTCATTATATTTATTTGCAAAATTTGTGAAGAAATGGTTTTCTTGTAATTAGATTTTCCTTTCTATCTCATTTATTTCCATTGGCTTAGTTGTGCACATGTGCACTAAGTGACAACCTCACTTCATGAAGGATGTTTTTTCCGAATTACTTCTGGATAAAATGCAATGTGTTCAGCATTAGTTTTTAGAATTATGAAAATAGCAAAGTAGTCTGCTTTGTCTTTCGAAATAGGTGCATTTTGAGAGAAGGCCATTTGACTTCAGCAAGGGATCTTTTCTGCTGAAGCTGTACTTGAAGTTACAATGCACCACAAATACTTTCACTGGAGTTGGTTCTTCACGAGAGGTCTAGGATTTTCAAGTAAAATATTTTGTTCAGTCACTCAGCTAACTACTTTTAATAGATACAATGTCTGCAGGAATCACAGCAAAAATAACATTTAGAAAAGTTATCTTGTTTCTTTGGCAGAAGTTCCATACATAATTTCCACCTCCACCCCTTGTCTTTATCCACACATTAATCCCAGTTGAATAGTAATTGACAATACAGAGCATCCTGTAAGATTGAGTCATTTGATAGTGTTAGAAACAGCAGAACCCTGAAATCCTGAGTGGAAAGAGTTTGTTTTAGCCAGTACACCATTTAGAATTATAATATCTCTATATGTGCATATATAAAGATAGTTGCACATTTGGGTAGATGTTCAGTCCTTATGTATATTGATGCTATGATTCCGCTGGCCCAAAAACCTGTCTGTATAGATTAAGATTCCTGATTACCTTCACATTTTTTATTGGTTTCATGTGAGAAATTTAAAGATATAATAGCAAATTTCTAATATAAGCCACAAGAATTCAGATACCAGATATTTTTTCTTTTTCCTTTTTCCATTTGCGATATCCTGTACAGATTTTCCATTCTCAAAATTCTTACATTTAGGGCAATTTCTTAGGTAAAGTGGAAGGACTAAAAATATCAATTAATATCAATTATTATTTCTTAATTAAGATCATGGGACATTTACTGGAGTCATAATGTGACTCCTATTAAAAAGAGCTTGAATCTTTCACTTTTAAATTTCTTCCCTTTTTCTATGCAAAAAAATAACTCTTTAGCTGAAAGCTACCTTTCTTCTGGTTATTTCTTGATCTCTGTGTTCGACCAACTGCTTTGCAGAACAGAACAATCTTTGGCTGTCTTTGCCTTTCTGGAGAATCCTGGAGACAAAGAAGAGTTTATTTGGGGACTAATATGTACTGTTAGGCTATGATTTGTACTTGCAGCATGTATCAGTTTTGAACTGCTACTCCTTTGACAGTGTGAGATGGTCAAAGAGGGTATTAAATTTTCCATAATATTTATTATTTTTGTCCTCATTTAAGAAAAATTTGAAACATGAAGTTAATGATGTGTCCTCACCTTGAATATTGTGTGCAGTTTTGGTCACTTCAATATAAGAAAGATATTAAGCTGTTAGAGAGTGTCCAAAGGAGGGCAAGGAAGATGGTGAAGGGCCTTGAGGGGAAGCCGTATGAGGAGCGGCTGAGGTCCCTTGGTCTGTTCAGCCTGGAGAAGAGGAGACTGAGGAGAGACCTCATTGCAGTCTGCAACTTCCTCGTGAGGGGAAGAAGAGAGTCAGGCACTGGTCTCTTCTCTGTGGTGACCAGTCACAGGACCAGAGGGAATGGCCTGAAGTTGTGTCAGGGGAGGTTTAGGTTGGATATTAGGAAAAGGTTCTTCACCCAGAGGGTGGTTGGGCACTGGAACAGGCTCCCCAGGGAAGTGATCACAGCACGAAGTCTGACAGAGTTCAAGAATTATTTGGACAATATTTGGATACAGGCTGTGATTCTTGGGACTGTCCTGTGCAGGGCTAGGAGTTGGACTCGGTGATCCTTGCGGGTCCCTTCCAACTCTGCATATTTTGTGATTCTGTTATTCTGTGACAAATTTAAACTCATACTGAAGCTCTTAGTCACTAAGGCCTTGTTAAGTCACTGAGGATCTCTATAATGCAGCATCTTCACATTCATGGTCTGTAAAATATAAGGGTCAAATATAATACAAATATAATACAAACAGCCTGCCTCTAAGAAGAATGGGTGATTTATGAGATGAGAGGGATAGAGATCAAATGTTTTTCCTGCATGTTCTTTATTTTCTGAAAAGTCAGAACCTCAATGTAAGATGATAGCCTAAGAGTAAGAAGTATTAAACTGTTGCCAAGTGTATTACTCCAGGACAATTGTAGTGAATTCTGGCATAATGTACTGTACAAGACATAAATCATAAGGGGAGGGGTAGCAAAAGCGTTTATGACTTATTATAGAGTGAACCCTGCTCTTCAGTGGGATAGTACCATGTATCACAAATGGTGTCCTGGATTTTCAAAGGATTCTCTGGATATTAGGCATCAAGTTCTTGAAAGCATTGAGCAGAATTTGAGAATTGTACTCCCCTAAGACCTAAATGTTGCTTGCATATTGGAAAGTGCAGATACATGAGGGAAAAGATATGGGGAAAGAAAATAACTGAAGTTTACTCACTATCATATATAAAACTTCTAGAATTCCACCTTCCATCTCTTATTTGTTTTGTCTCAGCTACCTGCAGCCTTTTTTTGAGAAGGCCTGTCCCCCAGATATAATTTTTTAGCAAATTTCTATTTTTTATTCATGTGAATGTATAACTTCTGCTAGTCAGCAAAAATTCTTTTTTTGTGTTTCTGCCCCCCTGCTTACCAGAAACTGCTCAGCTCATTTACTTCCCTGTTATACTCCTTTTTCCCAGACTGACCCTTTAACTTACCTGTCTGCTTTTACCTCCTTCAGTTCTTCTGGACCACCATTACGCGTTTCTACTAGTTTACCTCTTTCTGATTCCAACAACTTGCACAGATTTGTTGTAGAGTATCAGTGCAAAATTTTACATCTTTGCCCCCAGTAACCAACACTTCAGCACTGTGTTTCACTGCACACCAACTTCCCCTGACCTCTGCTGTTCCTGAGGGGCAAGATGACCCCCTCGACCCACATGCAGCAAGCTGGAACTCCCTTTTACACAATCCTAGCAAAACATTTATCTTTTGTGTTTCCCAGAGGAAGTGAATGAGTTATAATAATGAAGGGAAGGGAGAAACTGCCAGTTGTTTCCACCTCTGGATATTTTGCTTGGAAGGAGGGGGGTTGCCGTATTATTAGGAAAGGATGCTGTGCTATTCTGAGATCTCAACACAGGAGGGGGGTAAACAATTTAATTTTTTATTTCCGTATTTACAGATACGGGAGACAATCTGTCTCATTGGTCCTCTGGACTCAAAAACTGGTTATCAAAAATCCACATTCTTTTGGGGATTTAAGTTTGTACTTTGGACTGGAAAAAACCACACACTGACCTTTCTGAGGTTCAGTCACCTACTTTGCTTGTGACCACAGCTCAAACATGTCTGAATGGTCTCTGCACTGTGGGGGGCTTGTTGCTGTCACTCCTCCCTGCTCCCAGGTTGCCTGCAGTGTGCCAAGATGCCTTTTCTCTACTGGCACATCCCTGGCCCTGGCCAGGACCCTGACCCTGACAACCATAAAGGGGCTGTAGAGTGCCAAGGTCTTCTGCAGAGCCCTGCTCTATTCAGCTGCTCAGGAGGTTTCTGTATTTTTCCATTGATGAGCCCAGGGACCCGATAATGAGCCGCTAAGGTTGTTTCTAGGCCCACGTGGGTGGACACTGACAGCACTCACAGGAGGAGAAACCTGTGAAGTGAGGCTGTGTGTGATACAGGTAGGGGCTAACAAGGTATCTTACTGTTAAGCAGCAGAGTTTCATCTCTGGTACATTCACATATGTGAGCATCACTTCTCAGTTTTAAATAGGGATGAGGTCCTGCAAGGTAACTCTTTTGCTTTACATTCTGTAGAGCGGATGAATCTGAGGTGTACATCGGCTCCTTCCTCCTGTTTGGTGAGGTAAAAAGTTCAACATTTTTCTCCCTTTTTCCATTCAGCTCTGCATAGATCAAAATTTGATTTATCAGTTACATACCATTGCGGCCAGCCTTCGGGCCAGGTTTGTTCAACTGCTGTCAGAGTGGCATGCTGTTACCTTCACCTCCCACACTGTGAATGGAGCATCAGCCAAGACCCTGCTGCTGTAGGCAGCTGGGACCCATCAGGTACTGTTGCCATGTCCAAGCAGCCTGTAATAGGACCTCTCCCAGGAGGGAAAGGTACTGTAGTGTAACTTGATTCAGGAGAACAAGGTTGCTTTGGTGCTGCATTACAAAAGAAATAAATTGTGGGTCTCTTTTAAATGTCTGCAGGTCTCTGAGAAAGAAGTTATCAGACAGACGAAGAAAAAAGATTAAATATCCTAATGCAAAAAGCATGAAGGTAAGACATTGAGACAGAGTAACAAGGTAATGATTTTCTTTTATTTTCTTTTTTCTTTTCTTTTTTCTTTTTTTCTATATTTTCCCCTTTCCTTCCCAAATCTTCCCTTCCCAAACCTTCCCAAACCTTCTTAAACCTTCCCAAACCTTCCCAAACCTTCTCTTCCGTTTTTCCCTATCCTACTCATCTGCATGGTTTTTCTTGATTTTAGACTCCTTTCTAGAAAAAGCCACCTGCAAGTGTATGGGACCAGCAGAAGTTATGGTCATCATGGCTATGATGATTACTTACAACATCTTCTTATGTTGATATATAAACTCATGTCAGAAAGAGCCACCAACCATAGCACTAAAATATTGTATATTTAGGTAGTATTGAATAAATAAAACCACAAAGGACAGAATGAAATAATGGCACACCCTCAAATAACAAATCTGCCTACCCTGTCTTAGCTTTTGACGCCTGAAATTGAAAATGAAGGTTGCATCTTTGAAGAGTGTTGAAGTAATGAAATTCTGCTGTTGAACACCATCTTCTTAACAAGGTGTTAATATGGTATGATCTTGTCATCATCTGGGGAGAGAATCTTGATTCCTGTGCATTTAAGATGGCAAACAAGATTAATTATGTCAAGCTACATACATTCTTTAGTGCTGAAGGATTACATACATTTGTATCAGACTGTTTATACCAGGTTAGTTTTAATACAACAGAGTGCCATGAAACTTGCCTCCTCAATTAAATAAGTTCAGTGGTTGTGCTAAAGATGGTTAGAGATTAAGTAAAAGTTGTTCCCAATGGTTTTTCTTCAGTCTGGAGATTATTTTTTTCACCAATAAATTTCTCATGTTATGGTGTTTGTTTTCCCTGGGTCAGGTTACATTGTCTATTACTATGTTGAACAGCACCAGTTATTAGCATTATGCAGGGGATGGGGGGGGGATGACTGAAAAATTGCACATATATGAATATAAACTACTCAAATAAGACCACAGTGCATCTTCAACAATCTGGAAGCAAGTAAATGCAGGTATTGCCAAGGAAAAAACTAAACCCTGAGATTCTTCATTCCATCCATGCACAAAAAACATTGTACATGTGTATAACTGGCAAGGACTGCGGTAATCCTAGACTTGTTGCCCTGATTCTGACACCTCCATGGTTATGAACTTAACATGTGGTATGTTCTTCATAAAACAATTCTGCCATTGTCAAGCTTCTTTGCACAGACAATGAGAAAATTTAATGGACTATGTGTACTATGCATGAAAATTCAGTCTCTAGGGATTATTTTTTGTTTGCCAGAACCTGATCTATTTCCAGAACACTTGAGGACTTTTCACAATTTGAACATGTCTAACTGTGGATGTGGGATAAACAGAGAGAGTTAAAAACCAAACCTATAACTGTTAAAATTTCCACTAATAGGATTGAAAGTTGGGAGAAATTGGGCCTGGGATTGCAAAAAGCATTTCACAGAATATTGCATATCCAGAATTACCTAGTCATTTTTTATATGTAGCAGATTTGTGGCACATACAGGACAATATCTTTGTATGCATAGCAAATATAAATGTACTTACCTTAACAGAAGGAACACATTAGATACAATAGATATCATAAGCCTTGTTTCACGTTTAAAATTTCAAGGATTATTTCTTTTTTCAGGTGCTGATATAACTTCACTGACTTTCAAAAGTTCTGAGATAGTACATGCAACTGTGTAAAAAGAGCACTGGGAATATAAAGTGATATAGAAAACAAAGGAACGCTGCATTAGCTCATGTTTTCAGGCTACACTTTGGATGTATGAGCTACTGTTCTTACTTCATTTGATGCATAAATGTCTTTATGGGAAAACTTTCAAATCAATGCAACTTCTTACTAATTCTTACTATTTGGCTTCTGTAATTGCTCTCATAACAAAATAATGCAAAGTCCTCATACCTTCATTTTTTATTTAGGAAAACAATCATTATTCATGTTTTACATATGGATGGACAAATAGAAAGAAGTCCAAATGCCAGATCAGTTGCATAACTAAGCAAAATACTGTTTTCATTGCAGTTGTGCAACCCCACTGATTTGACAAGATCAAATAAAAATTCTAATCAACATGTAATGCCCTTATCTGAGGATTCAAATTCTTGAGAAGACTTTTTTGTGATCCCAGCTATTTAAATTTTAAGCACTAAAGGCTGAGACAGTAATGCAAGAAAAAACACGATCTTCAGCCACCTAGCACAAATATAAAAGTGACCCAAAATCATCTTCCATTAAGCATCTTCCTTTTTGGCCTAAAAATTGCCCTATAGGTGTATTTCTGCTGCTGTAGTTACTCAGAACTGTCCCAGCCTGAGCATCCAGCTTTCCACTTTCCCTCCACTCCATACTGGGATCAGTGCCTGTGCAGTGCTTGGCAGTTCAAGCACACAGTGAAAAAAGGGAAGCCCTGGGACTTGGTCCCTGACTTCAGTACTATTTAATTTGCTTTTTTTCTGTTTCCAACTCATGTCTGTATTCTGTCTGTGTTGCCAGAACCATTCACACATTTTTTCGTTGAATAGACAATGGAATAAAACAAAGAATTTTTTTCCGTTTTCTCACACCTGGACATAGATTTCAGAAGCTAGGTCTTCTTTCCTGGAAAAAGAAAAATGTACATTTGTGACTACTTTAGATAAGAAGAGGATTGAATTCTGGTCTACCACTTTCTAAAAAGTGCTCTCACCATGGGCTTTTAAGGGGGGAGGGCATAATTTCCTATTGCATTATCATCAGTATCTTAGAAAAGGGATCACTGACTTTTTCAAATAGTGTTTTAGGTGTAGACACCTATATTTAAATCCCAATTAGGCAGTATAGCCTCTCCCAGTCCCTGAGTCACACACTCAAACACTGGAGAAGGATGTGACTTTTAGTTCCATCTTCTGCACAGCATTTATCAAGAGGTTTCGGTAGTCCCGTGCCCACTTTTGTTTCATGGAGCTGCTTCTGTGAATCTTATCCCTTACAAATCCTGAAGGTTTGATTCTGGGCTGTCAGTTCAGAACAGTGACGAACCACCTAAAAGCCAGTGTCAGGCTGGTAGTAATGGGTAAGCCCTTAAGTCTAAAGTATGTAGGAAAAAGGTGGGCAGCCTGATCTGGCTAGGCAGAGAGAGAGAGAGTGTGACTCTCAGGCAAGAAGGGACATGGAGAACTGAAGCTCTCCAGCATTGTTTCAGATCTCTGAAAAAAGATCCTGGGGGGAACTAAAATATTCACATGAACAGTTAGATTTAATTTCATGAAAGTGAGCCATAAAAAGTAGGTGTTTGACCTTGGCTGTTACCCCATGATAATAGAAAAATAGGGCTGGAAAAGCTATGCAGAGGTTGGTTGGTAGTTCTAATATTTTCCCCTTGTCTCTCAGAAGAATCTATTAATATATCAAGTCATTGAAACAATACAACTTCCTCACACATTTTATTCCTTTTATCCTCTCTTATGTCTAGAAATTTCTTCCCAGTAGCTAACCTGAATCTCTTTGTAGCTGATATTCGTGTCTTGCTTTTGCCCACGAACCCAGAACACAGATTTTTTTCCTTACTTCTGGACTTGAAGGTACTGATGTTTATTACTAATAAAACTACAAATTAGAATGATAGTTTTAAATCTAAGAGTGAGGAGGCTTAAGGTATATTGCATGCCCAGGAAAAAAATTAAATCTCTAGAAGGTCAGACTTCATTTGAAATTGCAGAAACAAGGGAGAGTTCTGTGAGGAATTCTTGTCTGACCTTAAATTAACTGGGGCATTTTGCCGGATTTAATTACCACAGGTCAGATAGTAATTGGAATTAAAGATCAAAACTACAGATAGGACTTTTGGAAGATGCAGAATTAAGCATATGTAGAGCTTATATCAGTCTGCATTAATGTGCAGAAATCACCTAAGAGAGGCAGAAATTACAGGAAAGAAAGAAGATATGTTTACAACAGGCAGATTGAGCAGGGGCACAGGCAGCTGGAAAATGGATTCTATAAAGCAGAAATGCTCAGATCATACAGCAAGAAGTCCCAAAAACAAAGTGCACAAGAGATGGGAACAAGCAGGGTCAAAAGAGGTCTGGGATTTAGCAAATGCTGCAAGAATTATGAAATATGTAACAACTTCAGGAAAATTAATGAGCCAGAGCAAGAGAAGCAGAAGTAGGAAAACACTGAGTAAAGAGGTGAGTGGAATGTGAGAGTGCTGAACACAACAAATTAAAACTGCATAAAAACCCTAAGTGTCTTTCATCTCATCTTTCTTCTGCAGTTGAAAAAGGGAATTGTATTTTATAAGCTAATCATCTAGGATGCCTCTGCAATCAGTGGTAAGAAATATATCTGCATAAAAACGTGGTTAAGTAACACTGCAGCCTGGGATATGGAAAAGTGAGGGACATGGCACTGTGGAACCCTTGTAAAATCATATATAAAATGGAGAAGGTGAATAAGGAACAATTCTTGTTAGCAGTTGTCAATATTAGAATTTGGAAACCAGAAAGAGGTGAGAAATATAACTGGTTTCACCACTTAAATTCAGGAGCAGCAGAAGTAGAAAATAATTCATAAATGCTGTGCTATAGTGTCTTGAGGGAAGCTGCAAATGACGGTCAGAGTTGACTGATTGTGCCTACAGCCCAAAGAAAGAGGTAACTGCAAGCCAGGAGGACAAGATTCACACAGTAAATATCAACAACATGCTTGTTCACACTTCTTGAATATTCATCATTTATTCCAGTCGGAAATGTCATACAGTATAAGATGAAGCTTTGTTCAAATCCAGTGAGGTTGTGCTGGTGCCTGAAGACTCAGGGGAACAACAGTAAGTGAAACAAGCTTACAAGTTTTTTGGGATATCAAAAGGAGTGAGCAGCCCCCCAGAACTTATTCCAGTTGCTTTTTTGTAATTACACAATTTTCAGTTATGAAGGAAGTTATAGGTTTTATGTAACCCTCTTAACGCTTTCACAGGCAGGGGGTGGCCATTTACATAAATGAACAATACTCTTTATTTTGGCACATCCTTCTATTTTCAGTTGACAGACACCTCAATCTAGATAGAAATTGAATTAGAGAGTAGAACTACTGAACCAGCACCTTATGTCTGGCAATTAGCTCAGTTGGTTAGAGCATGGTGCTAAAAACACTGAGGTTGTAGGTTTGATCCCTGTATGGGCCATTCACTTAAGTGCTGGGTCTTGCAGGTTCTGTCCAACTCAGAATATTCTGTGAAACCTGTGTGAGTTGAGGGTAACGTCTGCATTAGTGTAAAAGTAGCCTGGAGTGTCAACTAACAAGCCAATAAAGTACTCATTCACCAAGACTGTTACTGTTGCCACAGAAATTATCAAATTTCATTTCTTGAGCTACCTTTCCACTTAATACCAATATACCTCAGTTTTTTATCATACATGAAGAGATTTGCCTCTGTGTAGGTGGAGTTATCCTGCTTATTTTTAAAAGCAGGAAATATTTGTTCGGTTCCAATGTATTATTCTGGTGATTTTCTTTCTAAAAGGCAAAATGAGTCAAAATAAATACAAGAAAATCAAGTGGGATATTCTACTAGGCTAATAAAATGCAATTCACTTGGAAAGAGTTGGTAGTCTGTTACTCGCCGTGTCTTAGTGGAGGAGGTAGAGGTGAAGCAGTTGTAGTTCATATATACAGGTTTTATGCAGATATATGGTCTGGAACTTTTAATACTGGGATGTTGAACCAATACAGGGTGATCAGTGCAATTATTAATGCTGTTCTGTCTAAGAAGGTTTCTGTTATTTATTTGGAAGTTTAACAACAGAAACACATTCAAGACACTCTAGTATTGGAAAATAAAAAGGCAGTTAACTTCATGTGTATTTTTATATATTTTTTTAATAAGATATACTGTGGACTCTGCTGGACAGTGACATAAAAGATGTTAAAGAAGTTAAATTGTATGAAATTTAGCAGTGAATGAAGAATGAAAATTGGATGCAAATTAATTACACCCTAAAATTTCCTGTGATTATGAGAAAATGCATTTTGTTCAAGGGTGTCACAGCTCTCTGATATAAATCCCTGTATAAGCGTATGGCATAATCAGGTTTTGTGAAATGCCACAGGTAACACAGCCAAAATCTGTTTTGCTGTTGCATAGTAGGTCACATTTGCCTCTGAGAACCATTATTCAATGGGAATATATGCAGCACTCTTGGTTTTTACTGTATTACATATCCAGATTAGTTTAACATCCTGGAAAACAATCACAAGCTAAATGAGAAACTGTATAAAGGAGTAAAATGTACTCTTTACTGACCTATGTTGCTATTCTATTAATCTTAATTTCACATCAGGATTACAACATTGGCCAACAAAATCAGTGTTTAATTATCCGTTCTGTGAAAGAACCCAATTTCACTAGATATCCATTGTCTAACAATGAATTCAAGTGGCAACCATTTGTTAAACATTAATGAGTGTCACACAATTTACTCATCTTGATTATTATAGCTTCCACTCAGCTGTGATGGAAAAATATAGGGGTTTTTTCTTGTTGGGATAGGGCTTGTAAAATGTTTTGTGCATTTGTGGTATTACACTAGAGCTTGAAATGGAAAATATTCATCCACTCAGGCAACTTTACTTGCCGAAGCAGTTTTATAATCACAGTACTGTGATAGAAAAGGCTTTGATGTATTTACACTGTTCTGTAACTGCTGTGTTTCTTTACCAGGGTAATAAACAGACTGCAAAGACAGTCTTCTTCAGAGGAAAGCCGAGGAAAGTAACCAGGTCACTAGAACTAAGAACAATAAATTAAATACTGTGTTGGACCTACATGACTTGAAGGCACATGCAAGTTCTTGTTGAAGAATTGTGGCATTACAAAGGGTTGTGACACTTAATGGCAGTAGCTCTTTTGTCAGAAAATGTAACTGACTTTAAAATTACAACCTTTGTTTTGGTCGATTAAGGGAAATGCTGATCAGAGAAAAAAGTCTACAAAATCAACTGAAGAGAAGTGACCTTGTTTCCCTAGAAACTGGAATAAACCAACTGAAACTTTGTAGAACTTGCTGGGGAAAGATTACATAATAAATATATACTTGTTTGTTGTAATTTATCTCTGAAAACATCTGGTCTTTCTTGTTAAATGTGATTAGTGGCACTTGAATCAAATTCAAGTACTTCATCAAATCATCATTGTTTATGTTGGTGGTGACAATACTAACTAGATATATGAGTTATGACTGATTTTCTTCACTAGTATTTATCTTCAATATTTAGTGTTTGTCATCCTTGATTAAAGAAGGTATCAGTGAATCAGGATGGTTGAATTAAGTCTTGCATAGGTATATACTCTAGTTATGCCACGTGAGTGCTGTTTGGGGACTCAGAATTCATCCTTCTGGACCATTAATAACATCTGTTGTTGAAGCTTCTCTGGCCATTCAGCCACAAGCAGGCATAGAAGTGGTTTGCAATCCACTGAGGAGTAGTCACTACCTCCTGTAAAAATCTCTGTGAAATAATTTTCAATTTCATAATATTCCAGTCTATAATACCAGCATAAAAGCTTTAAAATGGGAGAAAATGAGATCATGTAAGGACTGCACGTATTTTGCTTGTAAGCCTTCATAGAAATGAGAGATGACTTCTCCATCTGCAGTTTCTTCAAAGCTGACTTGGAGGTAATTTCCACTCATCTTTCACTTCCAAATGCTGTCATATGCATATTGCTTTTCCTCAAAATAGAAGTGTAGTCCAAAGCCTATCATGAAACTAACAAACCATTCCTTTTCAGTGTGGCTCATCATCATTCTGTAAGTGTTTGTGTATATGAATTTATTTTTTCTTTTTGTCAGTCTCAACCTAATAAAATAGGAGTCAGAAGAGTTTAATCAAATTGTCTGTGGCTTGAAAGTGACTGCTAATATCAGTTATGGGGCTACCAGACAAAACACTGGAAATGGGATAAGCACACCAGCTTAAGGGTTCTTCCAAACTTTATTCTGGCATCACAGCCACCAGCTATCTCAGAAGCATCAGAAACTGTATGGGAAAGGCCACATATCAGGCTAAGCTTGCACACTTGGCTTTTATTAGATCAGTGAAAGCTACACAGAAACCAAAGCTTGGCTCCTGATAAAGTAGATTTGCACTGTGCCCAAAGGATGTTGACAAGCAACCAGCAGTCAGACTGCACCGATGTTTTCTCCACACAACTTTAAATAACAACTGCACCATTCAGTTTCTGAGGTAATCGTGGTATCCAGAGTCCTGCAGGAAAGAAACACGGTCTCTCAGTCAGAATCTGCCATTTATTTTGCAGATTTCTAAAAACTGGCATATCTACCAGATTCCCAGGACAGGCATCTTTCACAGCTGATCAGTTAAGGCTACATGAGCTACTTGGTTTTCACCAATCCCATCTATGTCTGAAGGCTCAGAAATGACCAGACTTCTCAAGAAGGTTACGGGTCAACAACCATGTTAGTCCTGAAGAGATTTTGACATTTTTAGGTGTAGCACTATCTTACGCTTTTGAGATTCGTGACTGGTATATATTTGTTTGTGGATTTGAGGAGGCCCAGTCTGCCCCGTGTACCAGATTGAACCAGTACTCGAACATTCATATGGTGTTCATCAGCTTCAGCCTGAAAATCACTGTGCTGACTTTTCTCTTAACATTTCCTGAGCTAAACTTGTAGCAAATCTTGTTATAAACCGGTTTACCTGCAGCTGAGGCCCAATCGATGCACACTGAGTGCTTTGTTGTTTTTTTTCCTGTGAAGTTGACCGTATACATCAAGTAAAAAACAGTCCTAGACGTGAAGTACATAGCGAAATATATAAACACTGTAAGAAAAAAAAAAAAGAAAAATGTATAAATAATGAAAAAGTTAAAAAAATAAGGTGCTTTGATCCATATTTTTTCAAATAAAAATAAAGGGAAAAGGCAGACTGTTAACCACAGTGCACAAAAATAAGCTTTCAATTTTTGTCAAAAGGCACTGAATTTACTTGTATTTACTAATTTATTTTTTCATGAGATGATTACTGTGAGTTTGGTTTTTATTTACTATTCATGGGCAGTTAATGCTTTTCTAGCAGCTCTCTGCCAAACAGCAAGTTGCCCTTTTAATTCTCTCCCATTCCACAATGAGCCACACAGGTATTCTGCTTTCCACTGAAATGAGGGTATCACAGATATCACATGGTGTTGTTCAGGACTTTATCTTAATTAACATTGCTGAGAAGTATGGCCAAAGGCCTGGGTTGTGCTTCATTTTTTTCCCTGTTATTTTCCTCTTACTTTTAAATATAATTCCAGCTTGTGTAAACAATGAAGAAATTACCTCATTCACTTCAGGAGGAATATTGAAACATGATTAATATTTACACAACTCAAGTAATACTATATTTACTGTTCTGCAAAACTAAATTATTTAGATAATATTTTTGAATTATAAATTACTGGCAGATACATTTTCATGTCAAATGAATGATTACTAGGAATCTAAGTCAATACTAATCATCTAAGAATACTGAAATTGAACTTAAAAATTCTAAGATAAAATTATAAATTACAATATGGTCAAAGATAATTTTGATTCATAACAGTCATTTTTACTTGTGTTCTATTTTTATCCTTTCACCTTCACAGTGTAGCAAGAAATGTCACAAAAAAGGAAAATACTTTTAAGGAATATTTTTCCATTAACAGCAAGACATTCTGGATTAGATCCTATGGCAAAACTTTTTATCTTGTGAAATGTTCAGTAAAGATCAAAAACACATGGTAGCTTCCGAGGATTCATGGAACAAATTCAGAGTTCTACGGTTCTCCTTGGTTCAGGGTTAAAAATCACTGTTTGTGTTCATTAAACACGGTGACTTCCTCATTGAAAATAAAGCTAATAGTATTCTTTGGAAGCAATAAATATCAGAATTATGGTTTCACAATGAAAATATCCAGTATTTCACAGAAAAAAAACAGGTATTAAAACATATAGTTTTGTTTAAATTGTTTTCTGGAGGGCAAAACAAGAAAAGCAAAAAACATGGTTACTGTTTATATACATTCATATTTTACTTGCTTCTGTTTACCTACTTATTCATAGGAAACTGGTATTCAGTGTAATAATTTTGCCATTCACTTCTTCAGGCTTTATATCAAGTTATTAGATAAGTTGGATATTTTATTTCTTAGATGTCACTTTAAAACTTTAACCTGAACCTCATCACCTGAAATCTGCATAGCCAGTTGAGATGCAACTTGGTACATGAATATTATGACACAAATCTGTGTCAAAGCAACCCCTGCACTGTTAGGCAATTTCCAGGCACTGTATTTCAATGTTGACTTGGTTACTGTGTGTTGACTCATGTCAAAATTCCTCAACACCTTATATGGTCAAATAATACTGCCTGTGAACCATTAAGCAGTAAGTCTTGCCATACTTTGCTGAAGTCATGGAGCAATAAAAAAAATCATTCTTCCTTCATTCTTCCCTCATCTTCCCTCACTATTCCCTCGTCTCCCACTAGGTGGTGAAAAACGATACTCAGAGGTGCAGCTTTTCATTGAAAGAAAGAAATAAATGTATTATCTTTGGTGAAACTACACTGGATCATAAAATCATAAGATCATAGAATCATAGAATGATTTGGGTTCTAAGGGACCTTAAGATCATCTAGTTCCAAGACTGCTGCCATGGGCAGGGACACTGTTCACTAGACCAGGTTGCCTCATCCAACCTGACCTTGAACACTGCCAGGGATGGGGTATCCACAGCTTCTCTGGGCAACCTATTCCAGTGATAATCCAGGAGATTGGCTGTAAAGCAACTATAATTGCTGAACTGTCTAAGAGGAGGATCTCAAATTTAAAGTAGGACACTGAGAAGTGACATGAAATTTGCATAGTGTGGTATGAAAGCATGCAGAAGAAATAGTCTCAACAGGTTATTGTGCCAGTAACAGTTTAGTGTTGGGCAGTTGACACAGATGAGAAAAAAATAAATCACCATTTAATGAATGTCTCAAATTCTATTTTTCTCCCCTTCCAAGTAACTTTAAAGGCTGCATATCAACATGCAGATAAAATTTAAAGAATAAAGTTATGCATTTTCTTGCCTTAATTTTTATACAGATTATGAACAAAGAGAGACTTTGAGATCTTTATATAACCTTACATTATGTGATTGCTCAAAACTGAATCCCAGTCTTCTAAGTCTGTACCTCAATTGCTAATGCCCCAGGATGCAGAACAGTCTTTCCTGTTCTGCACCCTCAGATACTGGCACTCATAGAAAAGTAAATGGTCAGGATAGAATGGGATAGAGATAAAAGTATTTGTGGTCCAATTCACAGAAGTGATTTGAAACCTAATTGGGATCTAGGCAGTCATCTGAAGTGAATGAAAGATCATGGAGCCTGAATACATCTGTGGGCAACGTATTTTGGTTCCAGATAATCTATGCCTTATGTCCATGATGGCTAGCCACAGTCTATCAAGATTGATCATATCAGGTCTAATGTCTTTCTTATGTGGCTTCATTGCCACTGCATACCAAAAGCAATATAGCCAACACAGTGCAGCCCTGAAACAAATCTACTGAGCTTTGCCGAGCCTCTATCAGCAAAAACCTGACTGCACTGTAGTGTGGGTACAGTACAAAAAGAGCTGAGTTTAGGTCTGGTGAACTAAGCTCAAATCCAGAGCAGTGGTATTACTTAGACTGTCCCACTTCATCTTGGTTTAGAAAGAGCAGTCAACAGGAGGCACAAACCTAACACACGCAGGTACAGTGAAGTGCCACGTTCCACAGAGCCCGTCAGTCCCGACTCCTCAGTCCAGATTCTGACCACGTGCTGGCAACTATGCGTCAGAAGGTAATCTTGGTGTGCACTGTCCCTCAGTGTTCTCCTAGTTTGTTGATATAGTTCTCATTCTGAAGAAAAACACCCTGTTCCTGAAAACCCTGCTCTAGGTGCTCATGGATGCAGAACACAGGGCTGTGCAGGCAAACCCTCTGTGGATCTCGTAAAGGGCAACTTGGCTCTGCACAGTCTGCAATTTGCCACATGTATCTGAACTACTGAGATAAGGAAATTAAATTTAAAACTGGGGGGATAGTCCATCCTATGGGTGAGGGGTGGTATTGATTTTTTTTTCATGGGAACAGACATGTTGTGAGCGATTCCTTCCAAAGCAGTAAGAAGAAAATCCATCTATCAGATAGAATCAGGCATTTTCAAATCAAGCTTTTAAGCAGAAATAGGAGCACACTGTAAAGCTCAGACCCATTTTTTCCACTTAGGGAGAGGTGATAGTGCTCCAGCTCAGAACCATCCTACCTCTTCCTTATGATTTCTACATATTAGAATAATTTATCAAACTCAGTGGAGAAAGAAGTTTGGGTCTGTTTTTCTTCATTTGGCTTGTGAGTGTTTTTCAGATGGGGATCAAAACAAACCATATCCTGCCCCTGTGGAAAATACATTTATACTCAAGATATGCAAAACAGGATATGAAAAAATTCTGGAGAAAAAGTACAGCACTGCTGATACATGCGGTTCTGGTATAAATCATTCCTCAGCTCTGGGATTCATGTTGGAAACTACTCAGATAGATGATTTGATGCTTCAGAACTCCAAAGGAATAAATAGTAATGAGAACAAAAAGACACTGATTTACAGTGAAAATGAAGTCATATGTTTACACTGAAGGAGTCTAGTCTTCATCAGGATCTGTAATTGTAATGTATAATCTACTTTGGGTTTATATCTAGTAAATGACAGAATTATGATACAGTTATTCCATCAGAGCTTTCCAGTTTGGTCATGTACTGAAACTTCCTAGTTCATCAGCAACAACACTGACTTACTTTTTATTTTATTTAGCTGTTGTTTGCTTCCTTTTACTGTTTCTTTGCCTTTATTTTGAAGTTTATTCATGGGTGGTCATTTTGTTAAAGTTACTTAAAAGAGCAGCATTTTTGACCAGATCAAATGTAAATAAGTGGCATAAATGTATAAAAATAAAGCATTATTCGAGTAGGACATAAACTACTGACACAAGTATCTGTGTGATCTTGATCTACTTTTTAATACAAATTTCATGTGGCCACTCCATAGTTCCTGTTATGTTTTTGCCTATAGCTCTGCGATATAGGCAAGAGCTGCGTAAAAGCAATAATAAAACTAGCTTTTCACTTTCTCGTAAATAGATCTTTTCATGCCAGACAGAATTTGGAGAATGTACTTGTCCCTAAACGACTAATATTGTCAATTGGATTTCCCACTAATGAATTGATGATGTTTATAAAACATCATCTCTCACCCACTGTGTGTACACCATAACATCAGTACAGATGCTGTCACTTCTGACTGTGCCTTTTCAGTAGACATCTTCTCAAAGTTTAATCTAATATGTAAAACTAGTTTTCCTGTCTTACAACTGAGAAGGACTAATCCCAAAGAAATAGTTAGGTCCTAAGAGTTATACAGTGTCATGATTAATGTTTTAACTGCTTGGTCCTGGAATTGTACCTGAAAATTAGTTAAGTATTTAGGTTCCATGAATTAAACTTGAGATGTGATTAGGCTAGGCTGAAGGCTCTTTTCCTGCTGAGGGCTAGTCAAGACAGACTGTTGAAGGCTGAATGGTCCTGAACTACTGTTATTGAAGGCTGAATGGTCCTGAACTACTGTTATTGCAGGCAACTTTTCTGATATGGTACAGATTGGAAACACCTACCGAGAATGGATGATTTCATGTTATGCTTGAATTATTAAATAAGGCTGATATCCTTTTTGCATCTAACTGTGCAGTAGAAAATAGATGTGCTAAATAAGTCTGCAAGGAACTTTGTTAATCACCTTCATTTCCTGTTTTTGCTTCATCCAGACTCAATTTTCCACCTCTCAGAAAAATCCCCCTAAACAAAACATTCATAAAGGCTCAGGTCTGAAATTCAACAACTTATTTTCTGTCAAGTTATAAGTTGAATATGGGCTAAAATTCTTAGAGCCTTTCGTATTTTGATCAGAAGAAAAGCTCTAACTAGAGTGCCTGAAGTCCTGTTTTAGGGTCCAGCATTCTTATTGAAATCAATCCCTTAGAAGTAGATCTTAGCAAGAATCAACTTCTTTCATTCTGAAAGAATGTGGAATAGTGATAATTAAACATAACATGAATATATTATAGCAATGAAACTTATAAAAAATAAGAAACAAAATCTATTAATCAAATAACTTTTAAATGCTTTCCTAGCCATATAGAACCACTTTGTGGGCTTCTAAAATCTAAAGTGCCTAATGATTTCAAATATTGTAAGACAAACTTGAGAATCTTGAGTAACTTTTAACAAAGAAACTGTCGGCATCAAGAGTTGCCAAAGGCAGCTCTTTCAGATATTTGGATTGTAGGACAGAAGAGATGCTTTTATGGATGCCTCAGTGTTTTCTCCTGTCTTTGTACGGATTTGTGTTTGGGTGGTAAAGGAAATTTTCCTCAGATCTTTCTATTTTCTTTTCTTTCACAAGATGTTAGACACATTTTTTGCCATGATCTTTGATCTTATTGATATAAGCACCTTAAAACATGATGAGAGACCAGCAAGTACCCACAGAGTTAATTTACCCATTGAAATTACTTTCAACTCTGACACAAACTCTTCCATATGCTCCTCTTTAATATATGAAATCCCATCAAAGTCTTTGTAGAGCAGCGATGGCAACAAGGTTACTAAATCCAGTATGTTGGACTAAGATAGAGGGAATCTTGTACACGAAAAATGACCTTGCAAACACAAAGAAACATCCCACGCAGTAGATTGTGGGACTGTGTAACTTCATTATCCCTTTATCCTGAGCACATGATAGCAACTGTCAGTCAGCTGTAAGCACCTTGCACCTGAGCAAGAAAGAGCTTTCAAAAATTTTTCTATCAGCTTCATCAGTTAGCATTTAGGAAAGCTGAGCTGACATTAGGCTAAATGACTTTTGCGGATCACAATTTTGAAGTGTATATTCCCATCCCTCTCCACAGAACATGCTCGGATCCAGTGTATTTTCTTTTCTTAGGTTTGCCTTTATCAGTAATTCACATTTTAATTAAATCAAAGAAAGTCCTTTATTTTTCAGTTTAATTTCTAGTTTGTTTTTCAAACCTGTTTGCTGTTACCTTCTTTCTTTGACTTGTGCTCCCCTCGTACTAACTTGTGAGGTGACTAAGTCCTTCATAATCTGTAAAGCAAAAGGAGAAACTGAATCATGCAGCTTGACTTCTTGAATATAAGAAGGTAAATAGGTAGACAGAAGGAGAGAGAGGTACACAGATATATAGAAGGAAGGAAAGAGGGAAGGAAGGAAGGAAGGAAAGCAAATTACGGATGTTATTACAAAGGCAGTATACAGATAAAATATACTGTATAATTTCAGTTTTTTAAAATACTTTCTTTATATTCATCTGTAGAACTTGCTCTTGACATAAGAAGCAAATATATCTTCATAAGAACAATGTTAAAGTTTGTCTTCAGTGTTATTAAACAGAAGTCTTATACCAGTTTTCAGCATTCTGGCAGTGATTACAGTCAGTGAGTCAGTACCAGAATAAGACATATAGCAGAACACACAGACATTGGGCAGTATTTTCTCCTGTTCTTAAGATATATTTTATCTTTATGTCAGGTAGGAAAACATGAGGAGTATTATTTTAGTCCCTGTCCTTAGATTCCCTTTCTTTTAAAGACTAAAAAAAAATAATTATCTTGTATAAGCATTTATATTCCAAACTTAAAAGGCAAAATGAAACCCAGTGTCCCATTAGTGTTACATTTAAAATTACTTACGCTCTGTTTAGGGTTATTAATTTGAGCTTGTAATTATAATTGGTGATCAAATAGAAAAACATCTGTTGTTTTAAAACTTTAATTCTCTTTCTGTTTATCATATTCATCTTCACACCTTTCCATTTCTGACTCCTGATTCCAGTTTATTCTCCTCAAGCAGAGTCATCCTAGTACTCTTCTACCCTTCTATCCCATCTCTCTGCTCTAACGTTTTCCCTTCAACTGCCTCAGTCTCCCCAGCTCAGCTTAGCTCTTCACTTGTACATCCATGAAGGCTCATGGACTTCTCACAGAGGCTCAATAGTTGTTCAGTGAAGACTCAACCCAGAAATGTCCAGTGTGGATGAAAATGGATGAAAATGGATGAAAGTCTTAGTTCACAAAGCATAGTACATACAGTGGGGACAGCCCCAACAGGGTGGTCTCTCCATCACCACAACATTTTCTAAATCCTCAAAAGAACTTGATCCTTATTTTGAGAAAAATATAATAACCGTATCATTTGAAATTGGCAACTAGAAAATGGGTAATTTTAAAAAGCTCTAATGTAACTCACAGCTGGAAGTCTCTGAATCACTTTCTGTTTTTCAGGTGTTCATATGTTTCCTTAATGGTTTCAGTCTGCTACAGAAAATGTCAGAAAAAGCTACCAAGGTTTTTATTCAGTGGAAAGTACAGATTCCTGTGAATCTACTTGGATTAGTTTAGTTTTCTATGACCATGTGAACATTCTGCAGGTCTTGAATTCGGTATGATCAAGGGGCTTGTAATAAATTGGGATATATTGACAGCCTTCATCCTTCTGCTCCTTGCTTTTTCTGATTGAGATAGGAGAAAAGGAAGAGGATAAAAATGGAAGGAGAAAGATGGACTTTTTTGCTATTTTCCTCAGGTGCTGCTGGTTGATGCTGTCAGGGTGTAGACTGAACCTCCAACTTGATACACAATCCCAGTACACTTCAGAAGCAGATTAGAGAGTGGCCAAACACACCAATAGCCAGCTTGGGAGCATAGCATGGTGATGGGCATTATGGTACTTAATTCATCAGCAATAGGCAGGTTATCTGGCTAGAGCTGTTGGAGGATTCTTCCATCACAGCAGCGCCAGGGTTCTTGATCAGCGTCCCTCAGTGTAATCCCAGTACTTTAAAGTCAGTAGAAAAAAAAATCTCAGCAGCTTCTCTGTATTTGCATCAGGTTTCTAACTTCTGTAATATTGTTGACCATATTTGTTAGTCAAAAGCAAGCTGGCTTGACAGCGTGCATAAAAACTAGTAATTCTTTTCAGTTAAAAAGCATATTGCTCTGAATATCTGATTTTTTTCCCTTTTTTTTAATATGCAGTAGATGAAATAGAAAAATACACGTTTAACATTCAGTTTTTGAATGAATTAATGTACTGCTGTTGATTTACCAATTAGTTGGTTTTCTAGACTTAGAATCATAGAATAGTTTGGGTTGGAAGGGACCTTTAAAAAGCTGTCTAATCCAAGGCCCCTACAATGAGCAGGGACATTTTCAACTACATAAGATTACTCAGAGCCCTACCCAACTTGAATGTTTCCAGAGATAGGGCAACCCATGCCAGTGTTTCACCACTCTCATTGTAAAAAATCTTTTCCTGGCTTGTTCAGGTCCCTCTTCTTCCCTCACTGGTGGTGGGGTTTTCATATGAGCAAAAGGATTTCCACAGAGAAATCAGCCACTGTGTAGAAAAAAAGTGTTTAGTAATTGCATTCTTTACAGCTGGCAATAGTTTGGCTGGAAGAGGCAGGCTAGGTTCTTTACAACTTGCTGAGGATACCAAGATGTCTGATTGTTGTATCTGAGGATCCCTTTCAGGGCCTTAAAGCTTTATTGTGTCCTCCTAAATATTCTGGTACTCAATGGCCACTTTTGAAAGGTTACAGTATCAGACCTCTTTTCATCCCTTACAAGCTCCTTTCTCTACCACTTATTGTTTTCCTCTTGAAATCTCACTTTCTCTACAAAAAGCACCTTAGAAGAGCTCTCTTTAGAAATAAGATAAGAATACAACAGTTGGGAATCGAAACAAAGGTCTCTAAGACCCTGGGAGGTCCCTGGTGTGAACAGAACGAGTCCCAGATGGAGTATGGGCCACATTCGAAACTTAGTTTATCCTACCATATCCTTTGCTAGCATGTCATCTAGATTATTCCAAGGGACTTGGCAGGTTGTGCGAGACTGGAGGTTGCAGTTTGCTAATAGTGGTCTAATTACATTTTTGTCTATAGGTCTCAACACTCATTAACATCTGGTATTATTGGTATTTTCAATTTCTTTGCACTTCTCTGGAGCCAGTTAACTAAAAATTGAAATATGTTGGGTTTTTATGTCCAAACTGACACATTCACCATTGTTTTACTCTTACCTTCATAGAAATTCTCATACTAATCTAAGTTTTCTAACATAAGATTTGTTGTTGTTGTTGTTGTTACTATAATTAAATAAATTATTTCTGTGTTCATTTGTAAGTAATTCCAATAATTGTAGCTACTGAATTTACATTGTTTAAAAATGGAAACAGGAAAAACCAACCCTAGCAAAATGCAGTTTTGGGTCTCTGCCTAGATAATCACGAATTCTGCCAAGAAAAGATGAAGTATTTTGTTTTCAATACATTAGAGGCTAGGCCAAGAATTATATAAGGTAACTTCATTTTTATGGTGAATGCATTTGAAGCAGTGTGGATTTCAAAAGAACTCCGTGACAGTTTACTGGACATGTAAGAGGAGAATAAAGCAGGAGATTCTAGGTCAAATCATCTCAGAGCCTCGTGATAGGTCTCATTTACAGCCTTACATTATGTATTTCATATGTATGAAATACACTATGTATTTCACACCAGAAATATTAGGCCTGAAAGGAGAGCAAAATAACATAGCTGAGGTGCAGTTTTATGACTATGAAGGAGGATTTTTGCACTAAGTTTCAATGCCTTTTTTTACATTAATCTTTAAAATGCACAGCACTTTCAGAGTTTCTGAAATTTTCACTTCTCCCTAAACCCAAGTGTATTGTTACATATTGGTTGCCCTAAAAGATATATAGATGTTCTTCAACCTTTCTGAGATGATTTTTCCCTAAATAACTTTTTGCTTTGTTATTTCAACAAAACCAACATTTTTCAACAACAACAATAAACTCATCCTGGTGACACCATGGTTTAAAGCTCAATGACTTGTTTTTTGATTGTCAGTATTTCTCCTTAAGATACTCTCAGAAACACCTTTAATGCTTGTTTTAAAACTATGATGTTCAGAATTCTGTTTTGACGGAATGATTGAAAACACCATGTTGAATTTACAAAATAAAAATGGTTGTCCCAGAGAGTATATTCAAAGCATTTTGCTTCAAAAGGTTTTTTGTTTATATCAAAATACACTCTTTTTTTTTTTTTAATTTGCAGAGAAATTTAGCTAAATCATCATGTAAAAGATGGCTTCTTTCCCAAACACATATAAACATGAACTTTGGAAAGAAAGAACCCAAAACATTGGAACATAAAGGCATCTATTTTTTTCCAAATGTTCAAGTGGTGAATATCTGGTTTAGGGAGATGAAAGTTAGAAAAGTTTGTAGCAAACTTCATTCATCTGATCTTATTATACTTGCAGTATTCTTCATATAATTATGTATGCACAATCCACGAAATTCCAAAATATTCAAAACAAATTTCTGCAAATATGGATATATTTCTGTGATAGTGAACTCAGAATTTAAAAAAAAAAAATTGGTGCAGCACACACATACCATAAAAACACAGCTGAAACATTGCTCTAATTTCTGCAGTTTTAGACGTGTATTTGAGATCAGCCTTATTATGGTTATATGTATGTCTATAAGCACAGAAAAGTTGGCAATCACTGATGTGTTGAACACATCAAATGTGCTTATTATCTATTTGTCAAAAAGTATATGACTTTCCTACTGTCTCTTTGTGGTAAAGTGTCTCATACCACAGCTCTCATCTTCATGATTAGATCTCATCAAAGTGTGATTTTATTCCTCTATCGACTTTTATTTAAAAAAATGCATTTTGTGCATTTTCTCCATCTTCACTTTAAGTATTTGGCTCATACCTAGTCTTTCAGAAATGTTTTAATTTTGGTTTTACCTTTTGTTTGGTGCTGATTTACACATATGTGAAAACCATTCTTGAACTTCTAATTCATGCCCACAGGCTACAACTTCAGTGAATTATAGACACAAATATGAATAAGGGGGATGAGGGAGGAAGATTATTCCTTACATTATGACATGTATTACATGACTGGTCAACAACCTCTAGTTCCCAATCACTATCTGGGAAAGATTCATCAACATACTCAGGTGCTTTTCTTGAGTCACTAGCTCAATTTTCAGCAGTATGTTGATGATCTTCTCTATGGACACACTGAAGTCAAAGCCCTGGTAGATGATTCAGAGTTCACTACTGTTCCTAACCTCTAGTTAACAGTGTATAAAACTATCAGTATCATTAGAAATCTATAGCTGCTCATATTGCTATGATCTGCATAGATAACACAGCAATAAGAATCTTCTCAGCGTTCTTATTTCCAGCACAATAGCGAGCTCATCACAACTTTGCCACCTTAGCACAGAAGCAAAAAAAAAGTTCATAGTAACACAGATGTTCCATAAGGTTTTTTCTGTATGCAAAATAACAGTTCCTGAATTTTTTTCCTGTTTCCTTTGGAAGTGTTTGTTTTCTTTGTAAGACATATCAGATCCAAGTGAAGTTTTCTTCCTCAACTCACAAGACTGTCAGTATGTAGAGGGATTCTAAAGGTATTGCATACCAGGAGGACTGTCTCATCAATTAGAAAGCATAAAGATATTTCTCATAGCCTTCCATAGACTTGAACTTTTCCTTCAAAGCTCAGTAGTATGGGAGGAGTAGGGACAGTCAGAGTATGATGCATGCATGCCTACATGCACAGGGAGAAGAGACATTCTGCATATTTCATTATTTTCTGCTACCGTGCCTTCACAAATTGGTACCTATCATGCCTGCAGTGACAGAAATCAAAAATGTTGCCACCCATAATGTCTCTCGACAGACTCTAGATGCATATTTTAAGCCATTCACGTTCTTTCTATTCAAATTTCTATTGTACTAAGCTCTGAATACATTTTGTAAGCAAAGCTGTTGCTATGAAACTGCACACACAGAAGAATGAAATCTTTTGTGTCTAAGATGACAGTTCATGGCCAGTTTATATGAACTTAAGTTATTTAAAGTATGGCAAATATTTTTCTTTATGTCTGAATTCTCAATAGCAAAATTAAACCTTTTTTCCCTTTCTCAAGTAAAATTTATTTAGTTTCAGAAAGTATTTAAAAGAATTTTTATTTAAATAGTGAAAATATTTCCATTTAGAGAACTTGCAATCCTTGCAGATTTAGTGAGACTCTGTTTGCCTTTCAGCATCTTGATTTTTTATACTACCCTGGATGCTTACCATGTCCCATCTCATTTCTGTAAAAATAGGAGATTTTCATCTATTCTGAGTGTATTAGGAGTGTGGCTGATAATATGCCTTCAATGCATATAAACTTCAAAGACTGCAAGACCTATCACATCATCAAAATGCAATAGAGTATCAAGAATTGAATAACCTGTCAGCAGTCACTGAGCATGAACAACATGAACAAAAAACATTTGTTCTGCAACTGAAAAATGAAATGCCATTATTAGCTTCAAAGTATCTTTTAATTTCTAGTATTTATTTTCCACAATGAAAGCCAGCAGAAAATATTCAAAGCATAGTGTCATTTTGGAGAGCTGATAATGATACAAGTCAGCTTCATCAGAAAACATCAGAAAAATAATTAATTTTAAATACAGGCTGCTTCTTCTTTTTCTTTTTCTTTTTCTTTTTTTTTTTTTTCTGTTAACACAAACAGGATATTTCATTGTTCCGTGCATCGTGAAAGAGTTCCATTTCTTGTAATAATCCTTTGGTGAATAACCAGGTTTCTTGCTAGTTGTCTGTGAAGCAGTGATTGTTTCTGTAAATGTGGTCCAGTTTCAAGTGGATAAATCTAATAGGACAGCAATAGTTACACCAATGTCTCACCTTTTACCTGAGATGATTTTCAATCATTAGTCACAAATTGACAAATTATTTATTAACATAATATAGATCTTCTTTTCTTCTAATTAGTCATCTACATGATACAAAATGTATTATTTTAATTTTCATTATTCAGAAGAAGATTCAAAAATTTTGCATCAAATTCTGTAAAAAAGACACACTAATACATTTAGAAGCTGTGGAACCCAATGTGTACAAGTGCTATGTGTATGCAGGCAGGTGGATGTTTACACATACCTCTGTGATTAGTCAGGTAATATTTTGGTTTTCTATTTGGAACAGGTATATTTGATACAGAATATTGTGCCAGAGCATGATACTAACCCTCCCAAAATGACTGTGGGAAGCTATAAGAAAATTGAAAATCAAACAGAACTAGCCTATTTTGTTGTATTTTATACCTTGTTTCATTGTCTTTTGCATTAAAAGAACATAGTATTTGGCAAGCCAGCTTGGAAATTTATTTTAAAAATAACTAGGCTTTCTTTCTCAGAGAAGACATCAAAATATAGGCAAACTTGACTATCTGAACTATCTATAAGAGTCTGAATTCAAATTTTTTAATTGCCATCTTTTTCTATATGGAAGCAAATCTTGTATGATCAGTATATGGATGTCTCCATGCATTGCTCTTTTTTCCTTATTGTTGTTTATTCTTTGAATTTGTCAGTCTATTAGTCAGTACAGTTCAGCTACATTAAATAAACACTTAAGCATTAAGGAAATTTCTGGATTAAATTTCTGTCTGCACAGAAAAAGCAGACTGAATCTTAACCACAATACTAACACTTAAAACCAAGAGGACCATCAGTATGCTTTAAAGCGAGAAGTAAAATGGCAGATGCAGAAAAGCACATGGTTTGGAAATTTGTGATTGGTAGACCATATTGTTGCACCTAGATAAAATAAAAAGGAAAGAAAACATGGGCCATGTTAGTGTTAGATTAGTTATCTGTTAAAAACCACCTAGAATCATACCAAATAATAATATAAACCCCCCCTCCAAAACCAACAACAAAAAACTAACCACCTCAGTAGTTCACATGATAGGAAAAGTACAATTTAAGTTTCTGTTTATCAGGTACACATACAAATGGCAATAATTACTGCAATACAGAGAAACCAGAAAGCACTATGGAAACCCATGTGGACCAGGAAAATATCCCATGTGGCTGCAATATAAAGAACAAATTCCTGGATGTCACCAATGAGTGTTTCAAACTCTGATCAGTCTATATCCCATTGCAAAAGATACAAATATTTGACTGGTTTTCAGGAACACCCAGGATCCTCTTCAAAATTCTACAGCTGAAGAGGTTGCAATTACATTGATTTGACAATCTCACAGGTTCCAAAAGGCAAAAAAATCTAATGAACTTGTGCTTGCTTAGCAGTAAGAAGGTGATTGACATAAGAAACCTGTTAAAATGAGGTTAAAAAAAGCAACCTTGGTACCTTTGTAAGACATAACAACACAATTAAGGATATCATGCTAAAACCAGGAGGTCAAAGTATACCAGGTGATAGTCCTGAGGAAGAACAAAAGGAAGCTGGCAGGACTGAACAGCAGAGTAAGGGAAAAAGTTTCTTAGAAGTAAAATGGCATTATTTCTGAAACTGAAGCCCTGTCAAACTGTAGAAATATAGAAAGACTCATGTCTTTCTGTAGAAAGACTCATACGTTTGGGTAGATGAAATATGAAAATACAAAAAAACGGGCTAAAAAGTGATCGTAAAATATAACCAGTAAAAAGAACACAAAATTTTAATGAATATTCAGATACTACAGGAGCCAGAGGTCTATCAGAGAACCATTGATGACCAGGAGACAAATTCATACACAAACTCTCATTCTGATACATTATTTTTTCTACTTCTTCTAACCACGGTACAATGTGCTTTAAACTGGCATTATAGCCAAAATTCTCATCTATGTGAGAAAGAAAATGTTCTTTTTATAACACAAGTAGCAGAGATTTGATTTCAGCGAGGAGCAACTGGAGTACCATTTTTTGACGTAAAATGCAGTTATTGGCAATGAGCTGAGATTGAATTACTGATTAGTTTTTGCTGAATTACAATATTTTTTAAAAATTTATTTATTGAAACTTCATTCTCATTTTTTCAGAACGGATCTTTCCTTCTGGAATACGTATTGAATATTAGGCCTAAATTCACAATACTTTTCTATACTTGATGAACATTGAAAAGTATTATAAACTGCCAGGAATAGAGAATATTTGCTCACTCATTATTTACTCAGGGACATGTTTTTTCTTCTTTTCTTCTTCTTTTCTTCTTTTCTTCCTTCCTTCCTAAAAGCAATATAAATCAAAATACTCGGAATTTATCATTACTACATTCCTACAAATGGTTTAGCTGTTCAGCTGATGTCAATTAATATGGAGTTTGAGGTAAAATTTTTTTTTAAATCTGAAACAGACAGCCATAGAAAAACCAGCATGCCTATGTGTCTGACATAGCTGCAAAAGAAAGTCCTCATGTCTAGCATAATTTGTTTAATAAATCTTTTTCTGTGGTAATATATATCTGAAATTAAACTAGTAGATGTTCTCCCCCTTGTGATGTGGTCGTGTAAATGGAAATGTCAATGTTTTGGGGGTAATGCTGGATCCACCCTTGAGTTATTATACTGAGTGCAGATTTGCCAAAATCTTGCAAGAACAAGTGCTGGTCATCACACGAGTCTCTTGAGCAGATTGCATATTGGATATCAACACTCCTTTGTTTTCTGCTAAAGCTGTTGTTCCATTTCCTTTGTCTAAAAAGCCTTAAATAGGAGCTTGACTTTTCTCAGCTTTTTACAGCATGGATGGGAAAGCTGCAGAGAGAGAGTTGACACCTGTCATGGTAATGTTTTATGATATATTGACATTCTTCTATAACTGCAGGCTAACTTTTGTTTACATTTCTTAGAAATTTGACATTATACTAACAGCCTTCACTCATTTGTCATATCATTATTCCTTTTCCATTTGCTTTGGTTATAGAGCTAATATTAAATCAGTATGGACCTCCCATACATTTTTTTCTTTAACTTAATTGTCACATTCTTCTTTCACTGTCTCATGGTCAAAATGTTTTTCAATATTTCTTATAATGCTCAATCTTCCTACTCGTAGGACACTACTCTGGTCTCAACAGAAAGGTGAGGAGGTAACTATCCCAAATAACTAAAATATGGGGGCCAAGATACCTTGTGACATACATAAAACTGATGTTTCTGTCTTTGGTTTGAATTCAAGAATGCCAAAGAGTACCTCCTGCATCTCAGATGCTTGTCTCTTTCACTGAGCTATTTGCTGTTCTGAGAAGGACTTCAAAGGGTGTTCAAGAAAAAAACCTCGGAGATCCTTGGGCTCATTGAAATGAGGATATTTTCAACTCTTCAAAGCTTTCACTACAAAAGAAAATATTTTAACATCTAGTTCAATTTAGTAACTCCTACTTTCAGAATTTATTGTTGCAACAATCTTGGTTTTGTTCCTTTTTTTTCCCCACTGTTAATTATGAGTCTTCTGGTCTATATGCAAAAGGAAAAAATTCAGGAGCAGCTGTGTGAAGTTCTTTCCAGCAACAGCTGGCTTACAAGCCGGGAGGAATAGGTGCTAAAAATGGTTGTCTCACTCACTTGAGTCCAAGTATACTCCCTTGCTATATTTTAATGTTAAAGTTTCATTTAGCAAAGTTAAACGATATGCTTGGTCCAGCTATAACAGAAATTCTTGAATTTAAAACAGTCACTAGTGAAGCATTAAGCAGTTTAGAAGCAAGGTGCAATCATGAAAGCCAGAGTCATCATCTGTTCCTGGCAGACAAGTTCACCCTTTTATCTCTGTTGTCACTGTCATTGGGACGAGGAAGCCTATTTTTGCTTCCTTTTGTGAGAACAATTTAATTATTTGTATTCCATGAAGTGAAGAGATCTTCCTGGGTTTTCTGGGAAGCCCAACAGAGTAGAAGTACTAGTAGTAACAGCTGTGTGAAATGTAGGCAGAGAAAGTATGGACTAGTGGCTGGTGTGAATAGAGATTTTTGTAACTATTTGGGGATGTGTTTTTACTGTCTCACAGCAAAGACACTGAAAATTCTTTGTATATTTGTTATATATCAGGGATGATCAGTAAGTCCTATAGTGTATAGACAGTATCATTTTTTATTCTTTTGTAAGTTGCATATGAAATATCCACAACAGCCTTCATGCAACAGCTAACCCATCAGATGCAAAGCCAACAGCTTCATGATGACCTTTCAACAGGAACTGACCAAGATAGAGCGAAGTCAGTATCTGTTGGCTATTCAAACAGTGTATCAGTTTGGTCTGGCTTTCTTGCCAAGTCCAAGCTGTCCCCTCCCCCCTCCTGCTCTTTCAAGCAAGGAAAAAAACGAACTACAGAAAAACTGAAAGAAGCCCTAACGAAACGGGATTATATCAAAAATATATATTTGCATATATTTACAATTATATATACAATTTAAATATATTGTACACACAATAGGGAGCTCCCGAGGGGAAAAAAGGGAAAAGGGAGGGGTGAAACACGGATAAGAAAAACCCAAAACAAATATCCTCCAAATATACACCGTTAATGGAGAGCTAGTGAATAAATAAATAAAAAAACCCCCGAATTAAATTCTTCCCTGAACGAGATAGCAGAACTGTGCAAAGCACCAGCCAACTCCCCCATGCCTCCCGGAGGGACCAGAGATAACGGCGGGTCCAAGCAGGCAGGGCTTGGCCTATACAAGCAAAGACCATCTGCAGAGAGACCTGTTGTCTTCAGCCACCGGAAGAGAGAAGAGAGCGAGCTCTCTTATCTGCGCCTTTTTTATATGTTGTGTTACGCTAAAGGATGATATGGAATACTTCCTTAGATTTCTGACCCCCATTGCTAAGGAAGGCCTAAAAAAATCGAAAACCTAACCCACTACAAACAGCAACTGGGAAAAAAAAAAAAGCAAACCACAACACTCAAGTATAATCAGTTTTCATGGTCTGCATTAAGGAATATTTTATTACCTTAAAATACTGGTTTTGTTGCCAAAATTGGAAACTAATTACTGCAAAAAAATTTTAGGATGAGCAGAGGTAATGTTTCTTCTTAGGGAAGGTTTTCTTCCAGATATATTATTTTATTTTTTTTTACTTTAATAAACAAGGATTGCATTGATTTAATGACATTGATTTAATACACTTGGAGAGCAGAAGATGAAAGAAAAATTAATATTGTACCTAAGCATTATCAAAAGTGCCTTATGGCTTGAAAACTGTGCACAGACATAACAACCTTAACTATAGTTTTATTATTTTTATTATACCAGGATTTGGCAGCTTGGGGAAAATTTGTATTTTTTTCCATTAACTTCTCAAGTGAAACAGATTCCACTTTCCTCAGAAGACAGGCCAATAAAACACAGCCTTTGTTCTAAGAAAATGAGAACAGAAAAAATTAATATTGGAGTACAAATTATTAGACCGTTGCAAAATAACCTTTCCTTGAACCAAAGAATGGCTACCTGTATTTAGTTTTGCAGAAATAACTGAATCCCATCAGGTAGTATTTATGAACAAAATATAGTTGAGAAGCTAATCATTAAGAGATTACTTATTGTGAAGTTCACCCCTGAAAAAAACCTTTGTGTTTCTGAGTTACCTTTGGGTTTTCCAGATCCTGATCTATAAATACAGTTCACCTGTGCTTTGATTTCAGCTCACCACGAGGCCTCAGTGCAATTAGGAGCTCATACTTAATGCCTTAGACTATGAAGGAATGAAACCTGTTAGACTGATCCAATCTAGGTGTTCTGAGGTGTTTCCACTGTCCTGTAAAACACTGCAGTGTTTGTAGAGTTCAGTTCTAGTGTTTCGTCCCAACTCCACCCCAAGAATCGTGGACTGTCTGTGGTCTCTTGTCTGTGCCCCTGAAATGGGAGAAACTTATTTAAAGTGTCCTCATTGTCATCCAAAACTCCTTTGCATTTATACTCAGTGAGTAGCACAGAGCACAATACCTGAACTGCTCCATTCCTGACAGAATTACACAGGTAAAATCAGTGGTCTAATCTGCCACATAAGGAAAAAATAAGTAAGTCTGCAACGCACTGCCATGTGGGTCCAGAATCTTCCTTTTATGTTAGTTTCTCAACATTTCTGTAAATTGTTACAGTACGTTGTCAAATTAGTTACAGAGTCCTGAGATTTCTTTGCCACCCATCTCTTCTTGAAATCATTTCATCATGTACACTTCATGAATCATTTCACAATGCAGGTCTTCCTCCAGCATTGGCCCACTCTGTGATAATATCTCTTTTGAGAAGTTTCTGATGCCTTCCTATAATACTACAGTGACTTTTTTCTCCTTCTCAAAAAATTCTTTGGCTCAGTTGCAAAGTTTTTACTACAGAAAAGACACATACATAATTTGAAAGAGAAATGCTGTTACAGAACAATCCCATATTCTTTCAATTATGACATAAAAAAGCAGTCAAGAAAATAGACTTTTGCACAGAATATTTTTGGGGATGTAAATAGCCCTGAGACTGGGAAACTGACAAAACTGAAGCCTCCATTCTAAATACTTACAGCCTTCTCCATGTACCAAATATTAGTCTTGAATTAGTATTAAAAGATGGTTGAAAATAGAAAATAAGACCCACTTTTTGCCATTTTTAAATTACTGTCTTTTATCTTCACCGTGTGGAAAGGTGAAGTAATTTCCTATGGCTACATATTATCAACTTACTGGAGAACTGGTTTCTGTCAAGGTCATACATCTGTTTGATTTTTGGGGAAAGTTGTTGTGACTTTCAGGAGATGAGACAAGTTATGGCAGATGCAGCAGGAGATCCAGGAGACAGAAACATCATAGTTAATAATACTTTTATGACATTAAAATCTTATGTACATCTTCCAGTCCACATTTATTTTGTATGCAATTCCAAATGGATATTTTTTACATCCCATTTTGGCATGGTGGGGGGCAGTAAATCTGTCACTATAAAACAAGCACAAATTAAGGCAATTTTCCTGTAAACGTCTTATTGTTCATACTTCTAGTTGGTGTATATCCCTTCATCTTAAGAAGCACCATTATTTTTCCCATGTCTTTTTATTTTAGTAAAAATTAGGAAAAAAAATACTGTCTGACAGTGTGGCACATATTTAGCACTCTCAAGGATTTCTTACAGTGATTTTTAAAATTAAAAAGTTTTTTTTCATTGCTTGTGTCATGGTTTAACCCCAGTGGACAGCTCACCCAGCTGCTTGCTCACTTCCCCCTGCTGGGATGGAGGAGAGAATCAAAAGGCCAAAAATGAGAAAACTCACAGATTAAGACTGTTTAATAGGTAAAGCAAAATCCACATGCACAAGCAAAGCAGAACAAGGAATTCATTCACTTCTTCCGTCAGCCATCCCCAGGAAAGCTGGACTCCATTGAGTGCAATGGTGACTTGGGAAGACAAACACCATCACTGCAAACATCCTCCCTTTCCTCCTTCTTCACACAGCTTTATATGCTGAGCATGGCATCAAATGGTGTGGGATATCCCTTGGGTCAGTTGAGATCAGCTGTCCTGACTGTGTACCCTCCTTCTGCATTCCCAGCCTGCTCACTGATGGGGTGGGGTGAGAAGGAGAAAGGATTTTGACTCTGTGCAAGCACAGCTCAGCAGTAAGGAAAATTTCCCTTCCTTATCAACACTGTTTTGACCACAAATCCAAAACAATACATCATATGAGCTACTATGAAGAAAATTAACTGTATTCCAGAGAAAACCAGGGCATCTTGTTATGATCTTTAGGTTCACTGTCTGTCTCCAATGCTCCCTGTTAGGCAAAGTATTTCTTAGTGAAATGCTTCCTTCTGAAACAACAGAAATCCCAAGCCAATAGTTCCTGTCCCTTAGTCTTGGCTTTTTATTTTTTTGTGGACACAGAAAAGATTGAACTCAAATGAAAGGACATGGCAGGATTAAGAGCATTATTCACATTGTATCAGCAATAATGCAGGCTTGTGTTCTACAGTGAGAGATTTATCATATAGGTTTACTTAAAGATGGAAGAGAGACATGCAGAAGACAGATATATGAATGTATGGAAGACAAAAACGTTCTAAACTTTTCATTTCCACATTTGTCCTCTCTCTTTCTGTGAAAGCAGACAACACTTACAATGCCTGCCTTTTTTTTCTTTTTTTCTCCTCCTAGTTAAAAGTTAATTAAAGTCAAGTTTCAATTAGGCGTGCAAAGTAGCTTGCAATCAGCAATTCTAACAACCAGTTTGCCTAGTGAATTTTATGTTGAGTTGAAGTATTTTGATTTGAAAAATAATTCATTCATTGTCTTAGCATTTATAGTCAATATATGTGACTGGTCTGTTTCTCAGCTGTGACATTCCCTTTTACTGTGTGATACAAGGTACTGAGTACTTTTTATGGTCTTTTCTATATAAATATAAGAATTAAAACCTTTTGAAGGTAAAGTATTAAAAGTGATTCTGTTTTATAATTCTGGGATTGCAAATTACTCTAAGATGCCATTAAAAAATACATAGAATTTCTAAAGATGGCGAGAGAGGCAAAAAGATAAAAACTCTAGAAAACTGACCCAGAGGCTTTAAAGGAGTAAAACTTTACTGGAATAATATGGAGGTTATATATTAGGTTCTCCCGTATAGGAAAGATCTGGCTTAGGTAGTCTTTAGGAGTAAAGACTATCTGCAGCCTCATTCACCACCTTATCTTTCCCAAACATAACAGAATCTTGGCATCTTTCACAACATGGAGGCAGCAGGAAAATGCAATCAGGAGATCTGAGCTAGACCTGTTGTTCCATTCAGTGAGTCCAGTTTTCAACTGCTTCACATAGTTCAATATTGTAGTCAATCGCTATTTTCTGTAATTATAGATTTATGGTTTGTATTTACAGGCTTATGAAGAGGAGTGATAAAAGACCTTTAAGCTGATTGCACACCATGCAGAGACTGAAAGTATTTCTCAATGATTATATTGACTGACTTTATGACCCTTTTTGCTGCCAAAGCTCATAAAGAAGCACATAATGTGAAGTGGAATGCATCATTGCACAGGTGTAAATGACTACACAAGATGCAAAGAAAGCAGAATCAAGCCAGTTGTACCTAATAAACACTTTCAGCCCAGGAACTATTGTAGACTCTCATGTAACTACTTAACATGTGGTTCTGCTCTAAAAAGAGACTATAAAATGCATTGTGGGCTTTTATTGTATTTTGGTGATACCATATTACACTTACTCAGCTTACAAAGAAAAAATAATTTTTCTAGTAGACATGTCAGCAAACTCCATGTAAACGTTCAAATTTAATTTTCTTTTCTTCTAATGCACCGCAAGAGTAAAGGTTATCCAGACAGACTCAGCTTTACCTCATGGATACCTCTTCAAACTTTTTTTGCTTCTTACAGCCCCAAAACGTGTTGCAGTTTCTGACCATTGAATAAAAAGTTTTCAAAAAACACACCTGAAAAATTGTATACTGTGGTCACATATTGAATTTCTGATGAACCAGAATGATTATAAACTCCAGCTTAAGCTCTTATTCATGCTGAATTATTCAGTTTTTTTCTCTTCAGAGTTTTGCCCAAATCTGAAGAAATAAAAGCCAAACATCTTTATTGTTCATTTAAGGTATTTTTTCTTATGCAAAATGGACTTTTTCACTTTTAATAGTAGTGTGGCAAAATAAAACTTAGTTTAATAGTTAAAAACTTATAATAAAGGCCACTTAAGCTCAATTATTCCCCAGAGGGTCAAAACTCCCATTGTTTAAAATATTAGGAAATTGGGATATAGGATATTGTCTGAGTCTGGAGACAGTATGAATAAAACATGTTCATGCTAATGATGTTGCAGTAGTAGGGAGGCAGACTAGGTAATCTCACAGGTCATTTCCCCACTTATGCTTTTCATTGGCATTCTCTGCAGTATTGAAAATTTGATTAATTTCCTCATACTGGGGCCATCACAGTGTGGGAACTGTAAAGAGAGGGATGTGATGGCCTAATGCACGCATTTATTTTGGTTCTCCTTAGTTTTGTGCTACAAAGTGCAATCCACTCCATTAACCAACTGCAATTCTAAAAATAGAGCAGCAATCTAGTATGGGTAAATTTCAGACAACCAAGAAATTTCTGAACTGTCTCTACATACAGAGTAAGGTTTCTGTATAGGAGGCAAAGGGGATCTGTCTGTGTCTGATTTGAATAGCATCAGTTATAACGTAGATTCTAGTATAATTTCTAGGAGGTTTTTGTTTATGTTTTGGGGAGAAGAAACTGTCACAGGTGTTTGACATCACATTAGGCAAATGCCTCACAGGGCTTGGGGCCAGGAGCTCCCTGGGGGCTGTGGGATCCCCCCAGGACAGCAGAGCAGGGCCTGGCAGGCAGGCCCCCCAGCCAAGAGCAGCAGCCTGGGGCACTGGGGCAGCCCCAGCCCCAGGCATTGGGCACCTCCCTGAGGGTGGAAATAGCAAGAGCCTCTCTTAATTCATTATTCAAGTAAGAACTCCAAAGTCTCTTATTGGAATTCACATCCTTTTGAGTAAGAGAGAATAAGCATACCATATTTATGATTTGTGGTCATGTCCTCATTCAGACACTATGTTATTAACTCAGAAATAATGGTATGAAAACAAAAATGGGTCTTAATTACTGACTGCAGCAGTAAGCATTGCAATACCTAGATCCCAAATAGGCAAAGTAAATCATGTTACCAGATACACAGCCTCTGTGTATAGGACAAGTACATGTGCGTTGGGTCTCACAGTATGTTTTGTGTCAATTTGGATGCTGTAGGGAAATTTACCCAAAAGCAGCACCCTCATCTCCCTCTGGTGATGAGGAACCTTATGCAAAGAGGATTCCTTCAACTCTGATCTTCTCTGGGGCTCACTGGTCTTCTCCTCTCTTCCTTTCTCATAATCAGCTAGTTCTATAATTTTCTTGAGTGTAACAGAACAGATATAAGGTCCTCCTTGAACTGAGGAGATACAGACTTTCCCAATGCCCCCATTGCCACAGTACACATAGTGCTCAGGGGGTAGGTGTGAAAGATGCTGAACTACACAAGGAGGAACACAAGGAAAGTCTATCTCCTTGTCCATTAACTACTTAACACCAAATGCTCAAGTGGTCTTCAGAGCAGGGGAATAAATTTTCTCAATTTTCTTCTCGCCAGTGAGTTCCCAGTTAAATTATTTAAAGATTTATTCTTTCTAAGACTCTCTGTCTAACCTTATAAAACTCACATTTTTTTCTGATTTCGCAAGAGTGGAATGATGTGCTCCAAGGGCAGAAGAGAGAAATTAACCCTGATATCTCTCTGTGGTCTGCCTATTCACCTCTGAGCATGTCAGGGTGCTTTGATGGATGGCTGCCTCATGAGAGGGAGCTGGGATCCAAAGATGGCCACAAGGGTGACAGGGCTGTGGTCTCCCCAGTAGGGGTCCATTCAACAGCACCCAGTGAGGGGGCAGGGATGGGATAGGAATGGTGACCATGGCCAGCCCAGAGCCCTGCACCTGTCAAGACCACAGTGATGAGTCAGATGTGAAGTCCAACAGGTGCAGTAAGTGATGGAGAGTAGGTACAAGGTTGGGCACAGACTGTGGCATAGCTTAGGCAAGGACCAAGGTGGAGTATCCGGTCACAAGTACAGTTCCCAAGATAACTGGGAGCTGTGAAGTTGCCCCAGTGAACTCCTGGCTCGTTCTGTTCTAGGTCTGTCCCAACAGTGTGTCTCCAGGTTACCCAGCTAGGCTGCAGCAGCGCTGGCTGGAGCAGGGGCAGCCTGCCTCCAAGGAGCAGGGAAGGATGGCAGAGCCACAGGCTGCACTCAGAGCCTGGCAACATGGAAACAGGGTGCCCTCCTTCCCACATAGTCTTTGATGAAATTCATCCATTTTGACACTTAGTGTACTGTGCAAGTAGGAACAGTCTGGCTTATGGATGCAAGAGTACCCTTTGGACTGCAATACTGTTGTCTGGTATCCTTACTTGGGAGCAAGAGAGACATGTCATCTACCTCAGCACTACAAAGCCTGAAGAACTGCTGAGTAGCCCAGAAAACAAAAGTCTGGGTGCTTGAACAACATAAAGCAAAGACCAGCAGTCCCTGCAAACTGCATGTACCTTAGGGGTTTGTTAGAAGCTGAGCCGGGATTTTCAGGACTACAAATCTTTATGTCAGTGCTGGTTTCAAGCACCTCCATCTAGGGCTGTATGCTTTGTATGCTTGCGGGGAAATGTCGACATTGTCTTGACAATGACACAAAACTTCCTCTGTTGCATTTTCTCCACTTTTCTCCATCAGGAAATGACAGGCAAGCATACTTCCAGTTCCACAGTATTGGACTGAAAGATGGGGATTGTTGTTTTAGGCTCTCAGCAATGAACCATGAAAAATACAACGATTTGGACAGCTATCCAAGGCATATATCTTGGAAATGACAAACATGTGTCAAAATATATAAATAAAACACAAACCTGTTGTATGAGAATTGCGTCTATGAGACATAACCCACCATTTCTAACTGAACTCACACACTATATCGGGGCTGCATGTTTCTTTTTTTTTCACATAAAAAAGGAGCTATGTTTATTAACACAGATGAGGTCTGTAACCACATTTGTTTTGAATAGAAAATTAGGATGTTATTAGGTCTTGATAATATCTCAGGACTGGCATAACTTTCTTCTTTGCCTTTCTAATGTTTGTTTTAAACTAAATATAGAACACAGTGAGTTAATAAGCAACAGGAATTACTCTGATTTGGCTGAGATTTATACTATGGGAAGTGACTGTCCTCTGGTCTCCCTTCCAGCTATTTCTTAGCATCTTAAGAGTTTGTGTGGAAGTGCCTTCCTTGGAAAGTAATAGCATAATAAAGAAACTTTACTTCCATGTTGGCCAATGTCCATAAGTTTTTACTCCTCTGTTTTGACACAAAAGAATAATTGATTCACTTAAGGCAATATTGTATCTGAAAGAGAAATTGGAGCATAAGTCTGTAATTCAGTTGCATATTGCTCCTACACACATCTATTCGTCAGACTCCGAACGTATCCAGGAAATTCTGAAATTTTTCTGTGCTTGAAAAAGTTCTCTATAGTATAAGAAGCCCATTGCAGTCTACATTAACTCACTGGGAACATCCAGGCAACCTGATTCTTGGGCAAGTTCATATTGCCATGAGTTGAGATGGTAGCCTAAAACGCCCCTGGTTTCTGAAAAAGCCTTGTTATTTCTTTATGAAGGTAAAAACTAAATTGTTTCTATAAATCGTAATCCTAAATCATATTGAGTCCTGAGAGGTGGGCCAATCACATTTGCCTTAAGCAGATACTATAAGAAAACTCTTAAGCTCTGTTTCTGGTATATTGCACCATAGGAATAGTTTTTAGTCTGTCCACTCTTAGGTTTCACACTTCATTGTATTTAATCATCACAACATCAGTTCTTGTTTGTCCCTCATCTCTTTCTGCTTGCTTTTGGGGTTTTCTTCTTCTTCTTCTTTTTTTTTTTTTGAAGTGACATAAACTGAGACTTACAACAGAATTTTGCTTTTGAGTCCAAAGTATAAACCAAAGCACAGAGTACCACTCTGTACTTACCTTGGTTCTTGTACCCTGCTCTAAGCCTCTGCTACTGACAGGATTGTCATACTTTGCTGTGATCCAGCATGACATTTCTTACAGATGGTATTTATAATTTTTATCTTGGTTTGTTTAATGAGGGTTAAATAAGCAGAATAGATGTTGTTGATCATGGCTAAATTTCCTGATAACAGTCTCAACTACTATTTCCTAAATTATTTTCTAACGTCAAATACAGCCTTGCTACTCATTTTCATATTTTTGTACCTGGATCTAAATAAAAGACATTTTATTTTAGAATTATTTGTATTATCAAAAAAAATAATTGCAGAAGGCAAGCTCATGTGGTGGCTTTTTACATTGGTCAGAAGTACAATGCTTTAGTGTGCTGCAATGCTGGCAAGTGTATTGTGCTTTTAAGCAGTGCAGAGGAGACAGCCTTTTTTCTCACTAGTGAGGAACAAGAGGTTTTAAGTATCAGACATTGCCTACAGAAAATAGTGTCAATTACACAAAATTTTTTCTACAGCATGATAGTCCCCCTGCAAAAATAGGTCAGGAGGTAGGTCTTCCAGATTTTTCTGTAGGAGCAGTTAAAAACTATCATCCTAAAGTTTTTTTTGTGCTGTATCCTTCAGGCGCTGAATGACTCCTTACCCAGAGAAGAAGATACTCTCTGCCCCACAAGGCCTGTTGGTCCGAAGAGAAATTGGGATGGGAAGCAGAGCAGAACTGTTTATCCAACAGCAGGCTTCAAGACAAAGCAGATTAAATCTTGCAAGGAGGTGCCATTTTTTTCCCCCAGTTGTTTTCATGCCACTTTCTTCTGTGTTCATAGCTGTACATAAAAGGGAAGGAGAAGCTCGTCCCCATGGCTATAATCGCTGGCCCACTGCTGAGAGATGATTAAAGGGTAAACCAAGCTGACTCTGCAAATGCACAAGGGAAATGCAGAAAATCGGTAGCTGTGTGCATTGGTCTTATTACAGCTGTTTATATTTCCTCACCTCTCCTTCAGCCTTTAGTTGTTGTTTAAGCAACAGTGTGGCTCCAAAATAGAAAACAATAGGGAAGAGTGTAAAAGGAAGTAGGTAGACACATGAGGGGATATTGCTCTAAATAGTGTTGTTTATTCTCTATCTTTACACTGAGATAATATGTATTAAATTACAGTTTATATTTAAAAGAAACATACTTTATGTCAACACCATTGACATGAACTAAGTGAAACAAATCTTTTATTCTTTTCTATATGAAACTTCTGTAATTTTTCAGAGCAAGAATGAAATGTTGTGTGTTTCTTTTGTTGTTCATTAGAACATATTCTGACTTGCAACGAATGGTAACAGGTACTTAGTTTCCACAAGTAACTTTGATGTTGATTGTATGTAATGCAAATGTCCAAAACATAACAGAACCAGCTGATAAAAAAGAATTATCACCTAAGTGTTTCAGAAAAGATCAAAATCTCTTGTTTGTGAGGCTCACAGAAAAGAATAACTTCAATACTAGGGGGATCTACAGCCTAAATATGCAAAAGTGTAGACGGGACAGAAGGATAAGGAAAAGAGAAAAGAGAAATTAAGTAAACTAAGTGGCTTTCCCAAGATCGAGTCAATGATGAAGCAGGTGAACCCAGAATTCTGAATCCAAGGTTAATACTTCTCTTCACTACCCTGCTATGCACATTTCCTCTGTGTACCAAATGCATGATTTATTACTTAGAAAATAATCTTTTCTGAATAGATCAGCTGTATTTTCACTCATTTTACAAAAGTCAATCTCTGAGTACAGTGTGTGACATGAAAAATTTTCTCACTGCATAACTTGCAAGAATATAATCTTTTGGATTCTGAGGTAAGCATTACATATGTCACCCAACTACTGGCTGGAACTGTACAGCTGGTTTACATGGCCTTCTAGGGGGATGCAGCATCAGGCTGCTGACAAAGCTGCCTCCATGTAGGTATCTAGTGCTGTTTAACATTATTTACAGTGTCTGCAATATTCACATAGGTGCAGGCAACTGAGTATCTACTCAAAAAGTGGATGTATAATCCTTTGCACTCAATAATGACCTCAATAGAAAAGAGTCTCAAGATCTATTCAATACATCAGAAGGTGAACACATGTTTGGTCAGCTGATTCAGTCATCTAAATACAGATGCCTGATGCCTTTTTGGAAACACTAGACTTCAGAGATATTTGCTTAGGAACAACAGTTCTGCCTGCAGGCAATTCCTGCCCTTCTGAAGAAGAATGTTGAGTACAGGTGGGTCATCCAAGGACATCTGAAATGGCACCAGAGACCTGTGAAAGTGCAACCGAATTAAGCTCTAGATCTCCATTGACTATACTAAAGATCAGATACTTAGATCATACTCACATCCTAGCAGTTAGACAACCCAGTCTCTCCTCTCTAAAACTAACTTTCTGTGTTTTGCGTGCTGTCGAAATTAGCTTTGTCTTTTACCATGACCCAACTGTCCTTCAATTGCTGATTTTCTCTCTGCTAATTACTAACAAACAGGGATGAACTTATTCAAGATAAACTACTATATATCATAATTTTGAATTTTGGTAGAACATCATGGCAAAGTGTTTTCTCTCCCTTGGAACATGTGAGAGACAAAGCGTTTACAAAATCTGCTTGATACTCGTAGAAACAGTTCCCCTTTGCCCAAGCATGCATTTAATTACAACCAGGAATTGTCTGTAAACCTCTCTTTTAAATAGAGTTTTACCTAAGACAGTATGTCTTAAAAACCTTTTTTTCAGGTTAATACTGTGGAATAAATAAACTCCCAAACAAACACTATTTGTAGCAGATGAATGAAGTGATTCGAAATGCAAAAATGGCTGCAGACAGATTAATGGGCATGAATGCAAGTGAAATGACATAGTGTACTTTCCTTCAAGATGTGATCAGTTGCATCATTCTTTGCATAAGGGAGTTCAAGTTCAGAGGTGCCATAGTTGTTGAGCTGCTAATAATTTCTACCTTCTGTTGCTCCTCCTCTTACTTTCGTAGTTTCCCCCCCATCTCCTATTTGGGCTGGAAAATTCTGCTCATGCTTCTCTCTATGCTTCTGATTCATTGGTAGCACAGATGTGCTTGCAAAGTCTCTGGGGTTAATTAACCTTTGTGGCATCTTTTACATAAGTTTGAAACTGATTTAGACCTTCACCCTGGCTCATAAATATATGAGCCACCTTCCAATAGCTCTCACAGCACTAATTTCTGGTACTCACATTGTGTGCTCTGTGTTTGTTGCCTATTATTTTTCTTCTTGACAGATAAAAACACAAGGCTCTACCTGGATTGCATTCTTTATTTCTTTCCAGAAATCTTCCCAGTTTAAATTACACAGTCAGTAACTTACTTTTGTTGTCACTGTCTCCCTCCATTTTTTTTAACAGAAAAATCTGGAAAAATAGTATAGAGCTGCAAGAGCAAAGTGTACACATGAAAACTATTTTTCCTTGATGTTTGAAATTTGTTGCTTATTAAAGAGCCCTGATCAATAGAAACTGATCTGGAGATTTTCTTAATTTCTTCCCAGACACTGGACTCGATTAAACAAGTATGGCGACTCTAGTTCGGACATGGTACCTCATCGCGAGGAGCTCTATTGAGACCACGTCATACACTTTGAATACCAGCACCTGCTTCTATTAAATTTTTTTGTTATAAGGCAAGATATGTACTCCTGCTCATTTTAGCCACTGGGTGCCACCTAGTCTGAGTTCGTGATGCAAAAAGATTCTTTGATATAAACAGAAATACTCAGTAACGTGGTAAGTCTGTGACTCCAGCAAAACAACAAAGCAGAGCTTCCAACAGGTTATGAGAAAATGTTATCCAGACTTTAACCAACACTAAGATACCTAAACCTTTTGTGTATTACAAATGCCTCAAAAGCGTATTTCTTCAAGTTTATCTTTCACTTTGACCTCCTAGTGTGTTATCCTCAAATCCACAACACAAATGCCTGCAATTATAATGAAATCCTGGAAAACAGAGGAAGTGGTGTTGCCCGGAATGACTTCACAATGGTGAAATTTTTAGATAAGATAAGTGTACACAATAAACTCGAAATTAGACCTCTTGAATTGCTTGGTTTAAATTTCCTGTTCAAGGGACAGCTTTTGTACGAAAAACAAGATATAAACCCAACTACGATCTTCTTTCTGATTTCCCACCAATTCCCCTCTTTGTTTCTTTCCTCTCTGCTGGATACTCCTTAGAGAAATATTGAAGAGTTAGAGGTTTGTGGTGACAGGCTAAACACTAAGCTGGAACTCATTTACATTATACTTTATTCTCTAAAAAACGTGGATTTAGGCAGCTCAAGAATATCTGTAAGTTTGAATGAAGTTTTCTGAATACATTCAGCAGAACAATGCTGGGCAAAAGGGCCTAAGCTCATAGAACAGATGTACATCTCTACCTTTTCTTTCCTTCTCACCATGAATGTATTGATAGGGAACCATCTGATAAGGGCTATTTAGAATTATGCTACTAGTATTTGGATCTAGAATACTGTATGCAGTATTCAAGGAAGTGGAAGTCTTCTGAGATAAGTTCTGTGTTGCTTGCTGATCATTTTCTACTTCATAGAAAACATTTAAATATTTACTGAGACAAGGAGAATGGTGGTTAGTTTCTACGTAATATCTGCATACCATATCTGCATCTGTTCTCTGCCTGAATTCTTTCCAGGTCCTCCAGTTAGCTACTGGGACCTGCTGGGACTACTGTATCTCCTGCATAGTACTAAAAGGCCAGAATACAATATCTCAGGTTTTTCAGTGTCCCTGACATAGAATTCAGTACTTGCAACATGGCTCCTGGGACACCAGATGTCTTGAGACAGATTCCTATGAGGTTTTCCTATATTTTATTCTTTAAAAATTCTAAAATTAACAACATCTCTTTGAATTCTGAAAATAGAAGTTTGTGGGGTTTCAAAATTATTTTTATAAGTCAAAACTGCAGGAAAACCCCCATTATGGCATTTTTTTCCCCAGCATAAATGCTACTAGGATACTATTTGAGGAAGAGTTATGTTGTACTCTTGACCTATGTGGTAGATATTTTATGAATATTTAGAACAGTGGAATTTGCGTCATTGATGACATAGTAAGTTGTACAGCAATATCTATCTGTTCATTCATGCTGGGGAGCCAAAAGTGACATGAAGACTTAGGAAATCCCCTCCATTTCCAAAAGAAACATTTCCTTCTAGCAGCAGAAATGATATGAAGACCTGTGGAGTGATTTCTTGCAAAACATAACACTGCAGAGAAGCATTCATCATTTAAAATCCTGACTGACTTCCAAAAATTCTCATTTTAAATATTTAGATTTAACTAGATTAGCCTAGATTTAACCAGAAAATAAATGCATATGTTGTCAGCCAGGACAAAGCTTTCAGTTAGACATCCATCATGAGAACTTCTCTGGATATGAGTTACTGTTTGATCCTTCTAAAGATATGTTGCCAAACACTCATTATTGCTAAAATGTCAGCAACATTTTTGCCAAGTGTGGGGGAAGTGAGGAATGTAGCCTTTAGACTATAGTAATTTGTCTTCCCCAAAACAATTGCAAATGAATCAAAATTAATATTTTATTACAAACTGGAAAGCGATGACACTCTCCAACTTATCTTACTTTCAAAGGGAATTTATAGCTATTCATTACACATAGTCTTGTGTAATCTGCTCTGAATGAGAGAGCAAACATTCCATTAAATTAGAATTGCTATTAGAGGCCTAGAATAACTTGCTTCATATTGTTTATCTATAATTTGCTTGATCTTGACTTTCTCTCTCTCCAAAACAATAATTAACTAGTGTTTGTGTGAAAAGAAAGGGAAAAAAAGAAATTAACATTAAAATTAAAGGGAATAATCAGATTGCAGAAAACACTTAGCTGCCCAAACCCTTTTTAATTTGATAGTTTAGATATGTTAATAGCCTTAAAATTCTCACCTTTTAGGAAAGAAATTATGACAATATTCTGAGTAAAATGAAACAAAAAAAAATAATAAAAAATCCCCTACCAGAAATCTCTACTGATCTCATACTTCTCTGCATCTGGTCTGGTAGGAGTTAGTAAGAAATTAGAGCATGTAGTCTCACAGACAGAAACAATTAGTATGCAGTACATGAGGGCTTTTTTTTCAGAGATTGCATGATGCAGTCTCTCTGCTGGCTTTAAGATTCACTGAATTGACCTAGTCGTTAGTCTGGAGTAAACATCAGCCATTACGAGAAGTAGTGGAAAAATACAATCATTTTATCTTCAGTTCTCCTATTAAACTTGCATTAAATATATAGACTGCACTATGAAGTTGAGTATTTTGTAATTATTTTTCTATTCTTTGTTTTAAAAGTGATACCGTGGAGTACCATAAGCAAAGGAAATTACTGCCTTTGAAATAAAGTTTCTGCCATACTTTAAGAGGCATCTTATCACAAGTGAAGCAAACTTATTGATAATATAACCACAGATTTATTTATGATTGATTATGTATTTGCATATATACATGTAAGTTCATAATAATACTGGTTTCAAGTACATTACACAGATCTCAGAAGGTGGGCCAAACCTTCCCAGAGGAGAGACCAAACTGATCCCAGAGGGGATGCTTAACCATCACAGAAATGGGAGGGCAGACTGAAATGATCCCAGAGCTGGGTCTAGAGTGGTTCAACAGAGTAACAGAGAGAATCTCACTTCAAAAATGACCCATGACATGAAGTCTAGAGTCAGCCAGAACTGTCCCTGGTGAGGGTCTAAGATCTCCCAGGAAGTTCATGTGGAGAGTTTGGGAAACCGCGTGCAGCATAGGAAGTTCTCAAAGAGAGAAGCTCCATTTTAGATAAAAATTAAGTCATTTTTATATCATAGAGACATAAGAGGACATAAGACACCACCACTTTGAACAACCAATAGGTGCTGTTGATTTCTACTTTTCGCTCGAGTTGGCCAATAGACAATGATGTTTTCTGTTCTTTCAGAACACTTTTTACTTTTCCAGACTCCTTTTCTGTTCTTGCTGTTAGAACAGCCCATGGTAGTTATGAATTCTTACTTTCTTAGGACATTTTCCCTTTTTTCCAGACTATTTTTCACCTTTTTTTGATTATAAATTGTGACAACTGCTGTTTTCTCACTTATTTATGGTGTCTCAGGATGTCATCACTTTCTAGATACCCAGATGCCCTTCAAAGGTGCCAGCTGCAATACTCAGGGATGCTTCTGGTTCATGGGTCTAGTTCCCAGGCTCTCAGCTCCCAGGCTAGCAGGCATTTTCTCTGTCGGTATTTCAGCAGGTATCTTCAGTTTGGTAATTTTCCCCTTCTAACCAGGTCACCTCTCTAGGTCCTCACATCATCATCTCATTCAGAGTGGGAAGGGGAAGTAAAGCTCATCCAATTGGAACTTCTATATTCCGTAGATAAGTCTTGTCCACAATATCCAAGTTTCATTTTCAGAGTGTGATATGGGCAGCACAACAGTGTTGCACACATAAGTTTGTGCTTTTTTAACACCTTACTTGCTAAGACAAAACTAATTTTAGAGGCTCCTTTCAGGCTTCCACCTGACTAGCTGAATATATACTATTGTGGGTATGCATAGTCCATGCTGAGATATACAAGCTATTAGCACAGTGTGCAATGTACTGTCCTATATTTAAAGCAAAGCTTATATGTTTTAATATGTCTATTAAAGCTTCTATGTCAGTATGTGTACAGCTAACAACACCAACAATAGGAGATATTTGTATGTCTAGTCTTTTCTGCTCTTTATTCAGCTGGACACTGAAAGAAGTTTAACACTCTTATGAGAACTTGCTTCCAGCTTCCCCATGCAGACCCTAGGAAGGTCTGTTCCATTTTGGGGTCAGGTTTCTAATATTTAAAAATTCTGCAGGAAACTGGAGATAATAGAGTGGGATTTCCTGTTCCAGTTGCAATAGATCCCTTGTTTGAAGAATAAGTTCTCCTGGTCTATAACTCAGAAGAATACATATATTCTGCTTTTAGATAAAAGGATAATTATCCACCCATAAAAAAAATCTATGGTTTTAATACAATGCTGTGAATGTCAATAAAGTCAAGTACCAGGTTTAAAACTTCCAGTGAAACTTTTAGACTTTTAAATATTTTGAATTCCAGAGGAAACATTAATTTAATCTGAACTGAATTTACTTTGCAAGACAGCACCTCTTGTTCTCTGCTACCTGCTGTTTGATTGCATGTCCACTGAAAACTTTCAGTTTTCATTTTCATTTTAGTATATGGGTGTCATTTTTCATTAAGTATGAAACAGACTGTTCCAAGTTTTTGTGCAATGGCAAACTGTTCTACCAACTGGTTTCCATATCTTTGCATAAAATGTAATTGGTACAAGAGTAACCAGTGTTCTAGTTCACTACATATTTTGGGTTTGACACTTGGTTGTCAAAACCCAGCAGTACTGACTTGTTTCTGATATTGAAAAAGTGATTTCACCTGTTACCAGCAATTCTAGCAGAGAAAAAGTAGAAGTAAACATAGCAAATAAAGATTAATTACCACACAGACACTACACAGAAATAATGCAAAATGTTTGGGGCTTTTCCCAGTGCTGGTCTCACAGCTGTGGTTAACCTACAAGACTGCAGCTGCAGCTGTAATGCCCTCTTCAGTGCGCTCAGACAACTCCCATTTAGTGAGTCCCTCTGTGCTTATCTTACATTTGTCTGTACCAGTAACTCAGCTTTGCTGAGAGACTCCTAACATAACCTCCAGTCTCATGGAAAACGTGAGCCCAGAATTGGCTTAGGACAAAATTTTGCTTCAGTCTTCATCTTCCTTGGCAAGCACTGTGACTGTGTGAATATAGGTTCTTCCTCACAAGCTATGTTTTCAGCAAACAGGAGTGTGCCAAAAGAATGTGGGAGTTTATATTTTGTGGAGGACAGATGTGGAGGAGGGGACTAGGCACTGAAGCTTACAGTCTCATAGGTACCATGCTTCATAAGTCCAGGAGGACTCAGGAAATACAGACACACCAACTCTAGGACTCATTCAGAATAAACAAGTTACTGCCCTAATCAGTTTTACAGTTGAAACCACGTACCCTTTTCCCAGGTGCCATGTGATCCAAACCCTGTATGGAGGCAGCCAGTGTCCAGCTTGGGAATTCATAAAATCACAGAATCACAGAATATGCTGACTTGGAAGGGACCCACAAGGATCATTGAGTCCAACTCTTAACCCTACCCAGGACCATCCCCGAGAGTCACACCATGTGCCTGAGATTATTGTCCAAATACTTCTTGAACTCTGTCAGGCTTGGTGCTGTGACCACTTCCCTGGGGAGCCTGTTCCAGTGCCCAACCACCCTCTGGGTGAAGAACTTTTTTCTAATATCCAGCCTAAACTCTCCCCTGGCATAACTTTAGGCCATTCCCTCGGCTACTGTCACTGATCACCACCTGACTGAAGAGTAGAGCTTAATTTATCTCAACTTAAAGAAGATGTAAAAAATATGGCAGATGAATCACTCTACAAATGTTCACTTCTAGGTGACTATGTCAGATTTAGTTGTCTTCAATACAGACATAAACAATGAGAATTAATTATTATTATGGAAATCACCTTGAGAGTTCCTTTTCCATTACCTGGACCTGGGTCAAAATCAAGAATGTTAATGAATTTGTTTTAAGTTAGTCAAATACAAAATCTATTGTTTCAATGAAATACTCTGAACAATTGGCAAAAAGTTGGAATAATCTGTCTAACTTTATACTTTAATTTCAAATTACAGGGAATGGCAAGGAACAGATGTAGGAGTCCGGGAGATGACCATTGCATTCTGAACATAGCATATTCAGCAATCCTTCTAAAGCCATCTGTGATTTGAGATGTAATTACACAGTAGAAAAGTTAGATATCTGCAGTAATATGCATTTCTTGGAAGAAACTTTCCACAATATGCAGTCCTCTTCTGAAATATCCTTTTTTGAATCATCCTTTTCATCCATGAAAGCTCCAAAACTCAGCACAGTGCTTAGTCTTTTCAAAGACCATGGGTAACTCCAGCAAAAGCAAATGAGTATTGACCAAATACACTGGTTAGTTTTAATGTTTAAAGACTTGAGACCTACATCACAGGTTTTTTTCCCCATTCTTAAATTGTAGTTCTAGAAAATTAATGTTGGATGTTTTCTCTCATATAACCTTAAAATCTTGCTTGTTGACTATTCTTAGTTAAAGCAGCACTGAAATGTTTCTGTTCACCAGATCTTTGCTTGGATCACAACTGAAAATGAATACGGTCATTCTGACATGAATTGCTCACATCTCAGTGAACATCCACCTGGGCTTGATTGGCAGTTTGACCTTATGAGAAAGCTGGGGTTGCTAAGGTGCTATGGGCCAAAACATTGGCAGACCTGTGTGAAGTTTTTGCACAGTGTATAGTCACATTTTTCTGGACTTGAGCCAGTACAAATAACTGTCTGTACTTTCAGAAACACTACATTCTTGCCCTATTTGTTAATTTTAGAGGGATAATGCCTCAAAGGGAATTTTCTCTGTCTCATCTTGGTTCAGAGTTAATGTTTTCATATTCCAATTCTTCTCTAGTCATTAATTTCAATTTCAAAGTGGGAATTTGGTTAATTTAATCTTCTGCTTCCATCTCATATTCCCTTTTTGTTAAAAAACAAACAAACCAACCAAACCAAAAAACCCAACAAAACCCAAACCTGTTGCATTTCTATTTGGGAATGTTGGAGCAGCTCTGGGAAACCAAGGTGCAAGTCTTTCATGTGAATCAAGAAAAGCAGACAATTAATCCCACTATTCCTGCATAACAGGCAAGCAATAAGTTTGTAACTCTGACGCAAGATAGCGGAAAGAAAATCTCAACATGCTAACTTTCATTCTTAGTCTCACTCACACACATACACCCCTACAGAGCCACACACATGCATGTGTTTTTTCTCTTGAGTGCAATTTCCATCCTGATGTGATTATTCTCTACTGATTGTCTCTGGCAGAACCTTCTATGTAGTGAAAATCTATTCGTTGTTAATGGTTATAGTAAAATGCCTTGATAATAATTTCAGTCCTCTACCTAAATTGTAATAACATTATTTATATTATAATCAGCTGTGCATTTCACAATGAACATTCAGTTTTTGCTCAGCTTCAAAGCTTTTAAGCTAAGCAGAATTAATACTTTTATTACTATTATAGTTGTTCCAATGGAATATGTAAATCAGGGAAATTCATAACGTACTGTTTTCAAATACTCAGAACTCCCTGAAATACTTGCAATGCACCCCAAAGCTTCAATACTCTGTTTCTGTCCCAATATGGTCTTCTTGGATATAGATGAAGGTTGAGGATCTCCCCGTATTATTTCCATTTCTTCACCCCAAACCAATGTGATTGAAAAACAGGCAATTCCATGAAGAGCAGAATTAATGAGGCCTGTCACTGAGGAGTGATTTCTCCTTTTGTCTTCTGGGATTTGCCTAAAAGAAATATGGGCTGGAGAGCCAATCCTGTCTCCGTTTATTTTAGATGCACTCCAAAAGAAAAGAAAAAAAAAAAGGAAACAAAAAACCCCAAAACAACAATGAAAAAACAAACAAAACCAAAACCAAACAAAAACAAACAAACAACCCCCCCCCCAAAAAAAACCCCAACCAACCAACCAAGCAAAAACACCACCCACATCAAGTGTCATGGTTTAACCCCAGCTGGCAACTAAGTACCATTCCTGTCATGCCCACACTTATCAATACATCCCAGTTAACCCCATCACTTTTCCTGTCTTTTGATATATACATACCCACAGATATAATTCCCTTAGTCTATGGCCATTCCTATAAAAGTCCATTGAGTTCACTTAATTTAATTAACTGTCTATTCTCACCCAAGATCAAATCCCCTTGAGGTATGTCCTGGACTTCCCAATCCTCCCACATTACCCATCAAGCACACCGAGGTCACTGAGAAAAGCAGTCTCAGGAATGGGTTTGCCTTTGCCTGAGGCAGGAATAACCCATGCTGTTTTCCCCAGCATACTTTTTTTATGTGCACTACAGGAACTTTATCCACTTCTGCAGTACATAAAAGTAATGATTGGGCAGGGCCAGCCTGATCAGCACATCCTCTGATGTTGACTAACCGGGTGGCTTTTACTGAATTTGCATCCCATAATGTTGTAACTCTTTCTTGAATATCTTTTTAAATGATATAAAAACCATTCTCAATTGCTTCATCTGTAATGCAACATGGAGGTGAGTAAAAAGAAGCAAGCTATTCTAAATAGCCTGTGTGGTATCATGTCAACTTTAAACAAAGGGATGTCTAATCTTTAGACTTCAGGCAAGTCTTGGATGTTTGTCACCTGTTTTTTATTTTCTCAGGTTGATTTCTATGATGGAGATATGTTGACCTGCCAGTAACCAGTCTATCTGCTCAGAAGAAATAAATTCTGAAAGAAATTTCCTTTTTCCATGAGAAAAATGGTGGCTTTTACATGTGTTTTACCAGATAGTCAACAGACGAAATCTGTAAATCACAACAGCTAAAATTAATTTCCATCTGAAATTAACTTTCATTCACTTACTGACAAATGGAAGGATACAGTAATCTACTAGAGTAAAAATGGTCTCAACATGCCACTTCCATAAACACACAAAATACTTAGAAGTGATTTATGTATAAATATCAAGACTAATGACATCAGTAGCAGTTGATTTAGTAGGTCAGCCTTTAAAAAATTTTAGTTAGTTTCAGACCAACTTTATCAAACCTTACATAAAGAAGAATAAGCAAGTCCTAAGAAGTTAGTATTATTGGAGATCAATGGTCTATGAGCCAAGGTGATTTAGTATTGCCAAAATGACTCTAATAATTCTGAGCAGAGAAATGTCAACACCATGAGAAAAACATTGGCCAATGAAGAGGATTAGAATATATGAAGTGTATCATTTGGATGCAGAAAGAAAAAATGCTGAAAAAATTAAAAGTATCATTATATATGCATCTTCTGGCCAGTAAATGTGAGCAATTATTTTGGTGGGCTGACCTGCAGGACCTCACTAAGGTGGTAAAGCTCATCTGACACCCACAGTATTATTGTGGGACACCACGGTACCACTGTGGTCAAAGAATGACCTCAGTACAGCAGAACTGGTGTGTGCAAACAAAATGCACAGTGGATTTCTTATCAAGATCATTTTGAGACTTAACAGTGTTGCTGCAGTCAGCATTAGAGAAGGGGGCAATAGTGTTTTAAGGGTTAGAACCCTCAGTGATGTATTTCCCAATTTCTCTTAATAGGCTTTGTAGTTTCTCCTCTTAATTTATACTGGTGTTTATTCAGTGTTGGGGACCCCTGGTGGCCTAGTGGTTAGCATGCAGGACTCTCACCTCTGCGACCCAGGTTCGAATCCCAGCCAGTCCCCCGGGCAGATGGAGCCCGTTAGCCCTGTAAGGCCATCCATCTATGAGAAGGTCACTCTAAACAAACCTACGTCCTGAGGACCTCACTGCCATTGTCCAAGCTTGCTTGGCCCCGGCAGATGAACCTTAGGATTAAAGGGTGGGCTCGGTTCAGCGCAGGCTGTGTCTCACCTAAAAAATCCATTGCGCAGGCTGGAAAGGTAAAAAGACCTTTCCCCAAATCTTCGTTCACGAAGACTGGCCATTATTCAGTGTTCCAAGGTGGGTAGAAATAATCCCCTCTGCAAGATGATGACAGTGGTTTGCAAAAAGACTGAGAGCATACCAATGACAGATCTACACGGTGGTCAGACCAATAATGGGTTAGCTTCAGTGTCATGGCCATGCCATGCAGGTTGAGGACACTTAAAGCAATTCAGCCCTTCCATCAGCAAAGCATGGTGCACCATATGCTGATGGAGGACAGCTGAATATCTGCTAGCCTAGTCGCGGCAGTAGCCCAAGTTCCTGATCACAGGCAGAGTCTAGGGCAGTCATCACTGACTTTGCTATGCATGTGCTTCAGAGTCAGTCCATGCATCTTCCTCGCTGCGAACCCTATGAAAAGTGAAATTGTCTCAACCCCCTCACGCGAGGTTCACTGCATTCACATCGCTTCAGATCAGGTATGTGTCCATTTTTCTACCCTGCAGGCAGAACTAAAGGATCACCAGCTGCATGTTTTTGTGGGGGACAGTGTCATCATGATGCTCCTTCTCCACATCGCAGCGGCTGGGGCTGTACCAACCACTGCCTGTGTCATCTGTGATCTTTGCCTCCCAGCATGACTCGGTGAGTCAGGCAGGCTGCCAGGATGACACAACCATATGGCCTCTGATCAAGGAGTAAGTTCCATTACAGCTATACACTGTTTTTGCTGAGCAACACTGACATCCCTTCAATATGTTATCTATCTGCCTCTGCTGCTATCCAGAAGTTGGGAGCAAACTGGAATGATTATCCCAGTGTGACTAAAACTGACACATGTCCATAGTATAAATAGAAAACAAACCACCAAAAAACTATATAAGAGGTCCCAGACAATTTACATCAGAATTCTCCTTGGCTTTGTTTTAGTAAACCTTATTGAAAAAACAGGTACTTTTATGTGTATATACATATATATATATATATATATAGGAGGTCTTCCTGGAAAATGGCATCTACGTAAATTAGCATTGAACCCTAACTTGTGAAAAACCAAATCCTAATCAATAGGACGTCAAATACAAATTTCAGCAGATAGTCAAGCAACAGGGAACAAGATAGCAGAATATGAATCAGATTGTTAATATAGTTAGGATGGCAACTTTGAAACTCTTCAGTGTCTTGAAAAATGCTAATGAAAGGAAAGAGGCAGTTATAGACCTGGAAAGCTCTCATTAAAAAGATATTGAAAAATAGGAAAGGATTCGGAGGCTTCTCTGGGGTGGTTGGTTGTTTTTCTTAATTAGTCCATGCTGATATTGTAAAAGTAGAAACAATTAGATCCACTGAAGACTATAATGAAAGAAAAAAAATTTAATCTGAGACCAAGAAAAAGAATTTGAGTTTTTAAAAAATATTTTTTTCTCTGTACTTTTAGAAAGCATTTTCCTGCCTATGCCTTACTTCAAGAGAGTAAGGTGAGGAATTTTGTGCTTTAGAAATTTACCAGCTGTGTCAGTGACAACTGGCAAAAAGGGATCTACACATATTCTCCCTTTACAAAATGGTACAATGTGATTTGAGCTGGCTCAGAATTTACAGATTATTGGTGCATTTGTGGAGGGTATTAAGTTTTTATTGCAGTAGTTTGAGAGAGAGTTTCAAAGAGAAGTACAAGTTCAAAGCTAGATTGAAGACTAAGCTTTCCATTTTGGAAATATTTGAAGGGAAAGTGTAATATTGGCCTTTGTTTTGTGTAATTTTACTATTTTTCTAATATTAGAAGAAGCAAACGATTATTTAGAGGAGAACAAAACCCATTATTTCATCATGAAAATGCCAAATGCAAACTGGGAAAACTAAAAAATGCAAACCTTGGGAACTGCATATATGAAATCGAACCAGAAACAGGACGTCTACTTCATAACATAAAGATGAAACAATTTTTTTTACTACAGTCATAAACATCATAACAAATTTTTCTATCCTTTTGGGCTCAAAAAGAGGAAACAAACACTATGTTGGTACAGTTACGAATGCAGTACTTGGTACAGTATTTTTGATACAAAGTATTTAGTACCCATTTAACACTGAACAAATGAAACTGAAAATATGAAGTGGTATAGGAGAAAGAACAGAGCTGAATTGGTCAATAATATAATTCTGACGGTTCATTTCTTCCACCATGGCTTCTAGTTTCTCTCTCTTATGTTTCCTGAGATTTCCCTATTGTTCCTGCTTATTTTGATTCACTGTGGTTTTTCTCTTCTTCAGGGCCATCTGACCTCATTAAATACTGTCTCATAAATCACAGAGAGTGAATCGTCTCTGATCTAGTTATTGTTGGCAATCTTTCAGAAAGCAAAGTCATCTATCCTTATTTTCAAAAATGGCATCAATGCACTCAGCTATATAAATCTCCCCTTCCCTCCCTGCAAAGAAAACAAACATTGACAAGAATAAGAAATAAGGGATGAATTCTGTTCAAAATTGAAATTGAATTCAAATAGGAAATAGCAATTTTTTTGTTGTTGTTAAAGGAGCACTTATTTACTACATACCTTATGCATAAATACTAGTTTGATGTCTGCAAAAATTAATAAAGTGTCTTTATCTCACAATTAAACCAATACTGATCTGAGATTACAGCTCTAGGTGTCTTACAGATCCTTGTGCAGAGCATGTGCTCACCTGTCTTACCAGTCTTGATTCAATACACATTTTTAGCTTAAGGAAAATAGGAAATCATACCTTACTTGACCCGAGCAGGGTAACAGCTGCTGTCATGGGTAAAGATTGCTTGGCTTAAACCCTAACCAGACATAATGATGAAATCTGACCCAGCAAATGCTCTGGGGTAGTTTTGTTTGCCAAACTTGAACAAAGGTGAGACAATACATACAGACAGTGGTGTGAAGTGTTGGAGTGTTTATATGAGCATGGGGTTGTCTAGACACTTTAAAGCAACGGTAAAATCAGCTCTAATTGCATCAAATTAAAATTGAAGGGAGAGGGTGAAAAGCAATGGGAGGGCTTAGCAGCAAAACAGAGGTTAGGTTTATCAAAACTGAGTTGCTGAGACACTCCTGTGTAATGCCTTAGCAAAAAGCCAACAGACAGTCTACTCAGCTGCTAGTAAATAAGACACTTCTTGTGAGTTTGAATGAAAATTTTAAACTTCTTTTTCCTTGTAGTAAAACCATTCCATATACAATTACCAGGTTATTGGAGAGTCATCATGCCCAGATGGCTTTTAAAACAGGTGTGACAGCGTTCGCTGTAATTTGTGGGGAAAAGGTCAGACAAGATTACAGACAAGTCTACTGTCTGCCTTCACCAGCACACAGGCTCATGATGCCCTAGAGAGTGGAAACAAACCCTAACAGTGTACATAAGGCAGCCACAACCTAAAAAAAATTAAGAAAAGGATTTTTTTGTTCCATAGGTTTTGCTTTTGCTTTAAGAAAGGGTAAAAGCTATACTGGCAAAAGGACCTTCTGCTGGTATGACTCCTAGGCCTTCTTCCAGCATAGCTCAATCAGCAAAATATATCACTTAACTAACACACTGATGTGAGCCAGTAAAACTTCTAAGTCTAGACCTCTACTTAGCATCCAATTCCAAATCCAATCTGGGGAGATGCTATGTGTTCATATTAAAATCCTAATTGGCCATGACTAAGTGATAATAATTATAAACATAATGAATCTAGACAGCATAAAACCCAGGCTTATTGCTTTGCATTCTGATACTATCTCGGTACAGCCAAGAAGAGTGCCTGGGATGCATCTTCTTTGTGAAAGCTACTTATAAATTATTTTAAAAAATGAACTGGAAGATGAAGGCTGCTGGAATATCCCCAAAGCCAAAACCCAGAACCTGGTCAGCCTTTCTTGACCTATCACTGAGGAAACTCATGATAAGATGATTATGAACCACATGTGGAAAAGGTGAATCGTGGGATGCATAGAAAGCAGATAATAGTTTTTTCATCACGCCTCTCTGCAGAGCAGGGATTTCTGTCAGCAGCTGAGAGTTTTGCCCTTCAAGCATGTTTAACCTCATAGAGTGAAAATCTTTCCATGGTGTTTGACCCTTAGAGATTTTAAATTATTGTGCTCCTCCAGATGTGACCTTCCCTTCTCCACACCCAACAAAGGCAGCTGGTGAAAGGACCAGATCGCTCTTCGCTATCATAAATTCCATAGAGAAGGTCTAGGGAAAAGGGAAATTCCATGAGATTACTCAAACTTTATACAATTTTTACTCTCCCTGTGGAATGACAGGGGATAAAGCATGGAGCCAAAAAGAAAACCAAAACAGCTCAACATTAAACAGAAGAAAAGGAATGAAGAATTTTAGGGGATTTCTGGGTTTTTTCCCCAATGATTTATAGAACAAGGTCAGCTTTCTCAAAAAAAAAAAAAAAGGAACATTACTAAGAGAGTATCTCCTAGAAATGAGAAATTGTTAACGGGGTTCAAAACCAGAAATTTAACAAGGTCATTTAAGTCCATCTTAGAGAAAGGGAGCAACAAACATATGCTATAGAAATTGCCTGCACCAAAGGAAATTAGGCAAAATTTTAAAAACAGGATACATTTATTAAACAAAATATAATATTAAGAGAGGAAATTTGAGCTGTTACTCCAAACAATTTGCAGAAGGATTTAGGCAAGGATTTGGAAGGAAAGTAACCTAATCTGACATGCTAATTAGAGGACAAATGTTAAGACAAAAGACTCCAACTATTTGTTCTTTTTTTTCTCAAAATGTCTTGTTATCTTTCATAGAAAGAATTGCAATTCACTGTAAATAATTTTTAAAACATGTATTATTGACTCAGAACTAGCCAAGAATTAATTCTTTCATGATTACTGGACTTCAGCTAGCAAATATTGTGCACAATTTCTAAACTCAAGATGCTCAGCTGCTAAATGTAACATGTCATACTTAGACACCAGTGATATACCAGAAAAAACAATCTCCCTATTAAAAGCTGATTGTGATCACAGTTTTAACTGCAGTTTAGATGCTAAAATGAGAAAAAGAGAAATTTTGGAGTCTACTTTAATGTTTGCGTATGAAAAATACTGATAATGGGGAGATTTTCAGATTTTTTGAGAACTCAAGGCTTAATACAATTGATAGCTGGAGACTGAAGCTAGTAAAATAGTGCTAGAATTTAGGATTCATCATACTGGCTAGCCATGTAGTGTAGGTGTAAAATTTTCATTGCAGTTTTGAAACCTGGTAGGCGTATTGAAGTGGCACAACAGGAATGGTCTCTTTGCACAGAGATCCCTTATCGCTGTTCAGCAGACTCCTGGCCAAAGTTGTATAGCAGTGACTGACATCAGGTATTGATATAACAGTGTGGGCAATCACATCCTTGTGCCTGAGACCCCAGTTTGGACCTAAGAAGTGTACTAGTAAAGACATATTAATCAGTTTCGATGTTCCTCATGGTCTCCTCTAAGAAAGACACATATCTCTGTATTGTTCTAGACATTTGTACATCACTTCCTTCTCTGCTTTTGACCAACATTGGTAACACAAATATCAGATAATTTCTTACAAGCATCATGAAGAATTTTTTTCTTTCCATTTGGTAATATCCTTCTTAAAATATTTCTGGGGATTATTTTTTTGTTAACTTGTTTTCTCCTCTCAGTTATTTGAGATTGGTCAAAGGTTACAGTTTTAAGCAGATGAAAGTAACCGTTACATAAGAATAATTACAAAATAAAATGTGACCCATATAACCTAGGAATCCCCAAGACTTGACTCTATTTGTTGTTTATTTTATTATTCCTAAACATCTGTGTTTCATAATGTGATATCCAGTTCACAGAAAAGCCATAACATTAAATAGTACATACACCTGAAAAACAACAGCAATAGCAATATTTACAACTGAATAGAAACTGAAAGGCAGCTATTAGATGATTTGATTTTTCACTTTCATCCTGTAGCTCCATTGCTTTGTGAAGCATTTCTACACTTTGCCTTTAGAAAGAACACATAATTTATTCACAAACAAAAATGTCCATCTAGTTTGGTTTGAACCCCTAAATCTTTAATTGGAGTAACTGCATTGGCGTTTTCTTTGCTTTTGTATTCATGTGTGACTGTGTACATATACGATATATAGTATAAGTGTAGGTAGCTGTAGAAGGATAGACACAATTCTTCTCTCCTGTGATACATTTATGTTATTCCCTAAAACACAGTCTGCTGTAGTACAATAGTTCATGTCAGACTGACTTGGTACTCCAAAGATAAAACCAGTCCCTTTATTTTTAGAAATACACAAGTACAGGAGAAGAAGGATCATTTTTTCCCTTCACTTAGACAGCAATAAGAACTCATTGTAAAATGCATGGTTAAATTCCATATCTCATCCAGTCCAAAATCTTCTGCCTGAGGGATTACCTATGTAATAGAGGAACTAAAATGAATAGTAATGTAACATATACGTCAAAGTAAATACTTCCTACAATAGCATAGGAGTTAGTAATTTAAACTCATTTTAGAGGCAGTCCTAGGATTAATGGCAATGAATGATGCAGATACAGGCTCACTGGGGTCTCGACCGAGACAACAGTGAAGTTTACTAGGAGAACCATTGAACAAAAATCAAGTTGCAGCAGTGAGGCCCTGATGGAAGTTGAACAAAACTGAATAAATGAAGCCTCTCTCCCTCTCTAACATTCATCAGAGTCCAACAATCCCATTGTAATTGTTCTTAATTTTTAGAAAAAATGTTATTTTGAAGAAGAGGAAACAATAGAGATTTGTCAACAACTGATATTGCCTGCTGAACTGCTTGTCTGGAGATACATATGTTGAATGCACTCCTTTAATGGCTATAGAAAAATGAGGGAGCTAATCCAACAAGTATCAGTGAAATAATCTGTATTCACAAAACTGTCCTAGTTACAAGTGTTTGTTCCCTATTCATTCGGCATTACCTCTAATTACCTTCTTAATCTGCATTTGTTTCCCTGATTTTCTTCCCATAGAATGGTAGAGTAGCAAGAAGCACACACTTGTGCATTTGCATAGTGTAACATGAACTCTTCCCCTTGTCAATGCCAGTGATACAATACAAGGTGCTCATTCCATCCCTTGCCAATCTCTAGCCTCCTTCGAACAAATTCTGAATTATGTGTTGTAAGATACTGAAAATATACATACACGGTACTTCTACTTTGTAGAACAAAGCCAACAGCAAAGTCTGGATTTCTTCTTCCCCTTGGGGAGAAGTTGTTGAAAAAGGATATTTTTTAGAAAAACAGTTCTTAAATTTAAGTCATTCACAGGCCACCATCTCTAGCTCAGCACTCTTTCCATTGACATTTTCCAGTAAACATAACTTCCTTGATCAACATGTGATGGAAAGGCCTCATAACTTGCTGAGACTTGAGAACTTTCACATGTTGACAGGCAGGTAATAAGTATAACCCTAGCAAGTAGCAGGAGTGATGGCTGTCAGCAGGAAAGTTAAGAAGCAGGAAAGCTGAAGGCTTAAGGGGAGGTATGTTAGAAAAAAAGTAAAGCCAGGTCAGTCTTGTGACAGGCATCAGCAAAAGCAGAAGAAAATGGGTCTCAGGAGAAACTGGAGTAAAACAAACTTTCCTGTGTAAAACTCATGATGATGTGGTTGTTTTTATAATACGCTTGGTACCACTGTGGTGTAGGCATAGTTTAGCTGCGAACTTTTCACACCAGATCTTGTAGTGTTATACATGCTAAAAGTTAGGCACAAGCGCTAGCCATGAGTAATGTTTGTTATGTGATGTAGACGTGACTGACACTGTGGCACTACCCTTAGGAGGCATTCAAAGGCACAGACACTCGGGACTGAAGAAGAGGAGAAAATAGTGTTGCTTGCAGAGCCTTCGTGATGAAGTAGATTGCGGTTTACCATATTGTTTGGTTATGATTGACTTCTTGAGATAGGATGTATTGTAAAGAACCCTTCAAAGAAACTAAGCAGAAAAAATAAGGAAAATGGTAAAGGTAAAAGACTTGCAGTAAATAACTTCAAAGGAATTAGAACTGCAAAAGTTGAGCTAATAATAGAGAGAAAACCACCCAGTCTGACTTCATAGATAATTGAGTGGATTACTCAGCATATAAAATCAAAGAGATTTTAAATCTTGAAGAGCCTGGAAAGAGAAGCTTGACTGAAGCAAATGTCAGCAAGAAGATGACATGCTGGCAAACACCCACAGAAAGCTGGATACCAAACAGGAAAAAACCATTCTTTCTTCCACCTATTAAGATAACTGGCTGAGAGTGGCTGGGGAACCTTACAGCTTTCTTTGTTTAGTCCAAGTTTGTTCTCTATTCTCTGTTCTAATTACATTATTCTTTGTACTTTTCTCTAAATGCCCTGTACCACTCAGGAACGAGTAGGCTATGCATTTTTACAGATGCCTACATTTTGAAAGAGGAAACTAATAAACTTCAGAAAGGATACGCCATGTACAGGTGCCAAATATGTTTGCTCGTTCATGCATCTTGAGAGAGACTGCAGAGCTCCAACAAGCACTTCATTTCTGAGCTGAGGCAAAGAGGCAAACAGCTGCCTCTGCCCACAAACTTCACGAGAGTGCTTTCTCTTCCCCAAAATAGATTGCTTATTGGAAACTAATAGTTCTAAAAGCAAACACAGGAAGCTGCTGGAATTAAGTCATGTGTGCTTTTCAAATGTTATGTTTTTCAAATAATTTTTACACAATACTTTTATTGCTTTTTCTAATGTTTCCCAATGACTCTTTGTTTTAAGCAAATGTTTTACATTATTTTATCACTTATGGTAATGACATGTTACGTAAAAGTTTTGTTTCAGAAACAGTTGAAAGGTCGTGAAAAGTCTTTCCACATAAAATTAAAAGATTCTTTTGCATCACTGACTGATTTTCTATGTTAGGGGTAAGTGCTAGCTGGCTTTCTGTATTTTCACTCAGATTGCTTAACCACCCAGGGTTTTTCCCCCTTCCATAGCAAGGCCAGAAGACCTGATTCTTTAACAAATGACCTGGGATTTATGGATTTCAGGAGGATTACTGTACCCTAAGCCAATTCTCAGTCCCCGGGAAAAACTCAGTTCTGTGGAAACTTCTGGTGTTTTGTTTCTTGCATATGGATTTCTTTCACTGCTTCCCTAAAGAGAAATGTGATGAGAATAGTGTTGCTGAGTTCAGTCATCCATTGATTTAGTTTACATCAATAAATCAAGGAAAATTTTATACAAGTTTGGCATTTGGCAATTCAAGGTACTCTTTCTTGATTTCCATGGAGAGGAAATGGGAATTTTGTACTACCTGGAGCTGTGACATCCTTTAATAGGTTTCTGCTCTGAATTCCTGCTCCAGGAAAGATGGACGTGGCCCGTTTTCTGCAAAGTTTATTTATGACCACCAAGAAAATACAAAAAATAACTGTTATTCATCAGAAATCTAAATTGTCTACCAGTCTCTATTCTGCAGTCTCTGCAAATGGATGGCTACAAGTTTCTATCACTATTTAATGGCAGAAGGAAAAAAGAGCTGCTTTTAATTAAAACCGAAAGACATTACTTCTTTTGACCACACCGACTTCTAAATTCAACTAGGACCATCTAGGAGACGTGGAAAGTATTCTGCCCCCCTGAAGAAGAATGAGGGGTTTTTTTCCAGTCCCTTGTTACTGGCACACACCATACTGTTAGCACTGCTCTCTGGAACATTCAGGTTTAGAAAGTTATGATTCACTTAGCCCCAGTGGTTTTACATGTGCTGTGGTGTGCTACAACATTGTGCAATGAGGAATTTCCACCAGGGCTGCAACCTTCCAGCCATCTGCCCCTCAAGAGTCCAAATGACACATAGGTCTTGCACTAGAGGTCAGACAGTTCCTATATACCTTTACCCATCTGTTATTTCAACACAGTTTCTCTCAATTTATGTAGTAAGCAGAATTAATCTATAATTGTGGGTATCTATAACTCTCACTAACCAAAGAAACTATGTAGTTTGAATATTGCCAACAAATTTATCACCTTTCAAATAAAAAATCCACATAAGATTACTCTTTCCTAGACATCAGAAAAAAAATTAATAACATGGTCAAGTCTTTCCAAGTAAATTTTACTTTTTGTAGGGTTAGAATTTCAACACTGACCCCCAACAACCCCCTCTCATTACAGTGGTAGTCAGATAAATCCTGAGTATGAAGAGATAGAGAAAATATGTGCTCACTGGAAGCAACAACAGAAAGGCTGACTTGATCTATCGTAAGGTCAACATCCACTTCAAGCCAAGACAATTTTGCTTAAAATATCAGAAGCCAAAATATTGTTGAGATGAGATTTATATGTAATAACTGAGTCTTGAGCTGTCAGCCCAAAACAAATGCATCATTTTCCTCTCATCAAAGAGTAAAAACTTTTCCCAAATGTCAAAGCTACAAGGCTGTTGGCAGAAGAATTACCAGATAAAATTGGCTCTCTATCTGCTTCTGTTTAGCATATCAGTCTGTGGTATAACTTCAAAGGCTACATGTAAATAAACCTCTGTATATTATTTGTTGACCAGCAGGAGTGGATGAAGTAAAACCCAGAGGCTGGAGTTATACAACCGGTACCTGAAGTCATCCTAATGTAGAGGTAGACAAGGCAAGGTGAAAAGGGAAGTCACTCCTACAGCATCAGGTTAGCCATCTCTCTTTTGTTTATCACAGATAGCATGTTTCTGGTGGTTATTTAATTTTTATGAGTCTAAAGGAAGAGGTAAATTGATTAAAAGGGATTCAGATTGATATCCTTACCAGTTTTCATTTTGTTGGCAAATCCCACAAACATCTTTTCACTATCAGTTCATTGTCTGGGGAACAAAATGGGTCTCAATTTGTTTATGTAGCTTTACAAATATTTCCAGCTGTTTTTTTTCCTAACTGCTTTCTATGTGGCCTATAATGTCAAAATTATGAGGATAAATGTCCTAGGTCAAGTCCTTTTTATGAAACTCCATCTATTCTAAGCATTACACTAGGATGAATGAGGACTTTTATTTTTACATTTGGAAAATAACAATATGACAGCTTAATTTATTCCTTTCAAGTCAATATATTAGAAGCCTCTGTCTACTAAGTCTTCTTTTTATTGGTAATTAGTTTATTCTATCAAACACTTTTATATATATATGTGTGTGTGTGTACATATATATATATCAGCTGAACTGTACCTGAGAATTGACTGATCAGATTCTAAGAATTATGTAAATTAAACTGAATGACAAATCTGGACTTATAAAAGCAGCATAGCAAGGAAAGCAATGGAAACACATTGACCTACAACACTTGGGGGAATCCTGCTCTACGACTTTGTTGTAATCCTTTCTGAAAAGATATTTTTTCTGTTTTTCTCTTCTGCATCCTGAACTACTCATAAATTTTCAGCTCATTTCCTGAGTCATTCTTCATTCTCTCTTCCATTTGGTGAAAGGAGAGATATATTTTCTTCTATTTCCCTTCTCAAAAGAAATAGGCATCCAACACTTTTCTAATTGAAACACAAAAACCACACCCAGCTGGTAGCCTCATTTCTTCTCTGTTTTGTCTCTTCCTCCCCCCATTATTAAAATGATCTAACTGCTTTGCCCTACTCTCATTTCCAGTTGAAGAAAACTCCTCCTACTTTCATCCAGAGAAAACTTAGCAGCTGAGCAGCACCACTCAGCCATTGTGCTTTGGCATGTTTCCAGTTGCCACAGATTATCATGTATTTTTTTCTGTTTGCTTGTGACCAGCATCAACACTGTTAGAATTTCTTTCTTATTTTTACCAATGAAGAGACTTTATCTCAAAGCTGGTTGTTTTAAAATGGCCATTTATCTAGAATCCTTTTTTTTCTGCAGATCTCCATACTCATGTCATTTTAACTCTCTTGAACAACTGTGAAAAACAGGAATGATCTTCCAAAATATTCTACTCTTACATGTCTGATAGTGAAAAGTTTAAACAAATTGATAAGTACAATACTGAGATTTCCTTTTCCTTTGGAAAAGGGTACTTGAATTGTTGCTTATATGCCTTCCAAACAGAGACTTACAGCACTCAGGAGAAGGATTGTTTCTGAATTTGCCAGTTTTTCTTAATATTTAGTACAAACCTTATGCAAACCTACTAGAAATATCCATTCAATTTAATTTGCCTTACCTGCGAACACAATAATGTGGTTTGAAATCTGGCTAAATGATTGTAAACATGGAGTAATGATAAACAGCAGCACACTGAATCAGAGAGGTGTCTAATGATGATACATCTGCTCCTGTTTATCTCCTTCATTTATGATACCCAAAAGGAAGAAATCAGCATGCAGATGATAGCAATCCTGACTGGTATAAGCAGAGGAATGATACAAAGGTGCACAAACAGAGCAGAAACACAGGTAGAAGATAATTACATGGAATCCAATTTGTAAAGAGGTGCTTCAGCAATGAGAGGAAGAAGGCTATAATCCAAAATACATATATACTCAGTAGGAGGAAGAAATGCAGGAAATCGTAAAGCCAGGGAAAATCAATTACCACTGAAAGACACAGTGCATTTTTTTAACAAATTGCACATAGAGAGGAGCAAAGAAAAAAAAAGAGCTCTTTCTATCAGTCTCATCTCGAATAATGTTTGTAATGTTTCGATTTTAAGGAGAGAAAGGGTGTCAAAGTATTGAAAAGGTATATTGGGTTTAGAAAGGAGTGGGAAGAATTCTTACAGCAAGAGGTAATTTTGAAAGTCTCCTTCTCCTTTCCAACTAAAGGATATTGGTTATTGAAGACATTTACTTTCTTAACCTTCTGAGGTATGAAAGGAATTATGCTTTTCTACGGCTTGTTCCTTTAGCATGATGGAGAATGAAGATATAGGTGGTATATTACCTTCAGGGATTTTTGGAAGGTGGAGCCTTTAAAAGCTTTTCGAAGTCAGATTTTTCTCTCAATTGCAACACTGCAATGTCAAAAAGATCTCTCCTTATGTCCGCTTTTATTTAGTGCTACTTTTCTGCACTATAAAAAGAACCATCAACGAGGATAGGCTTCACATTTCTCATAAAATATTTTGTAACACAACTTTTTCTGATGAGCCCTGAATTTTTCTGGCAATTTACCTACATTACTGACATATAGTTGCTTTTATTGGCTTGATACATTTTTTCATAAATAGCAACCACATACAGGATTTTAATATCAAGTCAAAATTACTGTTATGCACTTTTGTGCTCTTTGTTGCCTCTCTAAACTGTATTTTATAAATTTGGGATATTTTTCTTCTTTAACTGCCTGTAATCTTTCCAGAGCTCTAAGCTTCCATATGTTGGTAACCACAGAAATAATTTTCCTATAGTACTTTCTAAAATTTGTTTAAGATGGAAAAAAACTAAATGTGACAAAATTATCCCCTTAAAGAATTCAATCCCTTCGTCTTTCAAAAACAATTGCATTTGAAAACAAAAAGGTATGTTTTGAGGAAAATCCATAAGTGCTGAAACTAGTAGCAGAACATACCCATAGCAGGGCAGAAAAGTTTGGTTGTATAATTGAAGTCCATAAAGACAAGATAAACGAGTGGTAGGATTTTCTAAATTGCTATTAGGAAATATTAGTGGCCACAGCACCCAACCTGTCTGAGTTCAAGAAGTGTTTGGACAATGTTCTCAGGAACAGGGTGTGATTCCTGGGGTGTCCTGCGCAGGGCCAGGAGTTGGATTCGATGATCCTGATGGGTCCCTTCCAACTCAGCATATTCTATGATTCTATGATAAAAACCTTTAAAAGCCTAAGGCTCTGAAAGCACCGTAATTGCTGTCACGTCTAAACTTGGCACCTTGTTTCTCCAGGGACGAATTAGCTGATGGTATGAACTGGCTCAGATTTGAATTGTCAAAGCCTGACCCTGCGTTTCATACTTCCAAAGGAGTCCTCTGTCTTAGGAGCAAAGGAACACAATGGAAGAGGGCCTTTGTTTAGAAAGTTTGCCTATGTTATTTGTTTCTTTTGTTTCTTCTGTTTATTGCAGACCCTGTGATTCAACCATATTTTGCTGTCCAGGGTCCACTGCACTCACTCCCCACTGATGTGGCCAAAGAAAGGTGCAGTTGGGAACAAAGTAGTCCTCTTTCCAGTGCCAAGGAAAACATGGAAAAATTCAATAATATGTGGGTATGTGTAATAGCCTTGCTTCCAAAACCACTGCTACTACTTTTCTTCCACTGACTTTCAGGCTATAGGCAGTAGTCAGCCCCCTGTGGTTTAAATGAGCTTGTTTTCTGCTGCACTGGAACAGAACAAAGACAAGCTCTCACCACTGCTTTAGCTGAGGGGCACTAACAGATGAGCCCCAGGTGTAAGCATTGCAACTTCTGCATAGCTTTACCCAAACTACATGGAGAATATTTAGCTCCTCACCGACTCAGAGAGAGCAAGAAATAACATGAGAACAAGAGCCAACAAAAGAACAAGAGCATGATTAGCAATGTCTGCTTATGTTGTATGTAGGCAATATATATGTCCTTTCGTGAGTAATGAGCAAATTATACTTTTATCTCTTATCATTTATTGGCCAAAACTTTGTAATTCTACTTACACAAGATCTGGAAATACATCTCTTTAAAAAATCTTCTTCTCTTCTATTGTCAGTTTAGACCTATTCAGACATTTGAATCTATAGAAAAACAGTGGTAACATTCATGCAAAAAGAGCTGACAACTACCTGACGCTGGTTTGCAATTCGAGGCATTGTTTGCTCAATTCTTTCTGTTGCAGCACACCACGCTAACAGGCATGATCTTTAAATGATTCTTCAGTACATCCTTCTCTGCTCCTTCTGAATTAGTTCACAGTTGGAAACTTTAGTCCACAGTTGGAATTCTTAAACTGGGTCTGAATCAAGCTTAATAATCTTCCTATATGGACACATGGCTGATGGCAATCCTGTGACTGTGCATGTCCTGCTTGAGTAACTTAACACTTTAACCCCTTTCCTTAGGGATTCAGCCTCTTTCTAGATGTAGATTCTCTGTGAGATCTGACTAAGATATTTGTGGCCTAAAATTTACACATGAAAATTATTTCTGTATGAACAACACTACTTTAAACCATAGCACTCAAAGCAACTTCCAGGGACAAAGTCACTGTTCAAAGTGTGGAATACAGTTTCAGGTGGAAAATAAGTATAAAATAAAACACTAATCCTTTTCTTTTTCCACATATTTCATATTTTTCTTGCTTCAGATCAGCGCTGTCATAAAGAAAAAGATGTCTTTGAAAAGTATACACTGGCATGTGTAATTAGGAAAATGTTTTGACATACTTCAAAAATATGTTTCCAATGGCCAGCTCTCACATCCTGTTGCTGATTTTGTTTTGGTTTTATTGTAACCAGCTTGCTTTCTCTGGAAATATTTGAAAGCTGCACATTTCCAGATACCTGATCTGAAACCTGATAACTGGTTACTACCAGTTTATTGGTAAATACTATACTGAAATTGCAGATTTTAAAATTGTCACATTGTGAATCTAATTGCACTTATTGTTACTTTTTAATATGGGAAGATTAAGCAATCACAAATAAGTCACTGGGCTGTGCCTTTTCACATTATCCTGATATATTTAGAGCAAAGAGGAATGTAATTGGTGAGACCCACAAAGTCATGCTTAATAAACTTTAATAAGCAAGTGCTCTTTCATAACTTCGCAGCACATTTTTAACAAAATAGCTCTTACTTTGAGGTAATACAAACTCATGTAAATCTTCTGCCAATGCATCATTTGTAAAAGAACTAAATCTGAGCAAGATACTTTCTAGAAAGTAGAGATGGCAAATACTGCAACTGCCCAAAAAGATATTTCTTCTTAAACATATTCAGATGACAGACAGCTTGGAAGCACTACTTCAGCTCAGTATGGAAAGACTTATTGTGGTAAATCACAAATCATAACAGTAATGGAGAAACATTGTAAATGAGTCTATGGACAGACAAAGGAATTAGGATACCAGATTTTCCTCTTTTTTTGCTGTTTTTCTAAAACCACAGCAGAATTTTATACATGTAAAAAGTTTTCTATGATTTGTGCTGTTTCTTTCATGCAGGACAAACTAATGGGTATCTCTGGTTGAAAAGTCTCATCAGAACAACTTCTTTACGAGCAACGACTTGTGACACATAGACACTACATATTCCCTGAGACAGCATGATGAAGGGATCAGTGATGGGAGAGAAATCTTGACAAGATGTATGTGTGAAGAAGAATATCCCATTCTTCAAGATTAATTATTATACTCCTAGAAATGTATTTTACAAAATTCCTTCCTCTGCTGGTGAATAGCATAGGTTGTCAATGAAGAATTCTGCCACCTATCTGTATGAACAGTAGTATACTAAAAAAGACTATTATTTTTCCTCTAAGAAAAAAATATGCCCTATGCTTGTAGTTTCAGTTGGCACTGAATACTTCCTGGAGCATGTCATATTCAGGTTATGCCTGAAAACCATTTTCTGAATCAGTAAAAAGTATCAGACTGGAAAAATTTCATTTTACTTAACTGGCTAGCACTGATTTAATTCTTACTCACTAGGAGTCCAATTTGTCTTGACGCAACATCTATTTCCAGTAAAGAGACCATCAGAATTGCTGTTGCCAGGAAATGAGGACTGAATTGCACAGTATTGCATGACTCGTTCTTCAGTTTGCTTCACAAGGTTTAGTGCAGTGTATCCTGCATTTTGTCTATGTTAGCTGTATATAACTGTTCGTTCTGAATTTATTTAAGACTCACTGGACCAAATTCACTGTTTTATACTGTTTGAACTATATCAGTAAATCAAACCTGCCATAAAGCTACTCATTCAACCAAGTACTTCAGACTTGTCTGTGACCATTTCGTGCTATGCATACAGAATCATCAAAGCCAGTAAAAGGATACAGGTAAATCTAGATAAGAATCTGCCCTCATTTAGGGCCAGTTTTAAAGGCAAAGCAGTCTTATTATGTTTGACAAGTCATTAAGAATGGTATATGAAAAGGCAAAAGGAGGAAACTGATTCTAACACAGTAAATTCTTCTGGACGACACCCACTAGCAAAGATCATTCAAACAGGACCAGTACTTCCCTCCACATTTGCTTCTGTGTTTTCACACTGGCTAAATTAATGCCTATTTGATTTGGAATAACACAAGTGCATGCAACTAGATTACTTACAATTAAACCATTTTTCTTTCAGGGAGAACACAAGAAACAGTAAAGTGTGTGAAGGTAGAATATTATGAAAGTATGGATCATTCTAGCTTCCTTCACACAAATGTAAGTTGCAAGTTAAATTTCAACAGGCCAGTAGCACTATGCAGAGAGACTAGACTATATCTTTTTTAAATGATTCTGTGATATTTTCTCATAGAAAATGTCAAAGGATTTGCATAGTGTAAAGAAAAAGACTATTGGAGTCAAAGACAACACTTTGCTCATTGAAGAAAGGTTTTCCGTATAGCAAAGCTTTTATTTCTTCCTACAGTACAACTATTACAGATAATAGCAGAGAATATAATTCAAAATTAAGCTTATTCTAACCTTGCGATGAAACCTTCAAGTTTAATGGAAGTACAAATGAAGTCTGGATTTTATAAATAAAGTTTTAACATCAAACTAATATTAGAAATCTTAAGGGAAGCCAGAACAATCATCTCTGTGTGCCATCTTTTTCTTGTACCCGTATGGAAAGGAAATTCAGGGCATTGTCATCCTAGTAAAATTCATAGTGACGTAAAAAGCACTTGTTTTGGTGATTTGCTTTTTGAAAGATTTGCTTGGAAAGTTTTTATTATTTACAGACAGAATGAAGATTCCCTTACATGGAAAATTTTTGACTTACTTTTGAGACTTGTGATTTTTCCTCTCTATTGTCAATTTGGGTATTAATTGTCCTCAAACCAATGTTCTCCTAGTTGGTCTACAAAAGTAGTTGGATTTTTGGTAAGAAAGCCTGAAACTATATCACACAAATTACTTTGGGTAGATACTTTGTTCAACACTTCTGATCGGACAATAACTCTAATAAATGTTGTTCAGATGCTTATTGAACTATTCATAATCAAGCTCATGTTTTCCACTCTCTGTATCTCAGCATGTGAGGTATTGTTCAGCCTGAAATGCTGAAATGTAGCTTCAATACTGCACCCAGCTCTTACTTAGCCCAAGAGTTTTGTCATTCAAAGGAAATGCATCCTAATATTTCAACCCTGAAAGTAATGGGGAACCAAAAACGCATCCAAAATACAGCTCTTTGAAGTAGAACAAAACAAATGGTAATATCAAACTACATTTGAGAACAAAGGTGTTAATTTAAAACAAAGGTGGTCTTTTTGTCCTTTCTGTCTTCTTTACAGTACAGGTAAAATATGAGATGTGGCTCTCTTGGAATTCTACTGATGTAGTCTCTCTGACTTCCCAGCAGAGCTACCAACAGCTAGCTCAGCCCCTTTGGGGGTTTTCTGACATGCTTCACATGAATGAATGTGTGGCAACAGCATGAGAGAGTGTGAATTCCGGAGATGCTGTAAAACCACTGACGTACTTGGGTAGTTTGAAAGTGCCCAAACAGACTGATGTGTTCTAAAACTACAAGTTTTAATTTAATTAATTAGGATTTCCCCCTGAAAATAGTTATCAAAATCTATTTTCCTTATAGGTAGCAAATTGATGGTATTAATGAGATAGAGAAGTTAATCAGTTTTATCAACAAACCTGAGAAGATAACCTGGCCTAGTGTTGTAACTAAACCAGAGAGACTGTTTCTGAAAACAGAGCAAGGCACTTGTAGTCACTGGAGATACACTAAATCATGAGTTGTATTTGACATTAAAAAATGATTTTTACCACTAAGTAAATTCCCTGTACATAAATTGTGTTCAGAAAAGTTATTTTTAATCCCAAAGATTCTTGCAAATAATCTTTAGAGTTTCTTGATCCCTGATGTACAAAATTCCATAGAGTTCAATTCTAAGTGGCTGCCAATATCTTTCCTACCCAGCTAGTTTCAAATTGATTTTAATGTACATTTTTTAATTATTATTTTTACAGTTACAGGACACTATTATATACTAGACAAAAGGAGATGGGACAGTGGTGAAGGAACACAAAATAAATATGAAGCTATTAGCAGTGATTATATGAGTTTAATAATCACCCCTAAACACAGCTGTAACCAACATATCTTCTTAGTAGAACTGTGCACAGAAAAGTAAGTACAACTCCTTTTCCATTTGCAGAGGAACTTATTATCCCTATTTAACTGTACCAAAAAATCTTATCTAAAACTTGACTATTTAAATTCTTAACAGCAGAGAATACCACATCTAATTAAAATACTTGCTTTATTCTTTTCTCAACAAGTATGATGTTAATATCACCAGTTAACTCAAAGGACAACATTACAAATTCAGACAATCTACACATAAGGCCGTACATTGAACTAAGGAGAACAAATCACACTACTCGACACTGAGTAGCTGATTAGTGTCTTTTCAAGACTAGTATTTTAAAAGTCAAATGTGATTCTTAGATCAGCTCTTCAATTTAAAACCATTCATCTTTCATCATACTGAAGGTATTCTCCCTCTGACTATGAACTATGCACCTTATAAAGGCTAATTCCATATAGTGGTTTGGCCTTCAGGGTTCAAAGTTTTTCTATTTCTGTCTCTCAGTAATTGTGGAAAAGGTACTTAATTGGCAGATAATTTACATTAACCACTACTGACACTATTGCATTTATGTTTTCATTAAACAAGAGCAAATTACTCTAGAATAAGGCAACAGTAATGGAATAATGTCACTGTCAGAAGAATCTTGTTTTGGGAGTTGAATGATAAATAGATTCTCTTATGGGATTCTTTAAAATCACATCTAAGTAGCCAGATAGGTGAAAACTATCAAACAATCCAAGTAATAAATTAAACAATATTTCTGATTATTCTAGCTATTATCAGGGTATGTTGAAGTGACCTAGGATATAAAAACTTCAGTTCTGCTTGGTTTACTTCTACTTGCTTTCAACGTCAGTAGTTCTTTGTATCGATAGGGAATACTTATTTATGGTTCACACTAATATGAAGGCACTACTCTTTCATCACTCAATATTAACCAGCATATTCCAGACTTCTCAATACTATAGAAAGGAAGCATTCACAATAACATGCGAATAAAATTGCAGTAGAGCATTTAGTAGAGCATAAAAATGAGTGTCCAGGATTAAGATGATTTTTTGTAAGCAGAATTTAGCTCCTAAATGACTTTCTGAGTTCTTACTTTCTTGGTCACATTACAAGTAAATAGAAGATGTTGGCTTCTGATTATGAAAGGTTTATGTTATAATTTTTATTGGTAAGGGAGTCAGTTCATAACTATCATAATGATAATGATTATAAACTTCAGATCAAGAGTGTGCTAAGTATATTAAGAACTGTAGAAGTGCTGTCAGGGTACAAAAAGCAAGACAACAGGCAGCTGACAGTGAACTATTAATGTAAGCATGTTATTAAAATCTTCATGTCTATAAAATATATTTAAAAGACTCAATCTATAAAAAGTAATATATTGCCAACGTATGAGTTAACTGATACACATCTGTGGTGATTTGGGAATTTACTCATCTTTTTTATATTCTTCTTCTATTATTCTTGTGTTAACCTGTTCAAATGTGATGGAAAGCTGCAACACAGTACAAGGCTATGTTTCTATGTCTCCCTTTTCTTGCAATATTATTGATACTGCACTTTTGATAGAATATATTGCACAGTATATTGATACTGTGACTTTATGATACTGAGTAAAATTTAGCTCCTCTATAGATTCACATAATCATACAGGTCAGAAGGACCTAAGGAAGATCTTCTAACACCATAAATAATTGCTGCAAGTTTACACTGAGAGTTTTTCTTTTGATCCATCTAAATGACTGTGTTTCATCAACTTTACACAAGATGGAATGAGCCAGGAAGTATTTTGCTTTTGGAAAACCTCAGGCATTATGTTTTGGTTTTGCAAGTACAAAAGCACCCCTTGTTTTGGTTTTGGGCTTGGATTGTCAGTACAAAGGAAGCAATGAAAGAGAAGAGTGGCAATTATTGCAGCAAAATTATAAAATAAATTTGTCTTGCTAGAGGCTGAGAATTTGTTTAAATATAAAAGTTAAACTATCATTTATTTTTAATGTTCCTTACCAAGAGAGCCTTTTTGAGTTCTCCAGTCTTTTAATAAAAGACATTTTGTGGTAATTTTTATGGACAATAACTTCCATAGAAGTCTCAGAAATAATGTGTTTGACATTTGAACAAACTCTGCCCAGGTTCAAACTCAAAATACTTGTTGGGAGGTCCACCACTTCCTTGGGAAGATTATTCCAATGGTTGCTTGTTCTCTTTGAGAAAAATTTTCCTTTTCTGTCTAATCAAAATATCCCCAGGAGTAACTTGTTGTCATTACTTCTCATCTTTTCCATATAAAAGAGAACCTCTACCTTCTTCATTGCTACCTGTTAAATACTTATGTTAATAGGGTCTCCCCCAAGCCTTCTTTTGTCAGGGCTGAACAAATCCAGTTCCCTCAGCCTTTCCTCACATGGCAGTCTTCCCCATCCTTTGATCATTTTGTGGCCCTTCTCCGGACCATCTGCAGCCTGTCCACATCTCTTTTGTATAGCAGGGCCCAAAACTGAACACAGTATTCCAGGTGTGTCCTGACAAGTGCTGAGTAAAGTGGGATAATAGCTCCTTTATCTCTGCTGGTGAAGCACTTCTTGATGCAACCCAGAGTCCTGCTTGGTTTCTTTGCTGCAGCATCACACTCTTCACTCATAAAGAGCTTATTGTGTATGAGGAAGCCGAGGTTCCTTTCCACAGATCTGTTTCCCAGTCAGTAGATCCCAGTCTGTGCTGCACTCCTGGATTGTGTTTTCCCAGGTGCAAAACATTGAACTTGTCCTTGTTGAACTTCGTAAGGTTATTGTTAGCCCACTCCTCCAGCCTATCCAGGTCTTCCTGAGGGGTGGCTCTCCCTTCCAAAGTGTTCACTTCCCCACTCAGTTTGGTATCATCAGCAAACGTTGTCAGGGTACATTTTGTCCCATCTTCCAGATCACTTATGAGAACAATAACCAGCATTGGACCCAGTATCAATCCCTGGGAGACCCTACTTGTGACCCATTGCCACTTTGAAAAGGAACAGTTTGCCACCACCCTCCGTGTGCTGTCCCTCAGACAGTTCCCCAACCACCGCACCAATCAGTTGTCTAGATCATAAGACAAAGAAAAATATCTGGTTTGTGCTGCCTAACCCAATGAAATTATCTTTTGGTAATTTATTCTGACAGAGTTTCAATAAATTCCTTTCTGGTTGGAATTAATGACAAACACAGCTGCGTCTTCTGGTCCTCAAATATGAGCTTGAGAAAAGGTAACATTTTTTTAAGGAACAATCTAATGGCAAAAATCAAAGGGCTGAAAACACTTCCACATTGTAACTTGTAATAATTCTGGAAAAATAGTTTTTCAAATGTCAAGTATATGAAAATGGTTGTAACTAAAATCTGTCAGAGAAGAGCTTTTATGTATTTAAAGGCAGGAACATGTTCAAGGCATTTTTAAAAATGTGACTCTCAATATTTGGAAACAGAATATTGAAAGAATCTCTTTTCCATTTTGTTGGCCTTGGTAATCACTTTCGAAAAGAAAAAAAACAATTCCACCTATAAACTTGAAGTTAATCAGCCATCACCTGCTGGGCATCATAAACGAAAGCATTTTCATAATGAGAAAACAGATCAAAACATGTTTCACATCTGGCGAGTGCAAATACAAAGAAAACAGTCATTAGAGCTAACAATCTTCTGGGTAAGAAATTTGTTGATGAGGGTAAGTGAGCTTGAAAGTTCACTATTTCAAAACTGAAGTGGGCAAAAGAAGTGAGAAGAGAGTGGAAAGCTGCCATGTCTTCTTCCTCTGGGAGTGCCGGGACATACAGGGCTGGCTCCTGACCAGGGCTGAGCTGGTAACTGGCACAGCACAGAAGACAACATCCTTTCTTCTCCTAGCCTGCTTAGCAGTCAAACCGAACTACCAAGAAGGCAGAACCAGCCTGAGGAAGGTGTTCTGGCTTAGAAGCAGGAAAATACATCCCACACACCCCATTCCCATTCTTCTGTCTCTCATTCACATGTCTCTTCCCCATGTCCCTTTATCAGCCTCAACATACTCCCCTTGCAGGAAGGAAGGTAAGGCCAGCTACTGTCTGAGCATTTCCTCCTTTTGGAAGAGACTTCTGTACCTACACAAAGTTACTGGCATGCCTCTTTCCAATGCCACAGTAACACCCATGGATCTTTGGTGACTTTTGAAGAAGTCACATTCATGAATAATGGTTTCTCCTTGGCAAAGTGACTGAACTGTAGGATTTCCTGATTCCCCACCCAACAGACTGAATGTTAGGTTTCTTTCTTAACTTATATTTCCATATGTACTTATACTAATTTCCATCTGCCTGTGCGTTGAGCCTGGGTGCTTTCAGCTGCTGGATAAAGATCCAAAGTGCACACTTCCTTTCTTTGCAACCCTGCTCCATACTCTGAAGTTAATTCAGAACTGACTGAAAGGAAGTCACTGTCCTGCCAGTGCTTTTTCAGTTTTAAGGGTGTTCAAGATTTAAATCCAGACCTGAATCCAAACTTTATAAATAGCTTCCATCCTTTTAATTGGCTCGATCATAACCTTGGAATCAAAAAACCTCAACAATTTCATATTATTCCAAAGGGATTTTATTGAAACATCACAAAACTAGTTCTTGCTATAGTTTGGCAAAGACAATAAAGTGAAAATTCAGCCAGTGAATAATTTGTTGTGGGATAGAGAAAGCAGGATGCTGGCAGACAACTCCTTCAGAAATCTTGACACGTAAAATAGGATTCCTCTTGCAACAGGTGTGTAGGGTGGAAAATTAGGTCAGATGAGTTTTTCTTCTCTGTGTGCAATCACTGCTGACAGGCATATATCTCCCAGAAGACTTAGGGAGCCAGATATTGCTCCACTATTGATCTGAGTCTCAGGACTGCTCGAAATTAGCTATTGGCTCAACCACTTTTAGGTCATGGTTCACTTTTAGGCATTGTTCCAGGTTTTTACGGACATGACTGCACTGAAAACACCAATAAAAGATGGGAATTATAAACTAGTGGTTTCTGGGGAAAGCATTGCATGGAATATGCAATGACCTTATCTTTTTTTCCCCCTTTTGTCTCAAGGTTTTATGTCCTTTCTTCATCATGTTGATTCCTAGGTTTGTAAAAAACATCCATACAATTTTCCAATATTTTTCTTTTTGTTTTAAATTCATATGTCCAATGAAAAAAACAATAGCTAACAGCTGAATATTCCAGTTAATGAATTCTTATTTGGTTTCCCATTTTTCATTTTGCACGTTATTTCAAAGTATTATGGTGCAGTAACAGTTATACTTAGCTCAGTTTTACTACTCCTGTGTGTAGTCCCAATCCAACACCTGACCAGCCAGCAAAACAATTAGGAAAATTTAAAAATAAGATGAGGATCTAAAAGGGAAAAAAAAAAGTAGAAGATCCGTATATAGTTATCTACTGTATTGTAGGGTTCTTACTGAACATCTTTATTTTTACTGTAGTTCTACTTTGATATCCATTATCAGTACATAAGCTAAACACATCCCATAAGTACAAGGAAAAGAAAACATAAAAACAAGACACAAATAAAACAGCTGATAAGTGATACCATCTAGGATTATTTTGCCTTATAGAAGCCTGTCACTCTTGGCTATAAGAATTAGCTGCAGGCACTAGCTCATGAACATAATTTGAAATGTCTAAAGCTAGGTGAAATTTAAATTCCACTTCCAAATATGACCAAGGGTCTAATATACCTCTTCTTCAATGCACAAGCTAAATGATCCATGGGGATACATTTAGAGCTACTCTATGGGGAAAATAGTTCAAGTAAGGGTCAGAGACATCCCCAGCTGCTGTGACTTCAAACAGTGAGTTTATCTTTTGAGGTGAGGTATCTGACAGCATAAGGACAAAGCGGGGGAAGGAAGCAGCTTCTCCTTGGTACACTGACTTGGTGCACCTTCAGGAAATTTGTGGCTGGTGCTAAACAAGGAGGAGTAGTTAAGCCCCCAAACACAGAGCTTCAGTCCAAGAATACTGATGACCTTGAGCCCTGGGCCAACTGAAAACCCAACAAGGAGAAGCAGCAAGCTCTGCACCTGGGACAGAAAGTGCCCATTTGTCAGCCCAGACCATAGGGGGAAATACATAGGGATTTTAATGAATGCAAGGCTGAAAGTGGGACAACTGTGAACTCTCACCATAAATAAGGAAAATGGAAACATTGGGAAGTCATGCCCAGAAGACCATGGAAACTTATGATTGCCTTTTACTCAGTCCAGTAAAACTATTCTTGGCATAATCAGTGAGATTTTGGGCAGGGTCTAGCAAAGGGTTATCAAGATGACCATGCATGGGCTACTACAAATATGAAGAAAATTTCATCCTCTGAGATCCCGGGGACTCGGCCAAACAATACCATGGCTGACTTGATTTACTGTTGGCATTTGTCCTGTTCCACAGGAGAGGGGTATTTGTCCTAGAGGGGTCTCTTCCAACCAATGTGTCTCTAATGATATGATAATGTCATTTTATTTGCCCATCATGCAGGTGACCTGGACCATAGGTTCTTGATGACCTCAGGGCATTACATGACATAGCTCCTGGGTTGTTTTTAAGCAAGTGCTGTTAGCTGCTCTCCAAACATCCCATTGGATCTTGGTCAACATTCAAGGAGCACAGAGACAAGAAGATGAGGGAAAAGAGAGAGAGTGACAGAGCAAGAAGACACCAAAGCCAAACCCCTGTCCTGTATTTTCACTTACTAGAATCATTGAATGAAAAGCAAACAGAATATGGAAGAGGAATCTAAACCAGCTGATAATTGCAGCTTGGACTGTTCTTCAAAGTGAGCAGGATTAATCACTGCCTGACAATTTCATGACTAAACTCCAATGTAAGCATAATTTTAAGAGTATGAAAATATCCTGAAGTTGCTATTCATTGAGGGATTGGGGGTGAAAAATCTTAAAGGTTGACGATACATATATCATCAGTGGAAAGAATGGAATACCGGTGAGAAAGAGGAAGATGTAATTTTTACATTTGTATTTGTAAAGATAGTGGAGATTAAAAAGTGGGAGAGGTTGTGACAGATGAGAAAGACAAGGAATAATGAACAGAGAAAGCTGGAGGGAAAGAAGTAAAAATGGATTACTAAAACTGAAGAAAAAGCGAGATTATAAAAAGACTAAAACTTCAGTGTCACTGGCAGGAAAAGTAGAATGGAGTGTCAGAAAGAAAAGCGGAAAAGCAGAGAGATTTCCCTAGATCTGGACAGAATATTTAAATGAAAAATCAGTGTTCTTGGTAGAAAGAGAGGAGAGCACAAGATACTTTCTATAGTGGAATTTAAAGGCAGTAAGGCTTGAAGGACCTCAGATATCAACTTGTTAAGAAGCACTGACTGACTGAAGAATGGCAGAATAAAACCTGGTGAGACCTAAACTAAAGTTCTGTAATTCTACATGGTAATGAGATTTTTTTTTCCAAAGGTGTACAGCAACACAAGAACAGAAGCAAAGGCAGAAAATGTTTGAAGATGAGCCAACAATGGAGATTAGTGAAACAGACAGTGAAAAAGAAGAGATGGACAGGCAGACCTGAAGGCATGCCAAAACAGAGGGAAAAAAAAAAACCAAAAAAAAACCAACAAAAAAGCCCCAAACTGTCTTGACAACAAGATCAGTAGAAGAAAGAAAAAGGAGCAGAAGACAAAGAGAGGCATTTAAATCCTGGAGAGTGCTCAGACACTGCCTGAACATTATTCCAGACCAGTGACCTGAAGGTGGGTTCATTCCCCTGCTCAGTCGGTCTTCAACTGTTTTGCTAAATCTGCCAGGACAGAGATCCACTTTACTCTGATTGAGGTGCTGTGTGGAAAATGAAGTGGTGCACAGACAGAAGATAGTTCTCCAAAAATATTTGTTTCTCTGATCTAAATTGATGAAAGCGGTACAGGATTTGAAATAGTGACCTACAACACATCTAAAGATCAGACACTGATGCAAATACAGTATACTGTAAACATTCCCAAGATACATATTAATTATCCAGCTCTGGAACTGCAAGTCTAGTTCTAACCCCAGAACTCTCCATTACCATAAAACCCAAGTATAAAACTAAGTATCCCAGTAATTTGCCTATGCTGCCTCTATCCATGACAACTCTTTAGAGCAACTTCAACAGTGCCTCTACTTTACAAATATCATAATAACATGATAACCAATAGTTTTAGAGGGAAGATGGTCAGTATTCTGTCTCTAACCCCATGACACATACTGTAAAAGCATGAAATAAAATTAGTGAAAAGAGAAGAAAGTTACAGAAGTGTTGAAAGATATATTTTTTGGTATTATATTAATTATAACTTAATCACTGGTCATAAAATCAAAACTTTGGAGCTGGACAAAACTCCCAACTCTCTCTCCAAGTGCAGAGCCAGCATTCCAGTCCTAAGCCTTGCACATGCTTGGGGCTGGAATCTTACGACATTCAACCCAAAAGTGGAATCCAGTCACTTTACCGAAAATCTTAATTTCGAGTGAAATATATGTGTGTTTTTAAATAATAAGTTTTAACTGTTCACAACCACAAATTCCCAGATGGTAAGCAGTTGCAAATAGAAAAGGGAAAGCTTGCAAGGCACGGAAAAAATGCTCTTTGGCGGAGCTAAAAATTATAGGAACTGGCTTGCCTTTGCTGTACTTCTTCCAAGTTGTAAAAAGAAGCCAATGGATGGCTGTTTGCCATTTGTCATAACCAGTTTGAAATATGTCTCCTCATTACCTTTTCTCATACACTTTCCCCATTCCCCTTTTTCTTCTCACCTTCAGTAAAAATCTCTCTTTCTTCTAAAAAACTGTTATTGTAGGAAGATTTTCCAGGTTTTAGTATGTCACTGGAAAATTACAAGATTGGACCTAGTTCAGTGGTCTCTCATAGCTTTGCAGCACATGCTGATGTAAACAGGACAGAGTTTGGCCCTTTGATTCATGTGGTCTTAGTACTCTGAATTGTGAGTGTTAAAGATACTGTGATTGTTAGATTATCGGAAACCAGCTCTCTGGTGTTAGTCTTAAAAATATATTTGTTTTTGTCTTCCAAGATTTTGACATAGCAAACGTAGATGGCTCTTGATAAATATTATCTTTATATTTATAAATTAATTAACCTATTCAGGTGCCTAAGTAGGGAAGTCTAGAGGCATCAAAGATACTATAAAGTATTCTTTGCCTTGCCTCCACATGCATTTCCAAAAAGACATATGTCTCTTATTGTTCCTATGTCATATCTGCTCGGCCCTTCTGGGTATCTGAGGTACCCTAAGGAACCTCAGCAGGCACGAGACCTTTATGGTCAGACAAATTAACTGTGCCCTGATTACATCTCCATTGACTTTTTTTGTATTCATCAGGCATCGCTGATATTTACCTTCCAGTTGAAAAGCTACTGCTGTAACTATAACCAGTAAGAATAAAATAATATCTTCCACTGACATGTTTTTAATTCATATTACAATATTACAGTTAGTAGTTGTCTCTCTGAGATTTTTTTATAATTCTAATGTGCATCCTTTTCCCCCCTCTTTATTATTCTATGAAATGTGTTTTCTGAACTCTTAAATGGTACAGTTCTCTTGTTTTCATGAGAGCCAAATTGGCTAAACCTAGGCATAAATAGTGTCTGGGCTGATCACCTAGAATCCAAAAATGTAGAGCTCCAAAGGTGAAAATCAAAGCTACTATATGCAAAAGAAAAATTATGTACAGGACCTTTTTAGTAAGTACATTATTTCACGGAAACACTTTAACTTCACTCCAGCCTGTACAGCAAATGGATTGAATTCTGCATATACCCTTGTACAAACAGGATAAAGCTCCCTTTTCTCACCCTCTAGGCAAAGGATATTGGATCTTAAGGCCATAATATCTCCGTGCATAGAAAAATTATTACAAGACCTGGTTCTGGGCCAGACATACATATATTTTTAGGAAACCATTCATTTGGAGAGAAAAGAATGAATGATATCCCTCTCAGATTGAAGCTGACGTTCTGAGGTTTATTGTTTTTGTTATTTTTCTAGTGAATAGCAACTGTTCAAATGTGTTTAGAAGGTAGAATCCTGAATAAGCTCCAGTGCATGGGATTATTGGGCAAGGATTTGGGGACAAGGTCAAAAGGGAGCTATAAATAAATATTTATATAACAGCTCCCATTGTTGTCAGTAAGGGACGATGGCTCAGCAATTCTAAAAATCAGCAAAGTTTTATTTAGGTGTCTGGATATGAATTAGGGGTCAAATATGAGAGACAGCAGACAGACCAGATATAAACTATGCTATGTAGTTGGAAAAAGTAATACAAATGAGTTAATCTGACTTCTTCCCTAGGTTATTGATTCCTGACAACAATATTTCGGATTGCATGATGCTGCTTTTTTAGATACATCCTTCATTTTAGAAAGGGAAAAAACCCACATTGCTGTACAGATATTAGAGGTACATGTGTTTCCAAGACTTCCTTTTTTTTTTTCTGAAAATCCATTTTAAAAATATTGATGCAGCAGAATTAAGACCTTTTATCTGATATCAATGTTGGTTTTCTAAAGAGCAGGTTACAGCAATCTAACTTTGAATCAGAATATGATGTGTTGATGCTGAAAGAACATTACTATATCTGAGAAAATAATGCAGACTAGCTAAAGATAGCTTATTAAATCTTATTGCATTATCATCAGTGGACTCTCTACAGGTTTAATCCAAATTTCTCATGCAGCCATCTTTGCTGCTTCTGTTATGTGCACTAGTACCCTCTACTGGTCTTAAATTTACTCTGGTGCTCAGCTAGTCTGAGGAGGCAGAAACAAACCACTAATAGACATCTGAATGACGAATACTTCTTTTCTGTGTTCTGTTTTGATCAAAAGATTGTGATGTCTGTTCCAGTTAAAGGCATGACATTACTTGGTAATGTGACATGGTTTTTATCTGTCCTACAGTTCATTAAAATAGTGCACAAAAGCATAAATAGTGGAATCAACAATAAACCAGCAAAGCTGGAAAAGACATAATATATTGCACAGCTAATCACAGAGAAAATATGGCACATATAACAGCTCTTTGGTCTCTACATTCTTGTTGTCATCTGTCGTGCTGTTTTCAAGAATGTCAAATGTGAAATGATTGGCAACATCTTTCCTTGAGGGAAGCAAAATGTCTATAGTTCTTAAAATTCTATAGCAGCCTATGAAAAATACTAAATGCCCTGGAAACATGTAAATTCAATTTGAGTTTAATTTCAGTTGAAGAAAAAAGTAATGGTAACAAAAACAGTCCAAAAAGAAAATAGGGGTAAAGGGAGCACCGTGAACAAGAAAGCACTGAATTTCTCAAAAGGCAGACAAGCAACTGGCTCCATAAGGAATCTCATCTGCCACTTGGAACAATTTGGCAAAGTTATAGCAAATCATGTAATCATTGGATTCCACCAAAAAAGTTCATATCTCTCTATACATTAAATGAAAATTTTGATCTTAAATATCCCTATACATATATTCCCAAAAGGTTGCTAGCTAAAATAAGTAGGAATGAACTTAATTGTAATGATTTCCTAACATTAACAAATAAATAAAGCTATTTTAAACTACAGTTCCCAGAGAATGGAAAAGGGAGAGATAATTCTTATCCTGAGACTTTGAAAATTCCATGCCAATATTTCAGTTTTAGCCACTGAACAAGATGCTGGACTTCAGTAATAAATATAACATGATACTGTGCACAGATCCTACAGTTCCCCATGCCTGAGACACTCTAAAAATAATACATTCTGCTTTAGCAATGGCACATAGTGATGAACTTTTGAAGTAAGAGCTTTTCAGTGCCAATGACAGATGATTCTTAGAATTTGTAACTGGAGCTGCATCACCAGATACTGTTGCTACCAGGTTCAGCTGAACCTAGTAAAGCTTGAGCACTAAAATGCTCAATGCTGGTGGAGGGAGAGCTAGGCTGGATATAGTTTTGTTCAGAGTTGTTTTTTTTTAATCTTATTTGTTTGGTGTTTATAGACTGTTACTTTGCATGAAGGAAATACATCCAGAAACTTTTCTGGTTTGGGTTATTTTTACTGAGCAAATGTTCTATATAATGCTAAAGCCCTTCAAGAGATTTTTTCTATTATGCTTAAGCTTGGTTACCCATGGACTTTCTCTCTCTTTGTTTTCATACTTGGCCTTGTTACAAAGGATCACAAATTCTATGCACACCAAGGAAACCTTTGAACAGTAACAATAAATTAAGAGACCAGAAAACTTATTCTGAATGTTTTCGTTTTCAATTGTAAAATGAGAAGAATGACCTTTAAAAAAAAAAAAAAGACTTCAATTTTCTCTTGAAAAATGCTAAATGATTTCTAGCATCTTTTCTTATCCAACTGAATGTAAATGATCTTAAATTATTTCCTCAACCTAATTCTCTAAGTAAGGCCTAAATAATCCCCATCTGCATGTCCATCTGACTGTGGCTTGTCTTTTCCTTTTCTTTCCCTCTCCTCTTATCCAGTAAACTATTAAATTCTTGAGTCATTTTAAGAATATGTTAGAGAGATGAATGATTCAAGATATATTTCTTTCTTATATTTGCCATGAAAATAATATGGCAAGAAGATTAGAGTTACCTGTCCATGCTGCCCTTCAGAGAAAAGGGGAGGAACTGTAAAGAGGTAGTGGCTTGTAGGCCTGTCAGAAACATACACCTCTGAACTACTGACTTGGCACACTACCTCTTGCTCAGCTAGACAGCAATAAAATATGCTTAGGGGTTATGGTACTAAGCTGAAAGTATTGTGGGGTGGTTACTATGATCACATGAGGAAGCAAAGTATTATGTTTTAAGCAATAGAAGAAGTGAGGAGAAGGGCTGGGAAGAGAAGGTTGATTTGCTTAGTTCTGCTTCTCAGGGAGTCATTGGAGGATGCTTTTAGTTGTTTATTGTTTGTTTTGTTTTGTTTTAATTAGCCTGACTTGATAACATTTATTTTCAAGAATGAATTAAAGATTAGGAATAATTCTTTTTCTGTTTTATTTCCAGATTTTCCTTAGACCAGTGAGTAAGGTATGTTATAAGGAACAACCATTTCATGTAAGAGGAAGAAATACCCTTTCTCCAATTCTTTCTGAATAGAGATAACCAGATATAGAAATCATAGAATCATAGAATGGTTTTGGTTGGAAGGGGCCGTAAAGATCTTCTAGTTCCAACTTCCCCTGCCATGGGCAGGGACACCTTCCCCTAGACCAGGTTGCTCAGAGCCCCATCCAACCAGGCCTTGAGCATTTCCAGGCACGGGGTATCCACAGCTTTTCTGGGCAACCTGTTCCAGTGTCTCATCATCCACACAGAAAAGAATTTTTTCCTAATATCTAATTCAATCCTACCCTTTTGGTTTAAAGACATTACCCCTCATCCTATCACTATATGACCTTGTGAAAAGTCCCTCTCCAGCCTTCTTGCAAGCCCCCTTTAGGGGCTTCTCTTCTCCAGGTTGGACAATCCCAAGTCTCTCAGCCTGTCTTCATAGGAGAGGTGAACCTCTGACAATCTTCAGCCTGGAATAGAAAGGACACTCTTCCAGAAGTAAGGAACAGAGAAAATAAAGCTGGAGATCAATCCACAGTACAAATCTAAGCCAAATACATTTAAATGATTATTTTAAAAAATAGGTATATTGAATTAGTCTCAAAAGTTTTTGATGATAGATATCCCATTCCACATTCTGAAGAAATCTATCATACTATATATATAACTTTATTCGGGAGAGAAGAACGGACCCTTCCTCATTGCCTTTGTATGGTTTAGAAACTAAAACTAATCTTAATTAGATCAAGAGTGCAAAATGAAAATCAAATTCAAACTGTGAATGCTGGGAGAAAACTTGAGATACAGATCATACTGGGATGATTCATTTGACAAGTTATCTAATTTAAGTAAATATTGCTAGGTTGCAAAAGTAATTTTATAGAAAATGCAGAGTTGGTAGTTACAGTCGCCCTAGGGAAAATATAAATGAGTGATATTGTCTTCATACTCCTACTCAGTCTATCCTTTGTGAAAATATTTACATTGCTTGCTTTGAAGTCTTGGTTCACATGATGTATTTTTACTATGTTTTGTTGAAAATCACAGATTTTACACAATATGTGGAATATATACACATTTACATATGTATGTCAATATATTTTTACACCGAAGGAGGAAAAAGAAAGAATGTATGTTATGAAAGCCAAGATAATCAGCTTCTCTGGCTTATGTAATGGAAACAATAAAACATATTTTATACTGACCTCTGAAAAAGATATCTTCTTCCAGTTATTAATGTCTCAGCAGACTGTTTTCTGTGAATGAATGTCTAAACCAAGCAGAACCATAAGAAACTTAAACAGCTACTATAAACTGTCATGTGTAAAAATAGTTGAGATTATACATGGGTGGAAGATTCGACGACTACTGTATCACACTTCATGCCCATCTTAAAGCATCTGTTTTGCAATGATTTTGTCTCATATCAAAAGTTTATATCTTATTTACTGCCCATCCCTTTACGCTGTCTCTCATGAGAGCCATTTCAGGTTTCAGGTGCTGATATGAATTAGTGAAAGCAAACATACAGTAGTTAAGATTTTGACACAGTACTACAGTGTTCAACGCAACTATGGAGATTTCTTTGCCACTGGTGATATACAGGCCAAGACTTCCTGTTAGTTAACCATACAGGAGAAAATCCAGAGAATGACAGTTCTATAATCCATTCCACCTTAGAAACCATTATTTAGAAAACAACAAAACAAAAACTTCTAAATTACTGAGTCACTGCTGCTTTTAGCAGTTAAATTTCAGAAACCTCAGAAACCGTACATATATATAAAAATGTAAGAGAACTGTGGGTGACAGACAGTACTGTTGTGGTCTCTGAGACAGAGAATTTATTCATACTGATATTTAGACTTTATCCTGTCCCTTTTCAATCACTATCTGGAAATGTCACTTTTCTTTACAAATTTTTGACTGAGTCATCCAGTCCATTTCAGCAGCTGTATTAGAAACAAAGACCCTTTCAACCTGGTGGTTGTAATAGAATCACAGAATCAATAAATTTGTAAGTGAACAGCATGCAACATAAATAAAACTAATAGAATATTATTAGGCTTATTTGTTCTATGCCATTTCTGGCTAGTCAAAAATGAGCTTTATTGAGTTACGAAAACATGACAAAAAAAGTTGTGTCACAGTTTCTACTATAGACCTTATTTTCAGGAGTTTATTGCAAATTTATAATAAACTTATCATTCTGTTTACAAATTACACTGCAGTTATTTGTTTTCTTAAATATAATAATCCTCAGGGCAAGTGACAGGATTACGCTAAGAAACTGTAAATAAAGTGTGGAAAAATTCCAAGTTGGTATGCATTTTGATCGTTTTAATCAGCACAAAATCTTCTACAGGACATGAACATTAATTTCATTTAATTAAATAATAATATTTTTCTACAATCAGTATGCCAAAGTATCTCAAACTGCTCTACTGTATGGGGCTTATGGTCCCTTTCCTTCTATCTGGGTCAAAAAGCTATCTCTGCAGCATGTCCTCTTGCTTGATGAAAACTGTCCCAAAGGGAATTAAGGCCACAGCTTAGAAAGAAGTATAAGTAAAAACTGAAAAAATAAGGGGGAAAGCAGCACTTGTAAATCTGCCTCTTATGCCCATAAAATAGATCAAAGTTAAGCTGAGTGTCCCTCTCCAGGAAAGTAGTCCTGTTGGAGTAGATCCTCACGGCACAAAGGTGATTTATGTCATGAAGCCACAAGTCTGCTTCCCTGGGGGACACGTGCTCAGACCGCCCAGTCTTCAATGTGGTTGTATAAATTTGGAAAACAACTGTGTTAGCATAGTGCTGGGCATGAGCTAACATGTGCACAGGCTTTTAATTCCAGGTTGTTCCATCTGCCTGTCCCAGGGCATGGGCGAAACAGATGCATAAATGCCTCCAGCTGCTCATGTACATATCCCATATGTAAATTACAGTGAAGGAGGGGAAAAGGAGGAGAACACACTCTTCACAGCAAAATTTGGCTGTAACCAATTTGCTTTGATTGGCAGAACCCCATTTTAAAACAGCTACCTAGCCAGGTCATCAGTTTGACCAACTAAAATTTGCACACCAGACTAAGACTAGAAGCCTCAACAGAGCCCCTGTTGCCACAGACCCAAGCCCCAGAGAGGTGATGCCATTAAAATCTGCTTCTTATTAAAAACCACACAGTATTGCATGTTGCCTGTTTCTAACATTCTTAGGCAAATAGAGTAATATATTTAAAACATCCCCATCTTTCTGGTCTTCTAAAAAACTATATCCTGGAATAGATAAGGTTTAATGTTTGATACAGGTGCACCCATTTTGGACTTTCAGTCTTATTCCTCCTTCTAGGAGGACATTTGGCAGAAAAGTCATGATTGTGATCAAAATAATTGAGAATAAAAAAAAATTGATTCTTTCTCATTTTTATTTTATTTTCACATTTTGATTTTGACAGCATCTGGCTTTGCAGATAACCACTGTTCTGTGGTGCTTCGTGTCAACTAGAAAAGACACATCACTGATGGCACTGGTCAAACTGAAAAGTAGAGTAACCTTCAAAGTGTACACATAAAGAAGGGATGATAGGACAGGACAGAGTAGGGTAGGGTAGTGAGAGCAAGGCAAGTCATACTGTGTTCTTTAATGGTAGTTATATTAGAAGTCCATTTTCAACATTATTGTGATATGCATCCCACCTTCCATTTGCTTTAAAAACTAAATTGCTTGGTCCTTTCTTATGGACTCACTACATTTAAATTATAACTGTCTGTAAGTGCCATCTATACAGTCTTTCTGAAATCATTTTGTGATGTTGTGTCACACTATTGCTTACAAATTGGTGCAAAAGTTATACTGCAAGAGTAACAACATCAGGAAACAGTAGTAATGTGTACCTAATAAAATCCAGACTGTATTCTAGGGAACTGCTTTTCCTTTGTGAGACTAGTCTTTCTTCACAAGAAAACTAAAAAAACCAGAAAGTGGTCTAACCACAATGCAGTCCTCAAGAAAGTTATAACACATGGAGTTCATATCCTTTGGAAGAAAGCAATGTGTAATTCCACAACCCTCTGCATCCCATCTAGATAATGTAACTCTCTGTCTGATGATCAAGGAATGATACAATAAATCACTAAGATGGTTGGTTGCTTTGTAAGTAGTTAATTTCTGATGCATTGCATCTAGATGAAAAATATATTCTATTTAAATTGGATTTTAAGCCATTCCCCCAACTATTCCATTATATTCCTTATTCCTTTCCTTTATATCCTGAGATAATTGGGTTTTTCTTTATTTTCCATGCAGTTCTGTGTAGCTTTTAGGGCCAGCTATGATCTAAAACATGTCATAGAGAGAGGTAGGTCATTTGTTTAAAACAAAATGGAATATCTAATGCATATAATGTAAATTCTTACCACGACTAGTATCCAAATGCAACGGAACCCCAGAGCTTTGTCTACAGGGTTAGATGAAAAGAAGTTTTAAGATTAAGGATAACTATGCCAAGACTTGGCATCCATCCATTTCAAAACATGTTTAGGTGATGCTCCACTGGAGCAGGGGCTCAGAGCACCCAGATTGTGCACAGGAAAAGGCAACCTTTGGAAATCTGTTGATGCAATGCATTGTTGTGCGGCCCACTGTTCCCAGACCCAGTGTACTTGCAACACAAGAAAAAAACTTGGATTCACTGCTTTAAGGTGCCAAAAGTGCATGGGGCACAGAAGAGGCTGTTCACACTTCTGGTCATCACTACATTGGAGAGCAATCTAAGCTAGGTGCTTGCACGTAAATATCACAGGGAAGGTGAGTCTAGATTGGAAAAGAAATTACAAATTTCTTTTGTTTTACATCATAGTCCAAGTGCTGTCAGAAGTGGGTACCATGGAAGAGAGAACGCAAACTTCCAGTGTGATATATGTCATTCAACAGAAAACCACGGGAAAGTAACTACTTGATGTATTCAAAAGGTGATTCAGTTCTTCCATAGGTTTCAGCAATGTTCGATAAATACACAGTGAGATCCTTCTAGTTCACAATTCATGATACTCAGATTATATTTGGTTTCCACTAAATTTATGGTCTATTCATCTTTCCTATGCTGCCATTCACTTGAAAAAGAGCATTAAATGTTTAAAAAAATGACATCTGCACCCCTGTCATTTGTCTGTTCCTGTGCATGTGTTTGAAAGCAGCTTCCTCCCTTCCCCTAGACTTTTCCATTGCCCAGTTTCCTCTCAGATAATATACACTTCCTAAAAACATGAATCTCTACCTAACTAGAGAGAAAAAGAGACTGGATCCATCTGATCACTCATATTATACACATCTGTACTAAATGCTAAATTTAATCCCTGTGGTGGTTTGAAACTCCCAAGAATCTAATTTTTAAGCTCAAGCCCCCCTCCCACAATTTGCCCCTGTGAGAGGGTTTAGTGATGGTATGGACTTGATATCTTTTTCACTTCATGTGGAGAGTTTTCAGACAAAACACAACCATTCGTTATTGGGGGAAGGAAAAAATATTTACAAAGGTTTATTTACACACACCTATATATATATATTTACATTGAATTAAATTCCTCTTTTCCTTCAATAAAAGTCCAAGAAGGAAAGAGAAAAGTCTTTCTGTCACTGCACAGGCCACAGTTCCTTCGTTTCAGTTTTTTGTGGCACTGGTTAGTGTCCTTCATTTTCCTAAGGCAGCAGATTTAAGTATGGCAGTCAGGATTTTGGTTCTTACTTTGTGGAAATTCCAACCCCGAGCCCGAGCCTTCGGGGGATCTCCCTGTAGATCTCCACTCCTCTTGGGTTAGAACATTGAAGGCAGCTTTCAGTTCAGTCTTACCAAAGCTCTTTTGCTCTGTCTTAGCTCGCCAGCATGATAGAAGCAACAGCAGCAGCAGCAGAGGGCACGGGCACCTCCTCCACACTCTGTCCTGGCTCAGCTCTCAGGACGACTCCGGGTTTCTCGGCTCCTTTCTCTGTCTCTGAAGCTGCTGCTGCATTTTGGGACTCCCTAAAGGTTTGGAAGTCCACCCCTACTCTTCAGCAGGTCTCTGGGTTTTGGGAAAGTAATACAGTCTTACCCCAAACCAGCTCTGTTGAGTTTTCCTCTCTTTCGTTGCCAGCTCTCCCTCAGGCAGGAACATCTCTGCGTCTTTCAGCCGGCTTCATGTTATCTTGCTGCTACTGGCTATCTTTTTGGCTTTCAGCCATCGCTGTCTCTGTTCAGGACTGCTCCGTTGCTGCTTTCAATGTCTTCTGCTGCTGCTGACAGTAAGGAAATTCTCCCAGCTCTTGATTACAGGACCCGGTCCAGCTTTGACACTACACCGGGTCTCCCATAGCCTCAGCTGGGGCTGGGGGCCCTTGGCCCCCAGAGGGGCTCACTGGCCCCCTGCCTCCTCATGGTTCAGATCATGGCTACCTACCTACTAAAAACTACTTCACCACCTTCTCTTCCGTTGCTGTGGGTATGTAATTTCCGTAGGGCGCATATGAACCTTTGATTGGTCCAGTATTATCAGTGGGGCAAACCATTGCTACCCCAAAGAAAAGGATTTTCAAACCACCACATTCTCTCAGTGCATTACACATATGAGCACACTGCAGCATTAAGCAATAGAAAAGATCCACAGAGAGATCATTGAACAGATATTTCACAAATCTGGGTTTGTTGACAAGCTTAGTCTTGCCAATTAAATCTGAACCATATTCCCTTTTTTTTTAAAAAAAAAAAAAGATTAAAAACAAGACAAAACCAGAAGGGAGTTATTCTGTCATAACAACCACAAATCCCTATTAAAGTGAGGTGATTCTGGCTGTATTGAAGCCATAATTAATTTTTTGTTGACTTTAATGGGGACAAGATTTCACCAGCAAATGTTCAGAAATCTGTAAAAGTTAAAAAAAAAGTCAAGACACTCAAGCTTCTTACATTTTGAGTAATAAGTAAGACCAAGGCATGATGCTAATCAGGTTTGACTTCTACAATGCAGTGGTGATGGAAAGAAGTTTTAAGATTAAGGAATTCACAATGGAGATTATTCAAACTAAAATATTTTATGATGCTCCTAATTACTTAGGATTAGGTTTTGATTTTTACACTTTTCTCAGGACTGTCAGCTGCACAGGATGAGGACCTGGAAGTAGGGAATGAGTGATCTTTTCCATATCCCAAAAATGTTTTAAGTGTTCTAAACATGACAGTCTGACTTTTCAGTTCTGTTTTATAATTCACTGAATAGCATTAAACTTGTTCTCCTAAACTGAAAGTTTTAGTCTTATTTCTGAATAAAAAGTCAAGCAACAGGGACCCTACAGAGAAGTTTCACCTAGCACTGCCACAATATGAAAACACTGGTTTCATAAATGTTGAACTGTATCTGTTGAATGAAAAAATGCTACTTGACATGCTAAAGAAATGGACTTACAAGTCCAAGAAAAAATACTGATTTTTTTCATAGCTTTTCCAGTACCAAACTAGAGTAGCCAAAAGCTTTATATTAGAGGTGGACTGCCATAGGCCTGGGGAGCTTTGGAGCTTTAACTGGTCTGAGAATCCCCAGAATCAAAAAACCTGACATACTGTAAAGTGAGTTGCAAGAAGCCAAGAAGAGTTGGGGAGATCAGGCCTCTCAAGGCTTCCAGGTTCTTGGCTCAGAAATATTCCTCCAGGCAGTCTGCTGATGATCTTGTACCTTGGAGGAGAGGCTCTGCTAAGGAGCCAGGGAGGAAGATTTTAATCCATCAGACATGTCTACATTCCTGCAAACAGTTTCAGCAAATCGACATTTTCCAGGGAAGCAATATTCCCCTAAAAATTTCCAGTCAGTCTGAATGCTGCTTTCATGCTACAATGCAAAACCATATGGACACTCAAAACCCCTGTACACATCTTTGTCCTGCCCTCCTGTGCTCTTCTCCCAATTTGGTGAGTTTAAAATCATAGTGGAATGTACTCAGGTTTTACACTCTGTTTATTCTGTGTTTGACTCTTCACTGTCTCTTTTACCAATCTTTTTAGTCCAGTGTTTTGCCTGAACAAATTCTACAGACTTGGATATCTACAGCAAAGGACACTCCACAACCTTTCAGAAAGACCTGTTCCAGCGCTTCATCATGCTGTCCAGGTTCTTTTAGATATTCCATACATAGAGGCTGTAATGTTTAATATCAAATTTACTTACTTGAAAACAGTTGGTGTTACATGAGATTTCTGATTTAGCAGAGTGATACAAAAATGTACTGAAGACCATACAGTTCAAGCACAACACCAGTGTGATTTCCATTACCAGTCTCATGCTTACTGTCATGACACCAGGCATCCCCAGCTGCTGTGAAGGAATAAGTGGGTTGAAGCCAGCTCAAATCCATTTCTCTCTTCAGAGTTCTTTTATTTGTCTAGTTTTATATGTTTGGCTGAGCTATGGATTCAATCCCCCTATGCTGGCCTGCCTAACTCAGGAAGTCATTCACGCTCTTTTAAGGAACTCAAGGCGCTTGATCCACTCAACTGTTGATAGCTGCTTATCTAAACCAAAGGTCACCCTCCTTTGTCATTAGATAAAATCAGCTTCTTTGCAAGAGCTGAGGTCAATCTCAGCCTGCATTATTCACTGAGCTTCACAGTCACATCATCCTTGCCATCTTCTCTGAGCCTTCTCTCATTTTAAGAGTTTATTGGCCAGCCACACTCAGTAAGATGACTTAAAAGCATTTTTCTATTATTGTTTCAGTAGCTAGAGGTTATAAAATGCAGTAATACCAGAAAGCTCCTTCTTTGCTCCAGGTGTAACTTAGTGCGTGCCAGGAGGAAGCAATTCAGCAGGCCAAGTGGGCTTTACCATCTTACTTAACTACCCCTATAAAGAGGAAAGATTCTGATTAAAACAGGCCTGTCCTCGTTGTCTGTAGGGCTAATTCTGCACCTTTGGCAAAGGGCCAGTTCAGTGCCCCTGGGTTGTTTAGGCTCTGGAATACATAAAAGAACTTGGGCACAGTTTTTGACAAAATTTTCACATTTCTCAAGTGTTGGGAAGTTATTCTTCACGCAGTCTTCAAACAAGCTGACACAAGAAAAGCCTGCTGGGGTTAGCTCAGTTTATGTGTAACGAGCCCAAAACAACAGAAGCGAATATTCCACTCCATAACCGGATTCAGCAGCTTATCTTGTTAACTGTTCACAGTGTAGCTGCTATGCCTGAGGAAGCTGGATACTCCCCCCTTTCTTTGCATGAAAACATGTTCACTTGAGAATTGTGAGGCTGCAATTTACCCTTAGTGCAAGCCTGCTATGAACTACTCTCTTACTATTTAGGAAAAAACTCAAGTGACCACTTACAGTTTTTATGGCATTTTTAGCTCAAGATGATTCTATCATTTCACAAAACAGTGTGATGATTGCCATTTGCTAGTCAAAGGTATTACAATCTTGACAATATCTGAAAGCAGGGATAAAACTCTCAAGACATATCTGTAAGTTCAAAAAGCCACATCGAAATTAAACTAGTAATAAGTGTTCCTTGACTGATTTCTTAAATGACAAATTGTATTCTGGAAGCATTTTTTATAACAAGATTTTGAACTCTGAAATAGGTTTAGGTTTATAAAGGAAACAATTACAAAAGCAAGGCCAAGTCCCTGCATCTGGATTCAATGGGAGCACCATAAGGCTCGGATGTTCTAAATGTAAGTCTGTACCAATCAATGTTGAAAACTTCTGTAATGTAGTGTAATGTAATGTAAATATAGTGAAGGTATATTTTCTTTTTCCTTGAGGAAAATATAAGAAAGTGGTAGTAATAAGCAAGAAATATTTCTAAATGTATCTACCTTTTCAGTAGGAAAAATGTATTTATCTTCTATTTTTCAGAACATACTTCCAAATAGAGTAATGTAGTACTTTCAACTCAACTCTACATCTGTGCTAATAGATTTACTTCCCTCCTAGATATGGTCTTTAAGTGTCATTTGGCCTATATTGCAGGAGAAAGCCTAGATCTTGCCGTCTACTTATCAGAGCAGCCATACGAAAAGCTCTGATTTCTAATATTTTTGTCCACTGGATTTCGTTTAGCCATTCATATCATGCAGATCTGTCTAATGCTGCACTACTACAAACACCACAAAACCGAATAAGATATGGCAAAACATAATCTAAACCTGCACTTATCTGTCCTGACATGCTGAGCATTAGGAAAACATCTTTTCTCTTTGATCGCATGCTCTTATGCTACTTACACAGCTCACATACAAAACAATTACAACTGTTCATTCTGTAAAACTATACACAAGTAAATCAAAAAAGCTGTTCATTGATAAAATCATCTAACTTCTAAAACAGAACATTGCTTTTGCTGCCTCCAGTTCAGTTCTTACAGAGGGCATTAAATAGACAACTTAATATAGGAATACGGCCTATAGGAATCTTTAAAAGATGGAGCAGGACACATCTCACGATTTCTCAGTCATTTCTCCAGGGTTTCTGCTCATTAGAGTGTTGTTAATTACTTGGCACCAACTATACAAAGCCTATTTCTTAGTCCTAAAATACATTCAGTGCCAATTCACCTGAGCATCCACTTCAGGATTTAAAGCTTGCCTTTCAACTAAGTAAAATCCAACAGCTCTGAAGTGTTTCTCTGTTAGTTTTTGACACAGATATACAGAGTGTGAGAATACTAAAAGGGGTAGGAGAAACACTTGTTTAAATCAAGGGAGTGTTTCCAAAAGTAGGGATGGATAAAAAAGGGGAGCTGGAAAATGGTTTCTAACTTTATATGCTAGAATAGCTGTCTGATGAAAGAGGGGAAATATCTCTGATTATTGTTCCAAAGGACCTCATTAAGTTTCTGGAAAAGATTGTACATCATGATAGCCTGTGTTATTAGGAGGCTAAGTTCATTGGCCAAAGAGTCATATGTGCTTCCAAGCGAGGTAACAAGAAGTGACTGCAGACTGCAGTGTGTTTCAAGTGTGCATCAAGAAAATTGTCAGCAAGTCTTGGTGCTTAAAGGGAAGCCCACTGTTAAGACACGAGTACTTGGGTCTAAGTTGCAGCAGTAGAAGGGACTTGCACAGCTGAACAGCAGTTTGGCAGCATTCTTAAAAGGGCAGAATTTGTTCTTCAACTTGAAATGTTGTTCTATATAAACTGAACAACACTGACTGAGAAGGTTAAAAGTGAGGAAGGGGGGGAACTTTTCATAATTTTCAATGTCAAATAATATAGTGCAAACCACAGTCACCCCAGTAAAGTGAAGGACACTTATGTGGAGAATGTTTACTGCCCAGTGCTACAGATGCTTCTTGCATTTTTTCTTCTTTTTTTTTTTTTTTACTTTAATAAAGTTGACTTCTTGGCTAAGGAAGGAAAGCAAATGAAGTAAAGTTCTTATCAATTCTTTTATTTCAGCTATGTTTTTTTTTTTTTAAGAAAGAAAAAATTTTCTTTCCTTGTTTAATTCTTTAGCTGACAACATAAAGAAGAAAATCTGGCTCTGTTATACTTCATTTCATAGATGTGGAAGTGGCACAGAAAATGACTGACAACTGTTTCCATGTTACTACTCCCAGGTTTTTAACAGTCTGATAGAAGTATGCTATGCAGTTGAAAGAAAAACTTCTTTTTCACAACATTTCACTGGGAGAATAGAAATAAAATGAGAGGAAAAAAGATATAACGATGTACAGTCAGAGGAAACTAAACGTACTTCTTCTAGTGGTATCTCTCATTATAGATTACAGCAGATTCCTTCATTCATCCTTTTAATCACAGTACCTCTTTATACCTTCATCTATTGATACTTTAAGAGGCTACACCATTTACTGTCCTTTTGCTTTGTCATTTACAACACAAGGTAAAGTAACACTGCATCTCTCAAGGTAACAAGAGAACTGAACTTGCCCCACAGGTTTTCATCCAAGTCACTCCTCAGATAAACCAGGTACAAATGGGCTACACTGGTTTGAGGGAAATCAAAGAGCCCTGTGTAGCTGTGGCAGTGTATACAACACTTGTCTGTCCTGTGCTCAAAAGTCTCCGGATACAAGTCAATCCGGACGTACGTGATGGGCAGAAGTGTTAGCGCAGCGCTGTGCTCAAGCAAACAAACTCTGCAAAAGGCAGACATGGGATCAAGCTAACACAGCTATACAATCCCCGTCTGGAGCTGCCATGCAGACACAGTCAGTGGGCTCCAGCCACCCACCAGACATGCCCAAAGGCACTGGAAGCATGGACAGTCATGTGTCATCTTTGTTTGCACTGGCACAAGAAATACTTGTGTTTTGCTGATGGCAGCTGAGGGCCCACCAAGGCTGTGGAAGACCCCTAACACCATCTATTACTAACTCCCTGCCTTCTTTGTTGCCTGTGTTTTCTGCATACCTCATTGAGCCTTGGCCTATCATTGCTTTCCCTCACACACTGCTGACCCTCATTTTTTCTCCATTTCTTGTTAATTATCATTTACTTTAATTAGTTTGTGATATGACTTGTCGGGTATCATAGTCCAAACATGCAAAATATCAGAAGTAAATAAAGGAAATACTGGCACTGGCAGTAGAGTCAGCATACTCTCCCAATATAAACACTCAGTGCTTGAAGACAAGTAGTGAACAAGTCACAACAGCACATTGGTATTATTTCTGTAAGCTAACAGTTTGTTTTTCTGCATCATAAAGTTGAATGCAGTCCATCAACTTTTCTAGAACTCCTCATCTTTCTGCTGGAAGTTAAACAAGGTCCTAATTCATCTGCGGAAATTTATTCCCAATTTGCTACCCAGTGGTAAAAGCGTGAGTTAATTTATTACCAGCTCCAACAGAAGGAATTTAAAAACTGCTGCTTTTTCACATGTGTACCACTTATGGGATTTCAGTCTTCTGGGCTCCATCTTTCTGCTTATTAGGAGACAGCTGTCAGGAAGGTCAACCTGACCATCAGTTATACTCATCAGAAGGACTGTGATGGTCTATTCCTCTCTTTGTTGCCGCATAGAGAATTTAAAGAAATCGGTTTCAACTTTAAAAAGTCTGTCTTGTTTAACAAACAGAATCTCAGTCCTCTCCCTCCTTCCTGCATGAGGCTGCTTGACAAGAGAAGAGAAACTGAGAGAGAAACTCAACTCATTGATGTGAGATGGATGGCACTGGACAGAATTAATAAGGGAGGAGAGAAGGCTGGAAGTTTAATTCCATGTCCAGCTATTCTTTCAGCAAGGACCATGGATTGAACAGCACACTTTGATAAACCAGGAAACAGAAGCTTGGGCAAGAAGAAGAAGAATCATAGAATAACAGAATGAGTTGGGTTGGAAGGGACCTTAAAGATCATTTAGTTCCAACCCCCCTACCATGGGCAGGAACACCTTTCACTAGACCACTTTACTCAGAGCCCCATACCAGTTGTCCTTAGAATCACAGAATTCATTAAGGTTGAAGACCTCCAAGATCATAGAGATCATCCAACCTTTGACCAAACATCACCATGCCAACTAAACCATAGCACTAAGTGCCACATCCAATAATTTCTTGAATACTTCCAGAGATGGTAACTCCACCACCTTGATGGGGAGCCTATTCCAATGCTTAACCACCCTTTCAGCAGAGAAATTCTTTGTGATGTCCAACCTGAACCTCCCCAGTCGCAGCTTGAGGCCATTTCCTCTTGTCCTGTCACTAGTTGCCTTGGAGAAGTGGCCCACCTCCACCTTGCTACAACCTCCTTTCAGGTAAATGTACAGAGTGATAAGGTCTCCCCTGAGCCTCCTTTTCTCTGGCTGAAACAACACCAGCTTCCTCATATGACTTATTCTCTAGACCCTTCACCAGCTTTATGCCCTTTGACACACTCCAGTACCTCAGTGTCTTTCTTGAAGTGAGGGATCCAGAACTGGACACAGCACCTGAGATGTGGCCTCAGCAGTGCTAAGTACAGAGGGAAAATCATTACCCCAGTCCTGCTGGCCACGTTATTTTTGATACAATGCCACTGGTCACCTGGGCACACTGCTGGCTCGTGTAGCCGGCTGACAACCAACACCCCCAGGCCCTTTTCCACTGGGCAGCTTTCCAGCCCCTCTTCCCCTCGTCTGTAGTGCTGTATAGGGTTGTTGTGCCTTGAACACTTCCAGTGATGGAACATCAGCAACTTCTCTGGGCAACCTGTTCCAGTGCCTCATCACACTCACAGTAAAGAATTTCTTCCTAATATCCAATCTAAATCTACCCTCTTTCAGCTTAAAGACATTAAGAATATCTAATTGAGGAAAAACAACCCCAAACAGGAAAACCTAAAGGCAAGGAGGAGATAAGTTGCCTGAAGGAGGGTATAGAGAAGAGGCCTTGCAAAGGGCAGCAATATACTGGCACTGCAGCTGCAGTGAACAGATAATTGGTTCCCAGAAAATCCAAAACTTAATTTCTGAGAGAGCAGTCGTGCTACAATAGGTTGCCAAAACTGTGCTTTGATGTTGGCTTTTACAGAAGGAAGAAGGTAACTTAGGCTGTGAGCTAATTAACTGCAAGGACAGGACAGTTATAGTGATGTCAGTTTCCCTCAAACAGTGCCGATCCAGAGTCAAGGCACTTCAGAGTTAGTGAAGGATAGTGAAAATAAGAAAGACAGCTCTCTCTAATAATGCCCTTTCTCAAACTGTCACACTTGACTTACACTTAACCGCCTCCTAGTCCTGTCAAAATGCATGTCATTATTTTGCTGCCACCACCTTCCTATAACAGATTCTTGTTCATGTGAACAGCCTTTTACCTTCAGGCTAACTTTCAGAAATGGCTGCATCAGAAACTTACTTGGTGCTCTCTACAGTTCAAGTATTTGTACCTGGTCAGCCTTGTTCCTTTGAAATATTTTCCTTCCACTTTGTAAACACTGTGTAAACAGCAGGTACCACAGCTGAAATGGCAAATATCAGTGACATGGATGATTGTCTTCACCATTTATTTGCTCTACCTGTCCCTATCCACTGTGAAAAACTTTAACCAATTTGTAAAGATATTTTCCAACAATATGCTTCAACAGCTACCAGACAACCTAGCATCCCTTGATTGCCATCAGAGAAATTATACTGATGTACAGCAGCTGTCAATCTAGACACCAGTAAATGTCTCTTCTTGAAATATAACTGAAACCTCAAACTACAAAACATACTGTGACCACAGGGCTGCCCAAGCCTATGTAGCATCTACAAGTTCCATATCATGGACCATCTAACTCCCTACTTATATCTGCTACACATCAATTTAAAAAATCCTGTCCTTAATACTTTTTGTTCCCATAATTTTCTAACTGCACTCAAATGGACTCCATGAAAAAAACCAAACAAAAAAATCCTTTGCAGTAGGGTAAACATATATATTAGAGCTGGATATGCTTTGTTGTCAATGTATTGTGGTTTTAACTTGTGAACTGTTGATGTATTTACTGTTAATAAATATTGTTGATACAACAATATGGGTTGGTATTGGCATTTGCTTGTCTGAAAAAAATATGTACATTGAAGATAGTGAACATCATGTTAGTGATGTTATTTTTAGATGCCACTGAAATATTTCTCGCATTTATTTAAATGCAGCTTATATGGTCCTGTGTTTTGAATTTGTGACCAAAATAGTGTGGATAAAACAAGGATGTTTTATCTACTGCTGAGCAAGGCTTGTGCAGTGTTAGGGTGTTTTGTGCTTCTCACACTGTCCCACCAAGAGAGCAGGCTAAGGGTGCACAACAAGTTGGAAGGGGACACAGCTGGGACAGCTGGTTCCAAATGATCCAAGGGATATCCCACACCATATGGTGTCACGCTTAGCATATAAAGCTGGGGGAAGAAGGAGGAAGGCAAGGACGTTTTGAGTGATAACCTTTGCCTTCAAAAGTCACTGTTACAAATCATGGAGCCTGGCTTTGCTGGAGGTGGCAGAACACCTGCCTGCCCATGGGAAGCAGCAATAAATTCCTTGTTTTTCTTTGCATGTGCATGTGGCTTTTGCTTCACCTATCAAACTGTCTTTATCTCAACACATGAGTTTTCTAATTTTTACCCTTCCAATTCTCTCCCCATCTCAATTTGGGGGAGTGAGGGAGTGGCTGTGTGGGGCTGTGCTGCTCATCATGACACAAAAAAAGTTCTGCAGCCAAAAGCATGGATAATGAGCTTTTTTTCTGAAAGTGAATCTTAATTAATGCATTTGGAAGATATGACTTGTCCAGATTCTGATGCTCACTGTTAGCTTATTGATAACAGTTGTAGATATTTCCTCCTGCAACCTTTTTGATCACACTTCTTACAGGTTTCAAAGCCAAAAATGGTCCACTCATTAAGATTCTGGTTATTTCTGTTAATTTGGTGATGATACACTTGGCACAGCTTTAAAGTCTAGAACATAATGCTGTTTGCTATATCTTCTTACTGTGGAGATGGAATTTAAAAGCTCCACACCAAAACTCAGAGGCATTCTTACAACTTAAGATGCATCTATGCTGATTTCTGCAACTCTTTTGAAATAGTTGTCTTGAAATGTGTCTTGAAAGACTGAGTTCTTTGTTTTTCTAGAATAGATAGGGCAACTGCCACGTTGGCTATCTAGAGAACAGAAAATTGTGCATATCCAAAAACCACACAGTGGAACTAACTAGATAATAGAGCATGGTCTTCTGAATGATGAATTTTTCAATGGTCCAGAAGAAGGCTTACTTTTGTGTACTGAAAAAATTGCTAATACAGGAAGGAAATTGAGGATAGGGATGTTAATGATTTAATACTAGAGTTTGCTTCTCTTGTGGCTTTTAAGAGCAAAAGGCAATTCATGACGGAATCTACATTCAGTCTGGTTCATTATTAATGGTTGCTGCCTTTTCCTGTATCATTGTAGTTTCCTCTCCATTCCAGTTCCAAGATTTTCTGTTCACATGCATTTATTGGAATGCCACTCCTCGAGTGTGATGCAGATCAAATTCCCACATACAGACAGGATACAGGTCTCTGCAGCAGAAGCTGCCAGTATGATGTATAAGGACTGATGCGAGGTTGGTTCTTTGTGTTGTGATGGGACACCAACATCAAAGAACCATAGAATCATTAGGGTTGGAAAAGACCTCTATGATCATCGAGTCCAACCATTAACCCAGCGCTACCAAGTCCACCACTAAACTATGCCTTTAAACTCTATATCACTTCAGGATAGGAAGAAACCCGGACTAGTTGGTCCAGTTTTGGGGTTGTGTACTGGACTCTGTGTGTGTATGTGTGAGCAGACCAGGTGCGTACGTACATCTGAGCGTTTCGAGAGTGCTGGATCTGCCCAGGTCCCAGAGACAAACTTTCCGACAGCTTCAGGGCTCGGACCCACGCGTGGCCTCGGCTTCCCGCGGCCCCCCACTCCGCCGGCTCCGGAGCCTCCTTCACCCACCGCCCTCCGCCCCCCGGCGCGGGCCCGCCCGCAGCCGCCCCCCCCTCCCCGGAGGGGCCGCCCACCCTGCAAGAGGAGCCGCTGCGCCGCGCCCTCCCCTGCACAGCGCCCGGCGCGGGGAGGCGGGCGGAGTGGCGGAGTCCCGGCGCCCCGCGTTCCTCGTCCCCATGCCTGCTCCGGGCGGCTGCCGTCGCGGGAAGACCTGCGCGCCCAGGCAGCCCGTCCGGTGGCGGGGACTCGCCGGCATCGCCCGCCTGCCCGCAGGCCCGCGGAGCTACCGGAGCGACGCGCTGGGCGCCCGCCGGGGCTGAGGGATTGCGGCGCCCCGACTTGCGGCGGCGGCGTGGGACACCCAGAGAAGGCGAGGCTCGAACCCAAGAGCAGCCAGTAAAAACCAGCCCCCGGCGGTGCCTGCCCGGCTGCCGCGCATCGCTTATGCTTGTTCGGGGGACTCGATCGCGGCGGCTGATCCCGCAGGATGATGGGCTATGAGGAGTCCTAAAGCAGCGTCGGGGCGGGCCGCCGCGGGCAGCGATGAGCCTCGGCGGGCCGGTGCCGGAGGGGAGGCCGGGGGCCAGGTGAGCGCCGGCCCCGCGCCGCCGGCCGCCCGCAGCCCACTGGAGCATCGGGCGGCGCCTGCCCGGACCGCCGCGCCCGGCCGCAGGTAAGGGGCAGCGCACAGCCGGTCGGGGTGCCGTGGGGTGGGTTTCGGGGTTCCCCCGCAGGACTGCGGAGGAGCGGCGGAGCGGGTGGGCTGCGCGGCCGCCCGGCTGGCGGCAGTCGAGCGTCCCGCGGGCCGTGCCGCCGTGTGTCGGCGCCCGCCCTCAGCCCGTCCGCTCTCGTCGCCCGGCCCGGCGGGGACATTCTTCCCTAATGGGAAGCATCTGTCCTCCGGTACGGCAGAAAGGAACACGGAGGCAGGGGGGAATGTGGCTCCCCCGTAGCCTCCTCCCCACAGCCCGGCTGGCGCACGAACCGGCCACCGCCTCCGCCCCGCCAGGAGCCCGTGGGCCCCGCCCCGTGCCCAGCCCCGCCCATCGGGGCGGGGCTGCAGCCTATTGGCTGGAACGCGGCGCCTGGAGGTGGAAGCAGCCAATGGCGGGGGTGCGGGCGGCGCGCTCGAGAGCGCCCCCTGGTGTCGGGGCGGGCGGGGCAGCCGGTCCGCGATCACTGCCGGATCCCGGAGCGGCGGCGCTGAGGGGCTGCTCTCGGCAGCCTTTGTGTGTTACCCGGACAAAGCATGGTGGGTCCCTCTGGTCAGCCTTCCTCCAGCCCCTCACTGCAGTTTCCTTTTCACCTAAGTGCGCAAGTCCTGTAAGAGACCCTTCTGAAAAGGAATTGAAACGGGTAGGCTGCTTTTTAGAGGGAGTTTCCTTTCCATTAAGGACAACATAAGGAAAACAGCACCTGAAAATTCTTGAACAAATTAAAAGCTATTTGTCTTGTAAAGAATGCTAAACGTTTCATTAACTTGACCACAGATATTTGGAAAACCTCTTCATCCCAGTGAGCCTCTCCTTTGAACTGTAATGGTTTGCACATGATGGTCTTAGGAAAAAAATGTGCATCTCGTTGCTCACAGATCTGAGAAATTCTGACTTTTATACTAAAAGCAAATAACTAATGGAGCTATTAATAGCTGATAGAAGTGAATGCCTTTCTGTCGTTGTCACGGTGTTGTACAAAAGCAGGAATATTAAATTTTTGTTACTTGTAGTAGCCTATATTCTTGTATGACTGTAATCTGAAAAACTTTAAAATTCTTCTGGTGGTAGGAATAAGAATAGGGATGTTTCAAACTGCTTTCTCCAAAGTTAGGGTGCTTAACCTGTAATAAGACAATACATAAGTTATTTTCAAAAATTACTAGTACTCGAGGTTTGTAACAGTTAGGTTTTCTTGTCTGTTATTTGCACACTGCTTCTTTAAATGACTCCATGGCATTTCAACACACAGTTCCAAAAACCTGAACCTGAGTTCAGGTTTTTTTATAATTATAAGTATAAACTTTTCCTGAGGTCTGTGCTTTCAGTTCTAGGTAAATTGTCCAGTTTTATCAGTTCTGATCATTCATAATTCCTGTTTGGTTAAGATTGCAATCTAAGAGTACATCCAACATCACACAGTAATGCACGACAAAGGATGACAGAGTCTCGATCTATGGCCAACCAATTCTTACTTTCATTTTCTTTCTCAGTGATACCATATCCCACATATATATTATGAATGAAGTTCATTCAGCCACATTTTACCCTGCTGAAAGTTAGTAGCCTGCCTAAAAATTAGGCAGCTAGGCTAGGTGAGTTTGCTAATTAGGGACTTCATGAAGCTCAGTTGTACTATTTCTAGTTATCTGATCAGGTAGATAACTGATATTATTCATCTTCAAGTGAATATTTGTTTGTTTTTTTTTCTTTCCATGACTGTAGAGGGAGCCACAGTAGTTTACTTGGGCTAGATACTTCCCTTAAATTTTTCTAGTTGTTAGGTGAGATGGATACTACCATTGGTGTACAGAATAAGCCTACAAAATTTATTACCATAGGGAGACAGCTTAACTTTGCTAGAATAGGTATTTAGTGGAAGTGATTTATGGGGGAAAAGTTAACACTGAAGTAGAAAAGGACATGGAAGTAAGAAAACCAGTTTCCAACTGAACTTGGCCTTGATTGTCTACAGACCTTCTGGACAAGGCAGGTCACTGCTAGATATATACAACTTTTTAAAAGGATTTAAAAAAAATCATTGTTTCTTCTCTCTTGTCTTCTCCCCGACCCCGGAACCACCCAGGAGGAGCCAGGCAAGGGGAGGCGACAAGATGGGGGATCGGGTGGCAGCTGGAGCGCTGTCCATGGTGCTGCTACTGGGGCTGGGGCTGCCAGCGGGCACCCTGGGCTGCCCCCAACCCTGCGCTTGCTACCTCCCCACCGAGGTCCACTGCACCTTCCGCTCCCTGGCAGCTGTGCCGGCACGGATCGCTAAACATGTGGAAAGAATCAACTTTGGGTTTGTATGGCAGCTTGGAGCAAACAGTTTTATGTTCTTGGTGTGGAAGCCCGGAGTGCTTCGCACACATGTGGCGAGTCGGGATCTCTGCGTGTAGTTTTTATGTAGAGTTGCAGAGATGGGTAGGGACTTGCTGGCGTGCTGTATTTCAAATGCTGCAGTTGCTGGCATGGAGATAGTTTTAACTTAGCCTTTATGTTTCAAATAAAAGTTACTATTCATTTCAAATAAATATTTATACCATGGTGTAAATTCTTTTTTTGGCAAATAGGACTTTTAGTCTTTTACAGTGTATAAAATATATTGAATTAAACCTACTATGGGATTTCTACTAAATGCTGAATTTTATAGCCAATGTAAAAAAACATTGGAGTAAAATTCTATAATGTAGCCAGGTAGAATATATACTACAATGAGATATATAGCATATCTTAAATGAATACAGTAAAAACAAAGCTATTCCATTGCCTTTGGATTTGTGGGTTTGTTGTTGTGGTTTTTTGTTTTGGTTTTTTTTTTTCTTCAAGGAACTAAATGCAATATAAGCAGACACTAATATTTTGGGGAGAGATTGTTCAGGCTTCAATTCATTTTCCTCTGCCAGGGTATTGCCAGCTCACATCTGTCAGATTTTGAGACAAGAAGGCAGGGATAGTTGGTAGGTTTCATATATCAAAAGTACTATGTAGGGTCATTTTGTGACATGAAATGGTGCAGAAGTCACAGTCCTCTTCTGCTTGTTACCAGGGCTGCCCTACTATCCAGTGTGAACTCACTCTGACAACCTCAAGTCCTATAAGCTGCAACTAATCATGGAGTGACTGACAGTAGGGAACTTGAGGTTTTTTACTTCTCCGTAGTTAAAATTTCTATCCATCAAGATTTTATCCACCTAAAGCCTAATTTTAGTTTCAAAATGCTCTTGTACTTAGTAAATCTATATTAGAGCAATATGTACTTTAATGCCATTTTTGAGTAAAATATGATTCCCTCTTCCCCCATGTTCAAACTGACACATATTTACAGTCAGCTCTCCTCCATACATCAACATTTTATGGTAAATTTTAACCCTAAATTACTTTTGAAAATGGGATGTAGGCTTGTAAGTTACAAAGGTGTTTGGTCTGTAAGTACATTAGTTGATACTGGTAGCATCAAAGCCCTTTCCTGTCTTTGTATTTCATCACTACAAATGAAATTTTCTGAGTTGTGTCCTTTCCCATGAAGAAACAGTCTTAACTGACTGTTGTAGCACTTGTTCCATTTTGAAAGAGAGCTTTTACCATATTTCTGTTTTCAGTGCTATATATTTAGGAGGTGAAGATTATTTTTCTAATAATTTAGAAATAATTTAGAAAAAAATTTTATTTAGATGAGCTCATACTTTTTAGAAGTTATGATTTTGAAATAAGGAATTTTAATAGGATGCCTGCTATATGCCTAGTTAAGCTGCAGAAGGACTAAAAATATCAAAACAGTAGTCTAAATTTTTAGCAGATTAGGAATCTTTAGATAGATAACATGATGAGGAACCAAAAGTATTTCCTCCATATTCAAAGTATTTTAATTTGTCACTGTCTCTTCCCTTACCTTCTAGAAAATACTAAATAATTGAAAAAATCTTTAAAATTCTGTCCTTAGTTTAGAGACTTCATGCCCAGATTAGATAATATGTTACATATATACATAGGAAAAACACAAATGTAGAGCTAGGCCACCAAACCTAACGCCTCCACATTGGCAAATCCTGATTTGCTTGTCCAAAGTGAAATTAAATTATTTTCAAAAAGTAGATTTTCTGTATTCCTTATCTAAGAGGAGTCTCTAGACTCAAATTATGTAATTGGAAGGTCATTTCCTAGGTCTTACGTAATAATTGGTGTAGCCAATGGCATGTTGTAACAGTAGGTGAAGCAGGATGTGACTTACTGCTTCTCCTGCTATTTGGGAGATATCCATTTTTAATGTTCACTCCAAATCCTTATTCATTTATTGTTAGATGCTGCTTTGGCAACACTGCAGCCTGTCTAGTTTGCCAGGCTCCATAGCCTCATGTTTTGGCTACAGGCCACTAACTTATTACCATTCCATAAACTGAGCTGCATGGAAAAACATACAACTATTAGAACTAAAACGCCTATTTATTACTTTCACTCCTAAATTATGGCTAAAGTGCCACAAATTGAGTTAAAAGAAATCTTAATGTAAACATGAACTAAGTATACTTGGCCTTGTAAAAATCTTGCAATAACTTCTGGCCCCTTGACAGTGCATTAAGGTGCCTCCAATTTTTCCTGAAAGTTAGGTTGTACTAATTTTACATTTGCAGTCTGTGACAGTCAGTGTATAAAATGTAACTGCACATGTGATTTTTTTCCCAGGTTTAACAGTATACAGTCTATATACGAAAACTCCTTTGCAGGACTTACAAAATTGGAATTGCTCATGATACATGGAAATGACATTCAAAATATACCTAATGGTGCTTTGAAAGATCTCATATCTCTACAGGTAATGCTTAGGTCTTCCTAAATTTAAAAAAATCTAACCTCTGTGAATAAAAGAAAACAAAAATAAATGTATTTTATAGTGCCTTTTTAGGATTATTAAGATACCATTTTCCTCCAAAATACATGGGAGATCTATAACTATACCTATGTAATACTTGATAATGCCAAGTACCTCTTTGACCAGCATATCATTTTTCAGCGATGCAAAAGATTTGAATGTGGGAGTAAAATTTGTTCTTGATTACTTGCTATCCTGTTTAGATTTAGATTAAAAAAAATATTAATCTCTGGTTCCTTTTTTTTCTTTTAGGTTTTCAAAATTAGTTACAATAAATTGAAAGCCATAACTGGCCAAACTCTCCAAGGACTTTCAAGCTTAATGAGACTGCACATGGACCACAACAGAATTGAGTTTATTCATCCAAATGCTTTTAATGGATTAACTTCTCTGAGACTGGTTCATTTAGAAGGAAATTTGCTCCAGCAGCTTCACCCCAACACCTTTTCAACATTTATGGTCCTTGATTATTTCAAACTGTCAACAGTAAGACATCTCTACCTATCTGAAAATGCTCTTAGGACCTTGCCTGCAGGGATGTTTCAAGGCATGCCACTGCTGGAAAATCTTTACCTTCATGGGAATCCATGGGCCTGTGATTGCAGTTTAAAGTGGCTTCTTGAATGGAATGAAGTTTCTGGAGGTAGGACCCAAAGCTACCAATGTCTATTGAACTCATATTGTTAGATTTTATTTTTCCTGTTCTGCATGTGGATGGTTTTGTTATTTCCTGAGTATTACTAACACCGTGATGTCTATCTGCAGTAATACTTTCTGTTAATGTTCAGTAAATGCATATATTTAAAAAACAGTGTAAAAAGAAGGCAGTTGTGTGTCACTAGCTAAAAATATGTATTCAACACCAAAGACATTAGCCATTACATTTGGAATGGCAAAAGTGGTAGTGAAGTTTATAATTAGAAGGAGGAAATAGATATAACCTTTTACTGTGGTCATTTGCACAGCAGTACACTTTAGACCAAGGGCTGGCAATTGTCCTCAACCAACAAAGCTCTAATGGAAGGTGGTAACATTGGATTTGAACGTGTTTATCTAAGGAAGGAATGGAATTCAGTTAACAAATTCCTGGTTAAGTCCTCTAACCTGGATGCTATTAACATTAAGGTTGTTATGTAGTATGCATCCTTCACGCCTGTCTATGTTTCTTCCTTTACCACAAATTCCTTTTATGATGGAGCAAATCTATTTGAAGTATTTTCAAGTATTTACAATCTATTTAAGTATTTTAAATCCTGCAGTTTTTTCATAAAATAACTAGTCTATCTTCATTCGGACTTCAATAGGAGACAAGTATCATGGTGCTTAGGCTGGAACACTTTTGGTCATGTGCAGAGGCAAACAAAGACAGTTTTGTAATGCCTCTTTATCTGGAATACACTAAATGAGGGGGACTTTGAGCATCAGTTTTCAGTTTGGGCATCTCAGTTCAGCAGTGTCCCATCTTAGGTAGCTAAGTACTCACTGTAGTAGGCCAGAGGGAGTGGTGTTACACCGGAGCTACTGCTAAAATATTAAGAGGGAATTGACATTTAATTGTAACTGAAGATGTCTCAAATAAGTGATGGAGTCACAAGGTTTACATAATGATTTGTAGCATGTATGGTGAATGGTGCTGGGTCTTGTCATCTTAGAATATGTAACTCATTGCAGTTTTGCACTTAGCTGTAGGACAGTACTTTTAAGGGTGTTTATTTCGCTAGCTTACATTATAATATTCTTACATACTCTCCTTGATCCAAATCATATATCTGTGTGTGTAATAAGTGTGCTTAAGTTGCTCTGTAAGTTATAACAATGAAGTATTAGATTAACTTTCCTTCCATGTGCAGTGTTGGCTTGTTAGCATTTTTATTACACTAAAACAGTAGTGATTACTGGAAGGAGGAAGGATTTATCCATTCTGTTTTCATGTATGACAGATTTTGTATCTTTATATAACTATACCATTAACTGCTTTGGGAATAATAATACAGAAAGAATTATTAAAGTTCTTCAGACCAACGTGGCCACTGCCAAGTTGATTGTGGGCCAGTTTTTCCTTATCGTTGAAACATCCTATTTGAATCTGCAAGTGATAAACTTGTTCACTTAAATACTCCATTTGTAAGAACTTTTCAAGAAAATTGATTTGTCAGACTAGCAAAGCATATACTTTTCAAGCAAAAAACAGTATGAAAATTTGCCATGCATTTCCCTTTTCCTGGCATTTTGCCTTATAACAACCAGTATATTGTTCATTCATTCAAAGATCCCTCATTCCTCAGGATGATACTTATTCCTAGAATAACTGGAATACATTTAATTTGCAATATGTTTCCAAACTAAATACGTAAGGTGACATTTCACTTTCTAGTGAGCAGAACAATTTAATAAAAATATGACTTTTACTTTGCAGACAAGAGTCTCTCTGGCATTGACAGAAGAGAGGAGTCAAGGCTATAATTTCCTGGTTTAGCTTTCCTTCTCTGATTAAGCTTTTTGTATCATTACAGAGTTTAGAGTTATTTCAGAGGTTAGGGAAGAAATGGCACTTGGTTTGGTTTTTCTTGCTGCTGATAAATAGCTTGTACATTCAAGAACTAGTCAGCCCATTTCAGTAGCTACAGTAGAATGTTTTGTGTATTGCCAATACTGTTGTTAAGTAATAGAGAAAAATAAAAAGCTTCCTGGATTATTTAGTGGGAAGTCCAGCATTTCTCAAGTAAATGCTACATTTTTGAAAGCTGAAAGGACCCAGTCCTCTTCACATTAGATCCACAAGTTAGGTAGTTAGGCTGTCATTGTACAGGTGCAGACTTTTGGACACAGAGTAGTTTTTTACAGACTCATAAAATGTTGCTATGCACACTTCAGTTTCTAGGCATTTTATTCAGAGGGAGTGAATCTAAGTTGCAGAAGGACGGAGTACTCAATCCTCTCAATAAAGTCAGAAGAAATCATGGTCAGATTGAGAATCAGGTGCCCAATCAGCTGTAAAACTAAGGCTCACCATTCTAAAAGTTTTGCTTTATGTGTCATATGACATAATGCATTCCTCATGAAGTTCATTTCACAGTTTTGAGAGTTCTCTAAGCTTAGAACAGAGTTTTTCAGCTTATTTATCTTTTGTTTCCTGTTTTATTTTCTTTCTTCCTTTTTTTTTCTTGCAGGTGTTTTAAAATGCAAAAAGGACAAAGCCTATGAAGGGGGACAGCTCTGTCCTAAGTGCAGCAGCCCAAAACAACTGCAGAAAGAAGATATTCAAAACTTGAAAGATATTTCTTGTAGGAAGCCTGTCATTCAGTCCTCACTGAGGCAAAATAGCAGCACTCAAGATGAAGAAGATGGTGACAGTTACGAACTCCCTCTGGAAGAACTTCAGTCCTCTCCATGGAACATTGAGCTAAATATGACTGATGAGCATGGCAATATAGTCCACCTGAACTGTGAAATCGAAAAACCGACAGGTTCTACCAAAATTCAGTGGAATCAAATCCAGACTCAGGAGATAGATATAAATGCTACAATATCACTGGATTTTGAATGTCCCATGAATCGAGAAAACTATGAAAAACTATGGAAGCTTATAGCTTATTACAGTGAAGTACCTGTCAAATTAGAGAGGGAAATTATGCTCAGAAAGGAGCCTAAAATAAGCTATCAGTACAGGCAAGGCTCAGATTATGATGCTCTTTACTACACAGGTGTAAAAGCTCAAATAGTGGCTGAGCCTTCCTGGGTTATGCAACCTCTTATAAATATCCAATTAAATCGGCGCCAGAGTACAGGGAAAAAAGTGGTGCTGTCTTTTTTTACTGTGTTTTCTCAGACAATTCATACCAAAAACACCAGGCAGCAGAGGAACTGGGTGATGATAGAGCAAAACCAGAGCACAAGGACAGCACAGAGTGTGGTGGAAGGGTCAGAGTGTCAGCTGAGCTGCAATGTGAAAGCTTCTGAGAGCCCCTCCATTCAGTGGCTCTTTCCAGATGGAACTAAACTGCAGGCACCATTTAATCAGAAAGACAGTAGGTTTTCCATTCTCAGTAGCGGCCAACTAATCATGAAAGCAGTGAGTTACACTGATGGAGGTGTGTACCACTGCATCGCCCAAGTTAGAGATGATGTGGACATAATGGCTTACAGACTTCTAGTGCAGCCTCCAGCTATTCAGGCAGCTGATTCAGATGTAGTGAGAGTTGAAAAAAATGTTGGAGACCCAATAGTTTTACCGTGCAATGCAGTTGGCATCCCAGACCCACAGTTGAGTTGGATTCTTCCAAACAGTCAAGTACTCAATGATTTATCAAACTCTTCAAAAGGCTATATGCTGCATAATGGTACTTTACTTATTCCAAGAAGCCATGTCAGTGATAGTGGCCATTACAGATGTGTGGCTGTCAACGTGCAGGGGTCAGATCAATTTGTTGTAAGGGTCACAGTAAATAAAATGGTGTCTGACAGGTCATTTAAACGAATAAAACTAAAAAAGCGTCCAGCCTCAAAGCGTTTGTCAAAAACAAGAGGGCAGGTCATAGAGGATGGAGAGGGATCAGGGGCAGGGGGAGTGGAGGACTTCCTACGAAGAAAGAACCACCTAAAAGACTGGGAAATACCTTTTAAACAAAAAAGTGACCAGGTGCCAGAGAGTCAAATTAAAAAGGGGAAGAAAGGCAGAAGGAAAATGAAAATCTGGAAAAGTACAGATAGAACCCAAGACAGCAACATTGCAGAAGGCCGGAGAGTATTTGAATCTCGAAGGAGAATTAATGTGGCAAGCAAGCAGATTAATCCACAGCATTGGGCTGACATTTTGGCAAAGGTCCGTGGGAAGAATCTTCCTAGAACAACAACAGCTACAACCATTTCTGTAACAACTGCACTGCCATCAATCATGCAGAACACTACTCCAGTCCCTCATCTGGCAGCCAACCCTCCACCTTCAGAGACAGCAGCTGATATGGTAGACTCTTCGGCTGATGCATCACCTGTGGGTGAAGATGAGCCATTCTCAGTCACTGTTTCACACAACACAGAAGCATTTTCAGTCCAGTCCATATTAATGAGGTCAGAAACTGAACCATTCTCCAACCACAGCACTTTAGAAACACCTGCAAGTATAGACACTGTAGGAATTGCTGTATCAGGTCCATATTTGACTCCTGTCTCTGCAACTTTGCAACCCCATGGCAAGCAGCATCTTGATGTCAGGACTGATGATTCAGCTGTAGTCAAAGAAAATGTACATGCTTTCACTGAAGAACCTCTAACCAGACAAATTGTGACAAACATTCCCAATATTCAGAGCAGTTCATTCACAGTGGAAACTGCTCATAGAACTTCTGTATCTGAAGAAAATTCTGCTTTTGCTGAGCTACCACTTGATGCTACTCTCCTAGCTGAATCTCAGACTGTGGATCTTCACAGTGTCTTGGAGTCAAGCATGAAGTTAAATAAAGTGGACCCAATGAGTGTTGACACCCTAATTTTAACACCACCTCAGTTGGACAAGATCATCCTAACAGATTCTCTAGGTACTACTACCATTTCTTCATCTGCTTCACCATTTGTTACAGAGGAGAGCAATGACTCAAGATACCAGCACAAAGAAACATCCACAGGTCAGATGAAAATGGCAGACTTAAGTACAAGTTTTCCTGCTTTCACATCCATCAAGGTCCAGAGCAAAGAAGAACCCGAGACCCACAGGAATACAGTGACTCAAGAAAGCATGTCCAGCAGTTATGCAGACAATTCTCAGGCACAAGAACATAGAAACCTGGCTACTTCAAAAACAGATCCCGTGGTCATTTTGCATAGTGCTAATGCTCTTCATAAAATAGCAGAGGGGATAAAAAATGCTGCTTCCATCAGTAGACTGACCACTGTGGCCACCACAACAGTTCCATATAGAAAGACCACGCCCTCACTTATTACTCAGCATGGTAGAAAAAGGCCTTATGGGAGAAGGAGACTGAGGCTAAACAGAATCCGACAAAGACCAAGGCCTTTGCCCCCTGTTGTTTTAACCACTGAGGCAATACCTGTCGTTCCAAGGACACCTGAAGTTGAAGCTGTGACCAGAACTTCTTCCGCAACTCTTGAAAGTCCTGATCGTAAAAACAATGCCAAAATACAGGCTAAGAAAGAGGAGCATATGGAATCCACTCCTTCATTAGTTCTTGATCTGGCTGAGAAAATGCCCAAAATCAGAGACATGGTTACAACTTCCTCCTTTAGGGCTACTGCTTCTCCACCTGAAACTAAACATGTGACACACTCTACTACTCCTGAAACCTCAGCACTTCCAGTGACTGCACCCTTCACAATTTTAACATCATATGTTGTACATGATGCACTTCCCACGAAAGAATCAAGTGTACCTCTTGTACCAGAGCAAAGTGAAGTGCCAGCATACCACTCATTAGACAATGTATCTGAGGAGAAGGACATGAAAGCAGATTCTAAAGCTATGGATAGTAAGGCAGAACAATCAAGCACAACAACTTCTGCACATAGGAACAGCTTGATATTACCTACAAACCCAACATCTCAGGAAGAGCCTAAACTGTTTGACTCAGAAGTTGTGGTTGATGAAACAACTGCTGGAACGTTCCAGCTGATACATCCCACTATGACTGACTTAAATATTCCTGTTGGCACAGTCAAAGTTTTTAAGGACATCTCAGTTTCAAAGGAGCCATGGAAGCCCACAGAAACACCAGCAAAAACTGAGCCATCTCAGCAACATGAGATAATTACTTTGTCCTCCTCCTGCAGCACAGCAGAAACTCAGACTTTTCCACTTAGAGAGACAAAGAAATCCATTGCTTTTCAGGCTGGGACAAAGCCGTCTACCTTGGATAAAAAGGAAGCTGTGTCACATATGTTTCATCATTTGCAGACAACTGAAAAGCCTCCAATTACATCCACTGCCTTTATTCCATTTATAAAACTTGCCACTCTTCCTCCTTCCATTTCAAGCACTTCACGTCGTGCTCTTCATTACACCACCAAGGAAACTAATGCCTTCAATCAAGAAAGGTTCCCAGGAGCAGGTGGTGACAAAATGGTGATAAGCTCAAGACAGAGTGTTCACCCTACTCCTTCCTCTAACCAAAACAGGATTAGCATACAGTCAAAAGAGGATCAATTCAAAGAGTTATATAGTAGCAAATCAAACAACAGTTTACTGCTAAATCCAAATCTTCCCTATCCACCTGCTGGAATGATACCAAGCTTAAACCAAAGACTACCTGTTGTTCCTCCAAAGCACATTCCAGTAAGAGGCACAGTGAAGCTTCCTGTAACACAGGGTCCATTTCGCTATTTTATAACACATCAGCCTCTTCACTACACAAACAAACCAGAGATAACAGCATATGCAGCACATACTGTCCAAGACAAGAAAACTTTGGCCTCTCAGAGAGAAACAACTACCCCAACACAAGCCTCTCCGTTTCACAAAACAAATCCATTCACTGAAAGCAAGTTCATTAGTCAGGGACAGAACAGATACAATATTAATTCAAGATTTTTTGGAAATAACTATGTTCCAGATAACAGAGGCACAGCAGGGAGACTACCAAGTCAAGGGATTCCCTATTATCCCAGTTCCAGAATACCATTCCTTTTCAACAGAACAAGGATATTCCCTCACTTAAGTATGCACCCTAAACCAGACGTCCCTAGTGAACTTGTCCCAAAAGACACAAATGAGAAGAAGGTCTCTCAGGTCTTCCCTACTAGGATTACAGTGCAGAAAGCTTCAGCTATGCCATTGCCTCCAATGCCACATGCAACAACAACCACATTACCACCTCCAGTCTTTCCCCCTCAGCGCACAAAACCACAGATATCCACTACAGATCATCCTTTAAAAAATGTCCATCATCATCATCAAAAATTTCCATCTGTGCCTTATGTGGGAGGCATTATTCCACAGAATTCGACTGTAATTCAGTCTTCCACTAATTTCAGGATACATGGAGAAAGACCTAAGATTATCACAAAAGGGTCTCAGAGCATATCCATCCTTGCTGAAACAGATGCTTTTATCCCTTGTGATGCAGTTGGTGAACCCAAGCCTTTTATTACTTGGACCAAAGTATCTACAGGTAAGACAGAGAAAAATGTGTTTTTCCACATGGTTTGTAAGGGTACAAATACTTAAGTTATTGCATAGAAATTCAGCGTGATCATAGGAGTAGTTCAAAACCCTGAAGAATACCTTCTGTCACTTTTAGTCATTATAGATAAAATGTGACTAGTTGCAACTAATCATTACAGGTAATAATAACTTTGCAGTATTTCTTGTAGTAAAAGAAAACTACTACCATTTGATGAGTTCGTTTTTTGAAGAGTAATTTTTGGCTATGAGTAGCAGCCAATTTTGATTAGTCACAGCAGTTAGAATTTATGATGACAACACTTGTGAGTATGGGTTTGTTAACACTGCTACCTTAAGTAATGTTGTGTGTGTCATCTTCATGTGCAAAAGGAAAAGTTACATAAAGATTTAAGAGGAATCCTAAAGCATAAAGCCTTAAAATTCTCATGCTGTCAGTGTTTCCAAGTTAGTATGGTTAGTTCTATAACAGAAACAAAGACTAATTTGAGCTATGGAGAGTGTCTGAAGATGTCATGTCCCTCTCTAAAGTTGCAATTGGTGTTGAGTAAACCTAAAGTATCCCAGGGAAACATAAGACTTTTTCATTGCAACAGTGTACATCTTAAACTCTTTGACTTTATGTTTCTTTCTTTCTTCTCACCTTTCCAGGAGCTGCAATGACAGCCAACACCAGGTTACAAAGGTTTGAAGTCTGGAAAAATGGTACCCTCCTTATCCGAAATGTTCAACTTCAGGATCGTGGGCAGTATTTGTGCACAGCTCAGAACCTGCACGGCATAGATAAAATGATTGTTGTGCTCACGGTTGTAGCCCACCAGCCCAAAATTTTACTTTCCCGCTATCGAGATGTCACGGTCTACTTTGGAGAGACCATAGCAATGGAATGTCAGGCTAGTGGGACTCCAAGCCCACATATTTCATGGGTTTTCCCAGATAGGAAGATTTTGCAGACAGTCACCACCACAGAAAGCAGGATAATGCTTAATGAAAATCGAACCTTGACTATCAAGCAAGCAACATTTTCGGACCGAGGAGTTTACAAATGCATAGCAAGCAATGCTGCAGGAGCTGACAGCATTGCAGTGAGGCTGCACATTGCAGCCTTACCCCCCATCATCCAGCAGGAAAAGCAAGAGAACATTTCCCTGCCCCTTGGTAGCAGTATCAACATCCACTGCACTGCCAAAGCAGCACCTTCTCCCAACATCCGCTGGGTGGTCTTTGATGGCACACAAATCCGACCTTCTCAGTTTGTCAATGGGAATTTATTTGTTTTTCCCAATGGAACTCTGTATATTCGCAATGTGTCCCCCAAGGACAGTGGAACCTACGAGTGCATTGCTGCTAACATGGTGGGAGCTGCCAGGAGAACAGTACAGCTCCATGTGAAGAAGTATGCATCTAATGCTAAGATCACTGGGACCTCTCCTCAGAGAACAGATGTAACATATGGCAGCATCCTGCATTTGGACTGTAGTGCTTCTGGTGACCCCTGGCCTCGGATATTATGGAGGTTGCCTTCCAAAAGGATGATTGATTCCCTACACAGGTAAATTACTGTTTGAGGTGTCACAGCTAAATCACACTGTAGATGAACTTAGACAAAATCCCACTCATATATGTGCAAGTTTCATTCTTTACTTCTGTGGGTTTTGAATGAGGCACCCAATCCTTAAGAAAGAATTTGAAATTTTATCAAAAGATAGTCATATCTTAGCATAATTTTCTTGAAAGCAGTATTACCCTTAAAAAGTTAGCTTCAAATGTTTAGGATAAGCTACCACTATCTTTTACAGCCACTTGTAAATGCAGTAAAAAGTCCAATGGCAAAAGATATAGAACTTGTATACTGCTTGTTCCAATGCTCTTAGTCTGTATAGTTGCACAGGTGCCTGATTTTTCCTGAGAGAAACAGGATCATTGAAATTTATTTCTTGTGCAAATCATTATACATAGTAAATACAGGGCAAATAAATCAACTTATAATTATTTAAAAAAGCAGAATCATTTTAACATCATTGTATAAACAAATGTTACCTCGCAGTAAGGTCTGTGCAAGCTTGGTTGTATATAAATGCCTAAAACAATACCTTGTCCGATGTTTGCATCATGGCTGGGCTTCGCGAACGAAGATTTGGGAAGGGTTCTATCCACGTTTGTTGCAAGCGTGTTGGTGGCTAAAAAGGCCAATACGAGACAGGCATGTCCAGTTGCAAAAGGCACAGGAGAAAGACTCCTTAGATGGTATATTCTGCAAGGCACGAATCTTTCTGCGTTGTCTTTTCTCCTCAAGGGTGATCCTGCGTGCTTTCTCAAAGGCATCAGCAGCATTTTAGATGGTGTGTCTCCAGACCTCCCAATTGGAGGCCAGAGTAGACCAGTTATGTTGGTCAATATGGCCAAGGCTGAGATGTTGTTTCAAGGAGTCCTTGTATCTTTTCTTCCAGCGGATGTTTGCAATATCAAGTAAAATATCATTGCTACAAGCTTACAATAACCGTCCTAAGACTTGGCTGAAAACAGTTTCTGCTCTATAAATTATTCATAACTCATTCTTTGAGCACTATAAACAGATGAGAAACGCACTGCATTTTAAATGCATAATTGTGAACAACTTTCTTCACAGCTGAATGTAGTCATAATTTTTTCATATTGACAGAAAATATATTTTGGTAGCCTGTAGATAGCACAAAACCTGGATTTCGTTTTATGCCTCATAGTAGTAGCAACAAAATACTGTGTTTTTTTTTCATTTTCCCTCATGATCTTTATGTGTTTTTCAAATACAGGATATCTTCTTTAGAGGGAGAAAACTGTGGTTACTGAGGAAATTGGTTTTAACCACAATACACAGATTCCATAGTTAAGTGGAAAGGAATAATAGCTTTTTTAGCATCTTGGAATTTTTTTTTTTCTTTGTTTCAAAGCTTAGCAACATTTTTCTTCTTTGCCACTGCTCTAAAGGTTTAATGTGTTACACCCGATGCCGGAGGAAGTTCCTCATCTTGATTTGTTTTTAGCATAGGACCCAAATGCCATACTGCATAGTTATGCTTCATATAGCTTTGTGTGGATCATGTCATTCAGAGATCCCATATTTGAATGTTATAGAATACTTTACATGCAGTCAGAACAGTCAAAACTACCATAATTTGGTATCTACTGTTTGTTTAATGATCAAAAACACTATTAAAGTTATTAAACGCAACAGAATTGTTTGTTTTCTGCAAATGGGTAGAATTATTTTTTTCATTTGCTTTTTGGTGGTGAATGTCTTGGACATTTTGGATCTTCTAATTATCTAACAATAGCAATGCTCCTATCCTGTTCTTTTATTTCAATATTGTTGAGTTGTTGATTTTTCCCTCCTGATTTCACTCAATAATTAATACCCAAAATGTGATTTTGCAGCTCATGTTCCTTTCTTTTTTCTTGCCTTACAGTACCTTGGAGACTAGAATCAAGGTATTCAGCAATGGGACTTTGGTTGTTCATTCAGTTACAGACAAAGATGCAGGAGACTATTTGTGTGTGGCCCGCAATAAGATAGGGGATGACTACGTGGTCCTCAAAGTGAATGTGATGATGAAACCAGCAAAAATAGAACATAAGAATGAGAATAACCACAAGGTCAAGTATGGAGGGGACCTGAAAGTTGACTGTGTAGCCACAGGTCTGCCAAATCCAGAGATCTCCTGGGGTCTCCCAGATGGCAGCATGATCAACACCTTCATGCAGTCAGACGACAGCGGCAGCCGGACAAAGCGATATGTGGTCTTTGATAATGGAACTCTGTATTTCAATGACGTCGGATTGAGAGAGGAAGGGGACTACACCTGCTATGCTGAGAACCAGATTGGGAGGGATGAAATGAAAGTGCGGGTCAAAGTAGTGGCTGAGCCTGCAACCATCAGGAACAAAACATATGTCATTATTAATGTACCCTATGGCGATGTTGTCACAGTAGCATGTGAAGCCAAAGGAGAACCCACTCCCAAAGTGACTTGGCTCTCCCCAACCAACAGGCCTATTCCTGCCCTATCTGACAAATACCAGATCTATAGGGATGGCACTCTCCTCATCCAAAAGGCCCAAAGATCTGACAGTGGTAACTATACCTGTGTAGCACGAAACAGTGCTGGAGAAGATAGGAAAATCGTTTGGATCCATGTTGACGTTCAACCTCCCAGAATCAATGGTCATCTCAGTGCATTAACATCTGTGAGGGAGACAGCCATCAGGGACAGCCGGAAACTTATTGACTGCAAAGCTGAAGGCATCCCTGCTCCACGGGTGTTATGGGCTTTCCCAGAAGGAGTAATCTTACCAGCTCCCTACTATGGGAACAGGATCACTGTGCATCACAACGGTACATTGGACATCAGAGGGGTGAGACAGACAGATGCAGTGCAGCTCGTATGCATTGGGCGGAATGAAGGAGGGGAAGCGAGACTGCTTGTGCAGCTCCTCATCACAGACCATTTGGAGAAACCCTCCTTCAGAGACCCTGTCAGTGAAAGGATCACTGCCATTGCTGGGCACACCATCAACCTGAACTGCTCAGTCCAGGGGAACCCTAAACCCAGCACAAGCTGGATACTTCCCAATGGCTCTGAAGTGCTGAGTGGCAGTCGCCTGAACAGATTTTACCACAAGAGGGATGGGATCTTACACATCAGCAACCTGTCTGCTGGGGATGCTGGGACTTACCGCTGTACAGCCAGAAACCCAGGAGGTTATGTGGAACGAGTAGTCTTCCTGAAGGTGGGACTCAGGCCAGAAATTAGCAACCAGTATAACAACCTGGTGAGCATCATCAATGGAGAAACTCTGCAGCTTCATTGCATCACCCAGCCAAACCAGCGGGCGCAGATCTCCTGGACACTACCCAATGGGATGGTTATGGATGCCCCCCAGGCTGTGGGTCGCTTTTCCCTGATGGAGAATGGCTCATTGACGGTGCGTGAGGCTTCTGTATTTGACAGGGGCACTTACCTGTGCAAGGTGTCAACAGAGTATGGCACTTCTGTTATGACTGTGCCTGTCATTGTGATAGCCTATCCTCCCCGGATCACCAGTGAGCCAGCACCTGTAATTTATGCCAGACCTGGAAATTCAGTCAGACTGAACTGCATGGCCATTGGGATTCCTAAAGCAGAAATAACATGGGAGCTTCCAGATAAATCACATCTGACAACAGGAGCTCAATCCCGTCTATATGGAAACAAATTCCTCCATCCTCAGGGGTCATTAGTCATCCAGCAGTCCACTCAAAGAGATTCAGGCTTCTATAAATGCATTGCTAAAAATATACTAGGCAGTGATTCGAAAACAACCTACATACACATATTCTAACACTAAAACAAATGCCTTTGGCTGGATACCAGTGTTCAAGTCACTGCCAAACGAGTGCAATGAGGAAAGTACAAGGCCAGGAAGGCTGAGGGCAGAAAAAAAAGGAATTAATCTGTATTGCTTTTGTACTCAACATGGTAGTAAGTCTCTGCAATAAAAGGAGGCATTAGACATACTGGAACTGAGGAGACTAACAAGTTGAAAAAGGTCTTTAAGTTGTTAAGACAGAGTAATGTGGTTTTTCATGCTATCCAATAGCATCTGAGGCCTAAAGTACTCTATTCTTGTCAATAGTCCAAAACTATTTCTTGTTCTAACAAGCACCTTAAAAGTACCAAAGAAGTATTAACTATTAATAAATGAGCTGCAGTGATAGAAGTGCTTTAGTAAAACATAATTTTCTTTAAACCCTGCAGCACCTTTACATAACCTAGCCTTATAGAATATGATTACTAACCTTTCTGTTCATGCTTCTATCAGCTCTTCAAAATCAAAAACTAACTTAGCAAATGAGAGTGATCTATTTTAATAAAAATACATGCAGAGGTTAGCTACCTTAACATATGAACAAACATTTGCCAGCTACTAAGGATGCTATGGTCAAATAATTCATTATATATTTTATATATATTTTTAATCTGACTATGAGACTAGAAAGAGTAGAAACGAACTTGGTCTCATTTTATAAATTATTGGTCTTTACAAGACTCTGATACATTACTATGTTTTATAATATTAAGGTCAATATACTGTACGTTTTATAATAAAAAATATTTTCCAAAGAATGTATTCACTGTGATTTTCTTTTTGTTTTTTGGGGGTTTTTTTGAGTAAACGGGGAACTCCAAACAGTGAGAGTATGAAGTTAGATCAAAATAGCAGTAGTAATGTAGTGTTATACATAATGGTATTTGAACCAATTTATATTGGGTTCATTTTTAAATGTTTTATGGAAGACAAATTAGTATAATTGTTTATCTTTCTAAAAGTGATTTATTAATAGAAACTTACATATATTTCAGCCTATATTTATACTTTTTCTTCAGTCAAGGATGGTTTATTGGATAATGTGCGTAATTTTATGAAGGTTTATCAATTGTGCTATAGAAATAATTGCTACAAGATGCTGAATATGCCCATGTTTCAACAAACTATTCCAGTCAGAATTTTGCAAATGTTAACTTACTTTTAAACATATGGAGTCTCTCAAATATTCCTGAATTCTTACAGTTTTGATTGATCATAAAACTTACACTAATGTTTTAGAATATGATGAGAATAAAAGCTTTGTTTTTATTTTCTCTATGGAACAAAACATGTCAGAAAATAATGTAAAGTCTTATACTAATATTTACATTTTGCAAAAGCTGTAAGCAAATATTTCCTTGACCCACAAATTTATCCAGTTTAGGAAAATTGTAAGCTATTGCAAAATGTGAAATTATCATAATGGTAAACAGAACTGAGCTACTTAAAAGTATTTTATTAGAACAAGGATGTAGAATTAAATGACAAGGACCTTACTGAAGATACAAGGAGTATAATTTATGTGATAGAATATTTTATAAAATATTTTAGAAGTCAGGACAGACTAAAAATCTGTAGCTTGTACACAAGCATTTATTAAAGTTGTGGTTATGTTACTGGCCTAACTAAATAGCACTTAATTATGTCTTAGTTTCTTTTTTATGGTTTAAACCCTTGGGCTGTCATCACCGAATCGGTGCTCAAGGGGAAGCATGTGCCTACCTTGCAGGGAGGTAGCTACTTTTGAGAGTAGTTAATGAAGAAAGAAAAAAGGCATTTAAGATTTTCAACTAGATTGCTCACGTGGTGTTTTCTAAGCTGGCTGTTTTCCTTGAACATATCAGAGATTAGATATGTCTTTAGATTCTTTGCTTAATTTTAACACTTTTTAAAAATTTTATATTAGTTCTTGGAAAACAGTCATACAATTTTTAATAATAATACATCTTGTAAAAGAGTCTGAAGTCAGCATTTGGCATTGAAGTAAGACTCAAGCACTTTTATTCATTTGTCTGTGCAGCCTTTGCTTAGCAGTTATGTGATTTTAGAGGTATTCTTGGGTGCTGAATAACTTCTATATATTTCCATTAAGTAAATTTTTATTTTTTATGTTAAAGGAAGAAAATGGAATCCAAAATCAAACATTTGATCTTTTGAGATTAGAGAAAGCATCTGATCATGTTTCCTCAGTCCAGAATTTCCACAGCTGCCAGTGGAAGTTTTGGAGGCTAAGAAATTTTTTAATGTGTTATAATTTCCATTATACTTTTATGAAAACGTGCTTCCATTGAGAGGCATATAAAATATAATTTTCTTCCAAAATACAGCTTAAAAAATGTCATATGAACACTTTTTACACTCAAGCAGTGTTTGGCCATATGTCATGTCTGTCATACTCTTTCTGTGCTGATATACCGTATGAGAAGACTTAAAAAAACACTAAAGTGGTAGTTGAGGAAACATAAAATAGTGAAACTGGTATTAAGAGAAGTACTTTGTTTAACTCATTACAAGACAAGCAGTATAGGAGCATCTGTAGAATAACACAGTGATAAGAAGCAGCTGTTCTGGGTGTTTCTGCAACAAATCATATAACAACGATCTAGTTACCTTCTCACAAAAGTAATTAATCCAGAATATGGAAAGAGAGAGTAGGTATGGTATATCTTACTTTATCAGGTTTCTTTTTAAATAGTCATATGGGCTGTTCTCATGTCCAAACAAAAGAAATGTGATTTATCTATTATGAAGTGGGAAGATAGATGTTACAGAGAAGTCATGAGTAACTTGTTGTCAATTAGGAGAACCTGTGAACTGAGTCCAGCTTAGGTCTGGTACCTTTCCACAATTATAAGTGTCTATCAAGTATAAAGCACACACTTTGAAAATATGTGAATAATATGAGACCAAGAGATATTGAAGTACACAGGAGTGAATTGCAGTTCCAAGTGATCTTTCTGAATTGGTGAAATACTTGGAAATAAAAAAATAAATTAAAAAAAAGAAAAAAGACCAACACAAAAAACCCACGCGCCAAAAAATACAAATGTGAGAAATATATTCAGAAGACAGTGAATACACATAAACAGCAAACAATAAAGAGAAAGGAGTTGTACAAGTTAACGTGATATTTCAAGCAAAATATTTTCACTTTGAAATCTATTTATGATGACTGTGTGAATGAACATAATGGAGATACTCTTTTTGCAGTCAGGCTCAAATACAAATAAATTGGAAAGAATCCAAGGACGTGATTTAGAAAAGATAATCTGTAAGGATAGGTTGAAACAAGATGACCTTGTTCTGCCTAAGAAAAGAAGGCTAAGTATTAAATACAACAGTTAAGAAAATGTGTGGTCCTTATAGAAACAGTGATGAGTTGTTTTTCAGGTTCACTGAGATTAGTATGAGAAACTTACTCCAAGCAAGCTCTAGGCTAGGTACCAAGAAAACTTTGTAACTGTAAGAACAGGTGAACCATGTATCGCTTTTCTTGAGAACATTTTGAAATTCCTGTCTTTGGAAAGAGTTAGAAGAGTTTAGTCTGACAACTGTAGCAGATAGTCAACATCAATGTCCAAGAAACTGAGAAATTTTATGGTTTCTTTACATTTACATTTCTATATTTCCTAGATTTTCCTAGGACTATGGTAGGCATTGATTTTATACACTGGTAAAAGACAGATTTGTTTGATAACTTTAGTCTGTGCTTGTGATTTTTATCTGTGTAATCTTCATGATAACCTATGAGAGGTTATTAACTGTTTAGTACATGACAGAAATGGACACCTGACAAATACGGGAACATGACAAATATGTCCACTGTGACCACGGTTTTATGGTGGAAATCTTGTGGAGAGATTTCTAGAAGCAGCCGTGTCATAGGATCTCTTTCAATGAGTCTGGTTTACTAAGGCATCTCACACCACATCATTCACAGAGTTGCACAGAACAGAAATAAAGAACTGCAAGGACTTTAGGTATTTGTTTTACGTAACCTGACTTTTATTTATACATAGTTTTCAAGAAAGCATTCACATCACCAGCTAACACGAAAATATCCTAAAAGCTGGACAAGCATATGTATAGCTTGTACTATCATGTCCTCTCTTTCAATGTTTGCAACTTGACCACAGTGTGTTTTGAATCATGAAATGCAGTGTGAATCCTCACAGAGAACAATTAATGCTTCATTAATCACTCCTCAAACATATTTCCTGAAAAAGATAAGACAGAAGCCATTGCACACAGCAGGGAAGCACATGAAGTAGATCAAGGAGATTTATCATCTTGCGGTGTTAGAGCTGTTGCAATTTCTTGATGTATAAAGTTAAAAATTAGTTTGTTTGCCCTAAGGGTGTGTGTAATTTTTGCAGCTATTCCTGTTAGCCTAAGAGAGGATATTTTTTTTCCATGAAAACCTTTTCTTGCTGGTTCAGTCCAGTAACACCATCACATAACAGTTAGTTAGCATAAGCGCTAGTAACTTTGGTAATTATCTGAGTTAGAATCTCACTTGCCATAAATTGTCTGAACCTGGCTGAAGAGCCACCCAAAATATTCACCCATTCTGTGACCATCCCCACATTTTAATTTGGAAGAAGGAAATTGGGTTTCATAGGTCACATAATAGAATCTTTAGCACATGGGGCATTTGAGCCTCTGCTTACTCATTTAAATAAGCAAACTTTTCTCTGGGAGGTAGACCCCTCATGTTTCTTTCCTTCCCATATGCAAGACCCACTGTTATTCTTTATATATGGTGAGAGTGATGCATCTGACACCTGGGGTAATGTGACAGGGAAGATGCTATTATATTGAACTGTGGGTGCTATGACATTGAACTGCAGCTGTGTACCACCTACTAAGCACTTCTAGAATGTGGGACCTCCATTAAGGGAAATGCATGTTGGCAGTAGTACTGCTGCTTCATCCCTGCTCCATGACCCCATTCATCAAGCACAGCTGGCCATAATATCAAAGAATTCATGGACTGGCCACGTCTGATGTTGCCAGATCACTGAGTGGGAAAGAGGCATAAATATGGGATTTCTCCAGCTGCCGGGACTGGAGATGGCAGCCAGTAGTGTGAGTCTTGACAAGTGGGGGGGGGTAAAATCACATGAGGTGGATAGTCAGATTATAAAATTGAAAGAATAAGTCACACCTAATTACCTCCTGTGGTGCTCTGTATCACTCAAAGTACACCTGATATCATATGCACATTCTGTGACCCCTGAATTAGCATCACGTGTGGGTTTCACTGTTACCTTTACTCCCAATGTAAGTTAAAAAAAATCATTCAGGCTCTGACTCAAAGCTAGATTTTTTTTTCCTTGCTTTTAACACAAACGGTCAATGGATTAAGCTGCTGTACTACCCTACTAAGAACTGCTCTGGGCTTTTATGAGGTTCTCTAGAATATTACAATAACAGACCAAATGAGCAACATTTTCATAAACCCCTATTTACTAAGCCAGGGAAAGAGGACTGGAAATCACAGATGAAAAATGCATGCAGCTCCTGTAAAGCTAGCAAACAAAATATCCCACTGAAATCAACGGGAAAGTTCTTGGACTCCAAATTGTCTAAACAAAGAAATTCTTAAAGGTTTCTTAACTGAATCATCTGTTTTCAGTAAAGTGAGCCTGGGAGCTGATAAGGAAATTAATAATTTGAGTATTTTGGAAGCAAAGGAAAAATATGGCAATTGGGACTTGGATAGTTGATACAAGGGACCTTTCTTATATAAAAATGGAGGTTAGTATGTAATTGTATACTTTTAAAAAGCTAAAATCTTGTCAAAGTTTCTTCACAATGTGCAGAAAAGGTACTACTACCCTGTTCAGTTTTTTTTAAAAATCCTGCTAGTATCTTGCTTAAAATCTGAATAAAAAGTGTTACTAGATAGTCCTGGTGACAATATTACTGTGCCATTATTACAGCATTCATGCAAGTGTACATAAATAAATGTTCATAGTTATAAAACAGCATATATAACAGGCATCTTATACTACATACTTAGTATTGTAAGCTGCAACATTGATATAATGAAAATGTATTTCTATTCATCTTTAGGTCTCACGTCAGTTACATAATATGGGGTGTGCATGCGGATAAGAAGATTGCTGACAGTGCAGTCAGGCAGTACAGTTGATCTATTAGGGTGCTGCTTAAAAAAAACAAACCCACACTCTGCTTTCTCAGTGTCAGCAGTGAATTTCCGCTTAATATATTACACCAGCTCTTTCATTAATGGGGACTCTCTTCAGCCAATTAAACTCATTAATTTGCTAAAAAACTAATTGGGAGGAGTAGGAGGTGCATGGAGTGTATAGTTTTCTGCCTCATTAATAAGCTGAACTGGCTCATCAGGTAACGAGTGAAAGGCCCATGAGTGAGAGAGCAAATATGCAGCGATCTGAAATGAAGCAAGGAGAAGTAGGACTACCTCTTCCAACAGCAGTAAACTGGTAAGCTTGCCCTAATATTTTCTCTGGCTTTGACCTGTGAGTAACTGGGGGAAAAAAAACAAACCTCTCCAAGTATAGCAAGATTTTTCTTTTATACCCAAACTGCTCAATATGCATGATTTTGTATAACCTCGTGAATGCTTTCCTGAAGCATAAGCAAGTGTACCTTTATAACTGGGTGTAGTGATGCTGACCAGAAGACCATTGTAGCTGGAGGAGTCAGTGACCCACATCACAGCTAACCTGAGCAGGTGTAGGCCTGTGCAGTGCTTGCAGTGCTGTGTTACACATACAGCATGGCCTCCAGACCCATCTTGTGCTGCTCACATCCCTTGACCGTACGACTCAGACAGTTACCATAACAGAGAAGCCTGGAGGCAGCTCCCACTCAGTGCCAGTGATTACACCGCCTACATGGCCTTGCCTTTAGCTCACAGTGCAAGTTCACATAGTATATCTTCTTTGTTTGACAGTAGAAATGATGAATCGAGTTGTTTATTTCAGGGTAACTCTACCATGAATGGGCTCTGCACAGCATGCCTCATCCTGATTAGAGGCCTGCTTGGCACTGCATGACTCAGGGTTTCCAACACTTGAAGGGAAGTGAGGTTATCTATACCACCCTCTCTTTCTTTATAGTGCTAGCTGTAATAAATGCTGATTTAAAATACACTTTACAAAGTGCCTTTCTTATTGCCATCATAATGAACCAGTACCTCCTGGTGCAAAGCACAGTGTATTCATTCCTCTTGATTGCATGAAAGCTAATAGTAGTCTAGAAGAAGTGTTATCTTTATAAACAGCGGTGTTGGTAAGAAAGAGAATACTCAGGCAAATTCTCTTTTCCAGAAGTTTTTGTTGTTTTTCACAGACTGTGACTTAATTACACATTCTCCTGTCTATAAAGGAGGAACTTTTTGAGCTGAATTTTTAGCTGCTTTCTAAGGCCAGAGGAACTTTTGCAGATTTTTCTCTGTATGCTGGATGACGAAGACTTGCCCTCAAACAGACCATATCCCAACATTTCTCATAACCTTGCACAACAAAAGGAACATTAATCTACACCCTAGTCACCTCAGCACACTGACAGACAATTATGTTTAATAACGGCCACAAAGCTAACAATAATGAGAAAAGCAAGTGTCTCATTCCTTTCCCCCTCATTAATGAACGTTTTTTGTACGCTGGGAAGCACTGTAAGACACACACTTACAACAAAGGTCTGCTTGGCCCCATGAACTTATGCTGTATGTCATGCTGTTCCATTAATCATAGTGTTTTGACTCATATAAATGGATTCTTGCTGTGTCGCGATAAAGACATGTAAGGGGTTAAAAGTAGAGAAGACATGAGGTGAACCCCTGGGTACATGACCCCACAGCAACAAAATTATCTGCAAGAAAAAGTTTGAGAGACTGAGTTTTGAGTTTTCTTCATTGTGGCCTTTTTTGGTATTTCAGACTTCATTTTGAATGTATTTGGGATATGTTGTGCCAAGCCTTTAAAACAAAATGTATCCTGTTACAGTTTCTTCTTACAGCCTTTAGTTCCATTGTTAAATTGCTGGACAATGTTTAAGAGTACTCAGCTTATCCAGTTCAACTTTTAGAAAAGAGCTATTACTAGAATAAAAATAGTCCTGGTGATTCATGCAGCATGTCAGTGAATCTGAGGGAGATTCCCAGCTCATAAAAAATAAAATAAGAAACAGGCTCTTTTTTCTTAATCACACACAGCAAATGCTGACAGGTTTAATATTTATGAGTAAAGGGGATCAGAGAAGTTGTGGTTTTTCTCTGATTAACCTCACATAAAACTGGGTAACACATGGATACATAACATTCAAAAATATAGGAAACAAAACTACTTGATCATGGCAGATACTCAGCAAAGACTCTCTTGAGCCTTTCCTCATTAGAGATTTCTTCATACTGGCTGATGTAGCCAATCAGCCAAATTCAATTACTGAAGAGTGAAATTGTGCTTCCTGACACAGTATAGGTTTCCTCCAAATGGAGGAAAACAAAAATTTGCAGTAATTAGAGACATCAGACTGTTCCTGAGAGCAAAATGTAGCTCAGAGTGATTTCTTATACTGAATCATACAGACAGTGTCCTAGGTTTTGCCACCCTTGCTATATCATCTCTCTAAAATTCAACGGCAGTTGATAAACATACATATGCAGCAAGCTATGAATAATTATAGGCTGAAATGTGAAAATTTAGTCCAGGTATGGGAAAACAAAATGGCTAGGGCCTGTTTCCCATTCAACAATGTCCAATTGGCTTGTGTCAGCCCCATCGTTGCACCTATTCTGTGAGTCTAAGTGCCCTTTGGAAAAAAAAAAGAGGGGGAGTTGAGAAGCTCTTATTTATGGTCAGTTTCTAATAGCCTGGGTCATAATGACTTACTCCCAAAGTAATCCTACGTCATGCTTTTCAGAGTGGCTGTCTATGTCATCATTTACTTTCAATCTTGACTTAGACCAAATACCCAGATAGAAACCTCAGGATTATACCACTATATCCAGCTAATTATAAATTGAGTGAAATATCCTGCACTTATATCTGTTTCCTCCAAAGGTGCAGATCCTCAAATGTGTATATGTGTTTGCATGTCTTTCTCTCTTTCTTTAGATACATATGTGTGCATATTTCTTCATGGGTATATTTTATGTGTTTTCATACATATGTTCTGTTTATATATACTTGAATATATGGATATGCATACATAAATTTTTGTTTAAGTACACTCTGCCCTTTTTGTGTGAATAGAGGAAGATAAAATGTAGAGATATACTGAAAAAAAAATTAAAATAAAGCGTGTCCAAATTTATTTGGCCTGATAAGAAAAAACATCCTTATCCTTGACTGCAGAACATGAAGTACTATACCATCCTGTGGAATGAAATCTTAGATTTGAGAAAGACCAATCAGTGCTCCAACATGATGAAATATCACACTTGCCTCAGGTTAGCTGAGGAAATGTTTTTTACAGTTTTGGAAGTACCCAGATATTCCACCTCAGTCAGGGGCTCAGTTATTGCTTTTTCTGGCAAAGGAGTATCTTCCAGCTCATCTTTGAATGGCCTCTTTTTATTCCTCTCAGCCAGCATGAGATGCTTTGGAAATTGATGACCCAGCTGCAGATGCTACAGTGAAACAGCAAATTTTGCAGTGCTTTGATCATCTCAGGAAAACTCTCAGCTCTGGAAGTCTTTTATCTTATATTCTGCCAGCATGATCCAGAAAAGACACTAGCAGTAGCTAACGGGAACTATTATCTGCTAATGGTACATGAATGAGATTTACAATCTAAATAAAGACAATAGATTTTTTAAAAATCTATCATGATTTTCCTTGGCTTAGTAATAATACAAATGAGCTGGGAATGATTAAACTGTATATTTTAAAATACATTTATTAAAATGGTGCTGATGAGGTTTTTAATTTATTGTTTTCTTGCTACATTTCTCTTAGAAATTTTCAGGGCTGCCAAAATCTGTATCTAGCACAGCAAGAGAGAAACAGTGTCTGCTGAACTCAGGCATGCTTGGATGGTGGTGGATATTTATACAGCACTTCCTATTTAACCTTTCTCTCTACTTTTGTACTAATCTGCAAGACATGCTGAGAAAGATAATAAGCAGGAGTACAAGATATAACATGCAAGACACGCAGAAGTCATCAAAAGAACTATTGCTGTTCTAACAGGCTGATAGAGAATAGGGGCAAGTGAATAAATACTGCTTTGTTTCATGTTGGTATAATCCCATTGACTTTGGTGAGATTAGATGGTGACAATTAGGAAAGATTTTAGCCTGTGTTTTCCTCTGATACATAAACATAGCTCACTCAGGCCTTGACAATGACTTCTTCATAGAAGAAAAGTTAAGAAGACACAGACACCTAGGAATCTCAGATATCAGGTAGCAAGATATGTTTTGGGGGGAGTGGTGGGTTACTTTTTGTTATGGTTATTATAACATTGAGATTATCCTCCTAGTTTTTAGTTAATTAAATATATGAAACAGTCATAATGTTTGGCACCCATTTTCAAATCACAGGACAGTAGCTGGCAAGTCTTTGTGTAAGAACAGTACATTAAAAACAAGTACTGAAAATGTTGGAAAGAATTTTAAGAAAAAGAGAACTGAACATAGAAGGTCAAAAAGAATAGCAACAGAAACCACTGGATTGTTTAAGTCAAGTTAAACTTTGAAAGATTTATTTGCACAGTAGTTCAAAAGTGAACTGTCTAAACTGCCTGAACTTGCCAGTGTCTGATTATTTCACTTCATATGTTCATTAGATTAGAACAATACTCAGACAGATTAGAACAACACTCAGACACTGAGTCTTATTTCTACATTAGCTGCATGAAGAATCTGAAAGAGCTTAGGTAGAAAACATCAACTAAGTAATCCAGTAACTGTGTCCTTTGCATTTTTGAGAGGGCAGGAGTGGAATATTGTGTTATAGGCATAGCAAGCAGTAATGTCTAAATTAAGATTGTCTAACTCAATGGAAACACTAAAAGTCTCAGCTTGCTGATATTTATAACTTTGTTAAACTGATTGCTTGGATTTAAATTTTCCATGCTTGTCCTTTGCTTCTGATTCAGGATTTATGGTGTGTTTGGGCTTTTTTGTATTTTTATTCTTTACAATTCTTAAAAAGTATTGCTGAAAATAGCTCAGTTGTTTCTGAAAATGAAGTTAAGGAGAAAAAATTCTGCCAATATTTCAGACATTTTGAAACTATTTCATTGATGTGTTTGGTGAAGACTAAAATGTTTAGAAGGACATAATTCTAGGATCAAAGGAAGGGAGTGTGTGTGTATGTGTGTGCGTGTGTGTGTTCGGTTTCACATCTCAGTCTCAGATGGCTCCTTCTGACCTCAAGTGATGTGTATAAGGGTAGAACATCATATTGGTTAATATGGCTCCAAGCAAGCAAACTAAAGTCTCAGTGGTGCCCCCAAATCCTGTAAGGATTACAGATTCCAACTTGGGGAACAAGAATCTAAAATTAAGTTGCCACATGTACAGATGTTCAGCATCTTTCAGAATAGGCTAGGCCTCTTCACTGTGCCAGAATAAATCTCAAGTCAAATTGAATAAGGATTTTATCTGTTTACGAAGTATGCAAACTTTGATAAAGCAGAACTAGATTATAAGAAAAACAAAAAAAAAGAAATGGAAAAAAAATCCACATGGGAAATCAAGATGAATCCATAATATCACAGAAAAGTAGTTTTAAATTACTTGACTATGATGAATGCAGTTATATTAAAATCAACTTCTAGTCATTGCTGATTAAGAGGTCATCACATTAAAAAAAATGAAATAAATACCTAAGTAAAACATAGATATATGTTTGTATGAGAAGCCCATAGCCTTTGGAAAAATATCCCACATCTACATGGAAATGAAGATACATAAGACTCAATAATTTTACTTGCAGGAGTTCTGGGAACCTCAAGCTGGGAAAACAAGATGAAATGGGGGCTTCAGGTCCCCAAATAGTGTGCTAAGTAATTGTAAACACATATTACCATCTTGTAAAATTCTGGGTAAGCATGATAATCCTAGAGAGCTTATTCATTTTTTCAGACATTTGAGGAATAATTACTTTGGCAGAATAGTTCATTTTTGATGATTTTATGTCTTGTCTCAGGAAAATGCAACCAAATATATGGCAACTGAGATCTTCTCCCTCTGCTCCAGTTTGATTTCCAGTGAGAATGAGGTCTCTGAAATGAAGTAGAACTGCTAGAGTGATCAAATCTCTCCTGTTTTGCAAAACTATGTGCAACTGGGAAAAAAAAAAAGTGCATTGTCTAGACTTACCTGCTGAGATTCACTGCAGTGAAAACCCTGGTTCTCTCTTCTGGTCCTCTAGTTCAGATATCTGCCAGGGATCCCTGTGAGCTCACATGTCCAGGCCTCCTTTCTATAAAAAAAGACTTGAATATGGAGCAGACAGGTGGATGACATGCCAATATCTTGACTCAATATGAATACAGGATACTTGGAATTTGGAATGCTTCCTAGGCTCAGTAATATAAATAAATATGTTCATTGTCAAACAGACTAAGAAGAAAATATTGTTGCTTTAGAAGCTTTCTGGGTTCTTTTTTTTTTCTTTCTTGACCTAAGATAGGGTCATATTGTCAAAAGATTCTTTGGAATAAGAGATGTATTACGTTACCCCAGTCAGTCAATTTAAACTTCTTCTGGGATTCCTGATGACATATTTCTAATGCAGACCCTCAGTCTGATGTCTTTACCACACAACAGTAATCTTCTGAATGGGACCAGTAATTACTGAATTTGGGCTTGCATTCTCAACAATTGGTTTAAGAACAGTCAGGAAATATTGCTGACCAGAGTTTTAACGCAGGCCTCTTGCATTTTTTTCGAGGTGTTATTGTCTTTGGGACTTGACTATAATCAACCAGTTTACCGCCACTGATATGATACTAGAGACAGGCAGCCAGAGGTTGAAATGGCATGACGTTATTCTCAAAGTATGGTCTCACTTGGATACTTAAAACATGCATTTGTTTGTGTTGTATAGCTTCCTGAGCATTCGTCACCTTAGCAGTCCAGCCCTGCTGTCAGCAGTTTTGAAGTATTTGTTATTTTATACACTGTGGACTCCTCTGTGCTTGTCCTCCATTTATTTTCAGTTGAAAGAATCCTTGGAGCTTTTATTTAAACTTATTTTGATTTCTCCTACTGTATCTGATGAAAGCAGTGTCACATTTGGTAGCCAGTGATTTTGTTTACAGCTATAAAAATGCCCCTGGCATTAGATGTCAAGGCCATTGATGTGGGGTTTTTTACAAAACTTTTGTCTCCTTTCACAAACTAAGAAAGGTTTTTAATAATGAGTATTGTCATTGTTATGTTCTCCTCTGCTATGAGCAAGAATGGATTATATAAAAACACAGCAATTAGAAAAGATCCTTCTTCAATTTTCTGGGCTTTTGTCTTCAGGTTAGTTCTGGGAAAAAATTTCAGGTTATTGTCTCTGGGTAAAACAATTGAGTTATTAACTCATAACTTGAAGTAAGTGTCTAGTCAGCCATTGTCAAAGAAGGTATCTACACGTTTAAGTCCCTTGATAAATTGGGGCCTTAGATATTTTTCCAGTTGTCTGTCAGGACTGTAGTACACTGTGATGCGATAGCTTTCCTAGCCCAAGCTATCCTTTCCCAACTTGGGAAAAATCCCTTCCTTTCCAGCTTTTCTTGGCAGAGTCAAAGTTTTTGGTTCTTACCTCTCTGAGTGTCTCACAAGAAAACTAATGCACTCCCCAGAACTTTTTTGCTTGTTTTGTATCAGGGTTTGTTATCATTTCACCAATCAGTCAGTCCAATGGTTTTAACAAACTCGCAGTCCTTCTTTGGACTTTCTTTCCTATCACTCCAAAATCAAAAGCAGATTTGGTAAAGGAAATCAGACACTTTTTATTTAAAAGAGAAAAAATATCTAAAGGCAGGTAAAATCAGAGGCAGCTTAATTATCAATGAGCAGATACAACTTTACCTATAACAACAAACTTTCTCAAACTGCAGATATATAGATATATTAAAGCATTTAACACATTGTCCTGACTCATATTTTGCATTACTTTATGGCTAGCCTGCAACTGGGAGGACAAAAAATTGGATACCAAAATACATATCTGATCTATGCTTGAGAAACCGGTTTTTCCTAGCTGATGGAAATTCTGTCCAGAGTAAATTCAACATGAGAAATGCTGTGCAGTTATAGTCTGTCTCGATCCTAGCACCAAATCAAAGCCTAATGTGCTTGCTCTGAGGACAAATACTAATTGGTGTTTACACAAAGGCTAAGAAAATCGGAGAGAAGAGTAAACATGTAATTCTTGTATCCGTCTTCCCTGCTCTCCCTCTCCTCTTTTAACTCTCCAGTGAAAATCTGTAATTAATACTTTTATGGTGGGGCTTCTCTGTTTCGCAAATATGATGCTTAATTGTCTTCTCTTCCAAAATAGGATTACAACTTTATCTTACAGAAGTACTCTGATTCAGTTTTTCTGGGGAAAGGTGACTTTAGGTCCTGCTTAGAGTTATTACACTTCATGTTAAGAAAGTTAGATATTTAGGAATCACAATTAGAGCAGGTCCAAATGCAATATCCTATAGCTTGTACTGTCTAATTTTTAACTCGATTTTGCTCCTGTGGGGAGGATGTTTAAATATAAATGTTTAATAAATGTTTTATAAATATCCCTTCCTCCTCCTATGGGGAGGATGTTTCAACATGTCAACCTTCTGTAGGTTAGATGGCTGCTAACATCTATCCTAATACATGTTCTTCATCAGTTTATACATAATTTTCTCTTTCCAAGATTATTCTTTATAAAACTCATTGCAGATTATTAAAAAATGCAAATTTGTTCATCTCTAAATCTTTCCTCTAAAGGTTGCTGGGCTTTCAAAGGGCCATTTCAATTTGGTTCTTCAAAATTTTCTTTCCTTGAAATTCTATTTCTCCAAAAATAAGCTTTCTTTCATGAGCAGTTTGCACCTTTTTGCATTATATAAGAGGATTCTCTCTTATTCCTATATTCTATTTTTCATTAGCTTTTAACTCAGTTCTATCAAAACCCCTTCCTTACCAAAGTTTTCCTATGACTTGACTACAACTTCAAATAGAACAGTTTGGTGGTTTTTTTAAGTCATTGGTACACAAACTGTGACTTACCCCATACAACTCCCTGATTTTTATATTCTAGTTGATTTCATCAACTACTCTCACAGTTTAGTGAGCCTTATTTTTTTTTAAAAAATTGTTTGTTATTTATGCTAAATTATTTTAAATATTGAATGTTGAATATTTAAATATTTATTTTTGAATCTTAGATAATTTTGTTATTCGATTTTTGTGGGTTTATTTTCTTTTGGGTTTTTTTTGTTTAATTACTTCTGGTTTTTTGTTCTATTTAAACTCAGTTGGCTTGCTAGGGCCCAATCCAAAATTACTTTTTACATGCTGTTTCTGTACAGTGTCTTCACTACTTTCCAACAAATCTCGAATAGCTTCATTTCTTCCCAGACGTATAACTGATTAATATATTTATTAATTCCTTCTCAAACATTACTAACATAATTTGCTTCTGAGAAAGTAGTGTTTGCTGTAATTGCGTAATTCTCAGTGGTATTTCTCTATTAATAGTTGATAAACACACTGAATTTCAACCGAGGGGAGGTAGTGCAAATTCCCATATCAAGCTTTGTTTTTTACACAGCCTTGGGCCAATAAGTTTAGTTCTCCATGTTATCTGTTAATATCCCCAGCTGAGACTGTCATGACGTAAACATTATTTTTTACATTTTTTATCTTTTTGAAAAAATTTCTTGTGGCTTACATTCCTTAAAGTCTGAACCTACACTGATTGCTAATTTTGTTGGGTTTACTTTTATATCCTGAAGTATCTAGGACGTTATCTACTCTTTAATTTCTTTATAAATATCCCTTCTTCAAAAGCAACTTTGACAATCTTTATTTAAAAGGACATAGCTCCCATAAAGTGACTAAACTTTCTGGACTTGGCGTAAATTTCACATCCTTTCTATCTTCCACTTCTTCCTTCTAGATGTAGATTATGCTTTCTCTTGTTCTTGCTCAACATGTCCTAAACATCAGTCTCTCTGCCCTTGGGGTCCGGTCTTTATTATCTTCATATCACAGCTGCGCCTTCTTTCTCATGGCAGTAGATGCCCTCTTTTTCTGCTTTACTTCTGCCTCTTCCATTTCGTCTCTGTATCCTTCAGTATTACCAGATCCTTTCTGCCACTCAATTCCCCATCGTGACTTCTGTGCCCTGATTGTCCCATGCTTATGTCAGTGTGCTTGTTCAGAAAACATCTTCTCATCCTGCTCATCTCATTCCTGAGATATCTGCAAATCCTTCTGACCATCTCGTTCTTCAGACTTCTTTCAATCCTGCTTCATTTTTCAGATCTCTTTATTCCATATGCTCTGTCAGTGAGGCAAAACATGCAAATGTTGCTTATAAGGCTTTCACATGTGCTCAGCACCAGCATCTAGTCCCTTTTTACTGTCTCTTTATTCTTCAGAATCTCTAACTGCTGCTCATGGCTATCACCTTTGAAAGAGTAGGAACCACAGCGTGTTTCCTGCTCTCAGGATGCTGGCATTTTGGTTATTTGAGCCTTTACCTTTGGGTAGTCCTGCTGTCAGAATAGTTTTGGAATTAGTGACAAAGCAGTAGTGATGCCAGAGGGCTTCATTCACATGCTGAGCTTCATGATGATAACACAGGCAGACAACAAAGTAATAAACTGGTCACAAACTGCATCCTGTGTAAACTGCATTATACAAAACATCTGTGGATGGACAAGTCATTTATTGCCAAGATAACAACAAACACTGTCAACTTTCCCGTTCAAAAGCAGATATTACATAAATTTTACTATTTTGTCTGTGTGCAGGAGGGAAATATCTGTGAATGTTGCCTATGCAAATATTTCACAGGTTGATACTTGAACTGGATAACAATACTTCCATCTTGCCTTGCCTTCCCTATCCCCTGAAGTCAATGTCCTAACTTATATTGCTAACATCATTATGAGCATACTTTCTCTGGGACCTGGTGATTATGTGACCAGTTTTTGATTAGATGAATAAGCTTGTGTCACGCATCATGGTCACAGGGCACAGACACTGATCCCAGGCGAGGGTGTCCAGGAGTTTTGGATTTGTTCAGGCTAACGTTGCCTTCAGAGGCTTTAGGCTGTATAAGGGACCATCTGGTCATGCGCATCCAGAGCCAACCTGAGACAAAGGCGCGCAACTAGCCTCAGCTCCTTATCATGTACTATAGCTAATTTGACAGGATATAAATGTTTGTATGTACTTACAGCTGACCTGGACCACTTTTGTATCCGTGGGTGAGGGGGGCACAGAAGGGGAAGCCTCAGCCTATTCATGCAAGAAGGAACAACTTCAATGGGAGGGAAGGAGAATATTCTCCCTACCTTTAAAACTTACTGTCTCAATCCAACAGTCTTCCCAGAGTGGTTTTACTCATGACATTTTTCTCTCTCAATGCTTGTGGGAACCAGAAAATGCTGTGTCCCAAAAAACAAGACAGCAGCTGGAAACAGCTGGCTCTAACAAACATCTCTGAATGACCTACCAGCTGCTGGTTCTACTGAATACCATTCAAAACCACTCTGTCTTTGGTCCCAGTGCCTTTGTTGATGACCCTGCTCTATTTCAGAGTTAGTGCTTTTTCTCAGAACAAGGCATATCTAGGTAGAGATGCACTGGAGAAGAGGACCAAGTATTTCATACCTTCTTCCATGCATTTTGTGAGGGACAGAAGGTTATGCCTCTCAGTGCTGAAGTTTTTAACTGCAAATGATTGTCCAAGATGAATCCCAGGGCAAGAAATGATAGAGGGAAACAATCAAATTTCATGTTTAGAGTGAGAGTCAGAAAGACCAGCTGTCTGGATCATATGGTTACTTTAGGAAAATTGTATTACTGACTTTGGCAGTTCTTTAAATTTATACAGAGTCTCTAGTTACCTCATACAGGGCTTTAACTCTGCTGTTCAGCATAAATTCATTTGTGCACAGAGGCCTGCTTGCCTAAAATAGCAATACAAACAAAAGTGAACTTGACTGCACTTTTTTATGCGTATCAAAAGTATTTAACTTGCCTAACTACTCAACTATCATCAGAAAACATAAGTGGATTATGATAAAACAATTTTCCATCAGCATTTCTTTGCAGGTTTTCCTACCATAGAGGCCTATTTTTGCTCTGGGAAACAGGAAAATAAATATCTCTCTTTTTATTTTTTTTGTAATTTAAACCTTTTGGACAAAATGTTTCACAGATCTCAATGCTCATCATGTATTGGACCAATTTCTTACTGCATGTGTATCTTTTCTATTAAGTGAATTTAATTAACACCTCACATATTTGAATTTCATAGGTTACCTTAAAAATCATTCTGTGATTATACAATTTCATTTGACATGAGTAACAAGCTTGGTATGTACAGTAAATCAGGCAATTCCCTGCTTCTCTCACAAGAGGTGGTGAAGTTACCCCATACTCTGACCTTCACTGGCTGTCATATAATGAGCCAGCCTGCTTGGCACCACTTTTATAGGGCCATCAGTCGGTGGACTTCAGCTGGCAATGGTTTAGGGCTGGGTTAGACACTTGGAGCAGGAGAAGATTTTACCCAAATGTAAAACAGGCATCTTGGTCACTCCTAGCCAAGAGTATAGAAAAACAGTTAGGGGTTAGACAGAAGAGAGAGAGACAGAAAGGTCTCCCAGGGAAAATCTCAACAAAGTTTTTATAAGGTGAAAATCAAATCTGGTCTCAGTTGTGCAACATGCAATCCTGATACTGAGAAATATTACCTCATTTTCTTTCTGTAAGTCAGGTACTAACATTTTACAACCTATTGATTAATTCTGAAAGCTGGATGGAAAGAAAAAATTAAACAACATGGCTTTAAAATATATAAGAGAGAAGTTTTTGTTTGAGTTTTTGTTTTATATAGGACTGAATAGTTAACTGAACCGACATGGTGAAAATCTTGAGAGTGTGGCACAGCAATCAAGTGAGCTCCACTGACCCTGGCCTTTCATGTGCTACAGCGAATTCCAAAATGAAGCTTTGGTCTGAGGAAGTAGATCAAAAACCCATATCCGGGCCCCCTGTGAGAATTAGGTTGGATTTGACTCAAGATAAGACTCCAGCTGTGCCTCTCTATTCCCATCAGACAGGAAACTCAGAAATCTCAGTTAATTTAGGCAAACCATGAAGCTTTCATAGCTATATATTAAAAGTTTTCTCTTTCAAAGACACCTACTTCATTAATCAAATGAGATGAACTAATCTTGTATGAAAAATTTTCCTGTTGTCTATCAAGTGTCTCTATCTTCTGCAGAGTTGTATATATTAAGTGTATGAACTTGGGCTCTCCTTGAAGCTGTACTGTGTAAACAAACACTTTTATAATATGTTTAAGGCAAACTACCCCATCTTTTCTTTGGCTTTTTGCACCTTTTTCTGTAAGCAGAAAAGGGAACTTTTGAAATTCTCTTCTTAATGGCTAAGAAAACCTTTCTCTTATTCTAAAATTATCTGAGGCCATAGCAAGTATTGCCATCTGTAGGAGGTAACATCAATCATAGCCAGAGTCAATACAACAATGTCTGACAGAGGGTGGGTTTTGACAGATGGAATAAGCCACAAAAAGAAGAGGCAGGGAACAAAATATTATAGGAGAGTCTGTTCTAGCAGCAATCAGCTCTGTCAGGATGCCCAGATGTCTTTCAAAGAAACTCTCGTGGTAGCAAGATTCATCAAGAAAGAAAAAAGAAAAAAAAGACACCTGGATACTACAGATTAACATCCAAAGCAAACTTTACAATCCTTGAAACTTTCCTTGTCTCAAGACTGCAAGGACATAGTCCTATTCCTATTTTCAAATGAAAAAACAACCTTTCTGCCTTAGACAAGCTGCAGAGGATGCACCCCATCACCTACAGCAGCTACCTGCTGGACCCTTGACACAGTGCAACTGCTACCTTACCTGTGTAGAAGTGAAACACTGTGTGGTTCCCAATGGGTTTTATATACTTACAAAATATTCCACTGGCACATGTCCCTCCACTATTAAAGCTACAATCCCTCTGTTTCCAGCTGTTCTGCATTTCCATCCTTGTTTTTAAGGGCTTAATAATTCTGTCTCAAAAAAAATTGCCACAGGCTCAGTTTTAACAAAGTCTCAACAGAAGTAAACACTGCAACATGAACTTTAAATTATCATCATGTTTATCTTCCATTATTTATATGAAGTATTTCTTGCTTCTACTTTCCTAAAGAAGGAAGTCAGAATTTTAAGATGTGAACTTCACTTTTACAAAGTGCCCAGTGGTAAAGATGGAAAAAATATGAGCTTTTCTCATTTAGTGTTGTAACCTCCTTTTATTTATTATTATACTTATTATATACCCCCCTATCTGAACAAAGATTTTTCTCCTGTTCTGAAGGTCAATTCTGCCAGGGTTAGTCAGCGGTGATATGACAGCAAAACACATAATACTGCATGAAGATTTGGGTTTATGTGCATATTTTTTTCTCATCTCTAAAATTTCTTCGTTGCCCTCATGATCATCAAACTGTCCATATTACAGCATTCTCATGGGTATCATGGTCATGCATCTGTTGCCCCTTAATGCTTGAATTACTGTCTGAAAAAAAAAAAAAGAAGTGTATTTCACAGCTCAGTTTGAATCATCTCTTACTCATACCTTCGAACACAGATCTTATATTCCCACATAACCCAGGAAGGTACTTGTGTACCGTTCAAAAGAAATCTTGTTGAATGAATAAATGAATTACAAGGAAATACTTCTGGCATCTCATGATTTATAGAGAATGAATGTCTGATGCAAATATTGAACAGTTTGTGTGTTTTTTTCCTCTAGAAATATAGATTTTTCAGGCATGTAAAGAACATTGTAGGGAACCTACAATAAAGTTGCAGAGGCAATTTAAAAGAGCATGTAGTGACACAACAAGGGAGAATGGATTCAAACTGAGAGTAGGTTTAGATTAGATATTAGAAAAAAAATCTCTACTGTGAGGGTGGAGAGGTACAGAAACACGTTGCCCAGAGTAAGTTATGGACACTTCATCCCTGGAAGCGTTCAAGGTTGGATGAGGCTCTGAGCAACCTAGTGTAGTGAATTGTGTCTCTGCCCATGGCAGGGGGGTAGAATTAAATGACCTCTAAGGTCCTTTCTGACCCAACCTGTTCTGTAATTCTATGATTCTCTGATCAAGCACACTGGAACAAGTGATACCAATAGACCTATTTTCCAGGCCAGAAAAGAAAAAAAGCCTGTTTTCTCAGGAATGGAGAGGCCTGCAAATATCGATATCAAAAGCAACAAAACAAAAAGAATAAACATTGGAACAGAAAACACTTTGAAAGGGACAGTGATCAGGAAAACCTCCCCTTCCCCTCCATGCCAGTTGAATCATTTGAATTGAAAAATTTACAAAACAGAGATCCTCAGTTGAAGTTCCTCAGATGTTTCACAATTTTACCCTGAATCCCAATCTATAAGAACAAGTAATGTGGCAGATTTTTCACCCCCAACCATTTATACTGTATACTGCAAGAGAATTTCACACTCAAGACTCAATAAGAGAATAAAAATCCCTATTCATTAAATTACCTGGAAGCTGAAGAGCCAGATGTAGGAATTTCTTTTTCTTTCTTTTGTCATGTTCTTTGTTTGCTTTTAATATGAAAGTTATCCTCTTAACATGGTGTTAGTTCTCCCAGGCGATATTTTCATTTAAGGCCCCTGTTTGATAGTCACTAGTTTTCAGGGCTACAAAAGGCATAGAGTGATCAGCATTATAGGTCATATATTTCAATATTTAAATTTAGATTTAACCCTATGAAATTCAGATGATTTTACCTATTTGTGCCTACATGCATACATTGGTATTTATTTAAATAAAAAAATTGTTCAAATTTTCTGGGTTTTTATTAACTGTATGGTGATTATGTTCTCAAAAGCCTCTAAAGGGAAGTAGAATAGATATGTTTCTAAGTGCAGTCATATGCATTTTATTATACAGGATAACCAGTCTAGTCAATGACTGCATTACACTTTTGGCAGGGTTTAAATGACTGGGCATTAAGAGTAAAGAAAAATAATAAAAATGTTGTCTACATTTAACATGAATTTGTTAATAGTCAAAAATTATTATTATAAAAAAAGTTAATTAAAATCAATGAGCAATTCTTCCATTTACTGGTCTGTTTGAACTTATGACTTCATTATATACACATAGATATCCTTTGAGTAAGCCCTTAGATATTTGCTCTCCAATGCCACAGGATTAGGGTTTTGCTCCCTGAATTGAAGAGCCAAGATGTACAGCTGCTCCACCCACAGTGAATTTTGATTCCTTGTTTATTGGAACGCATTCTGAGACAAAACCATGACTTACAGATTTGGAATCTGCTGTCTGAAAACATTCATAGAAACAAAAGTTTTCTCAGATTATTCACAAATGTACAATAAAATTCTCTGCACAGACTGAAGCCACACCCAGAATATAATTAGTTTGAAATGTTTCTTAAAAAATTCTTTGTACTATTTCACCACTTCTAATCCAACACACTGTGTTTTTCCTCTCTTTTTGATGTACTTCCTTAATCCATGTATTCTATTAAAATAGTTCATTTTAAAATAGTTTCTTCTCTGAACCATTTTGGGTTTCAGTATTAGTTCTGCCAAGTTTAAATACGTAACAAAAAAAAGTCACAGCAAATGTAAGGAGGAGAAAAGGTCTGACTTTTGGACTCATAGGTTTGTAAGATAATTCAATTTGGAAGGGAATCACATATCTTTTTCTTAGATAGTATCCTGGCTGTATGAAATATTTCATATTCCATCAGGTAGTTTACATTCGGGAAGTCACATAACAAAGCATGGAAAGATTTCCTACACTTCATACAGGTAGCAGCCCACTACTGCATTCCATAGATTATACTTCCAATATCACTGAGAACCATTTCATTTAAAATAAATTTAAAGAAATTCAAATTAGTAACAAAATACAAGAGCTTACTTAACCGGTATCTGGATGGCATCAAAATGAGAGCAATTATTTTCCTTTAACAGAAAGGTTTAATATCATCAGCAAATAGAAGAAATAGGTTCAAGTTTTCTTGACTTGTTATTCAGATCGTAGGTTTTAACGTTCTCTATAAAATACGTTCCATACTTGCCATGTTTTATTTTTCAGTGTTTCTTTCCTTCATGAGGAATATAGAAGTGTTTACAAAAAATAACTCTGAAATCTTTTAAGAATATTGTAAATATATATAACAATGAACACCCTTTGTCTCCTCAAGCTCTCCTTCAACTCATTAATTTTTTTTGAGTCCATTGTATTTCTAGAACATCTACTTTAAACAAGATGTACTCGAAGCTGAGTACATCCAGAATATCCCCACTGACATAAAGTATAAATCACAGCTATAAGCATAGATGTTTTCTGTTGTTTTGGGGAGGTTGAGAACCATGTTTGAAAAAGATATTTTCCTTTACTATTTTATTGTGTTTTTTTTTAAAATTTCTGTCCCTTAGGAAAAGTTAGGAAGATTTGAGGGGTTTTTTTCATGTTCAACATCATGCTTCAATTAATTCATTTTACACTTCATTTCTTATGTATCTTTGATCAATGAATAAACATATATCCAAACTCCAATACTTGGGAGAAGGCTATTAATAAGGAGATGATGCCTATATTTAGTTCTGACTGGCTAAACACCTAAGGGTAGACAAGGGCCAGAATATCATTAGGGTTATATTGAAATCATATATACAGCATATGCCATAACACAATCCTTCTCTGGGTGGTTTATGTGCCACCTCAAAAAAAAAAAAAAGGAAAGCAAAACTATTTGACAAGTATCACTTCCATGCAGCCACAGAGCTGCATGGAAGCTCAGATGTGATATCCAGGTGTAGTGGTTTGAACCAGGTTTTCCCCCTGAAACTAAGAAAGTGGTAACCCCCAGGGGGTGGTGACCCTTGGGGTTTGAACCAATCTGCGCTCCTGCAAAATATAAACATATTTCTAGACCGGAAAAGGAGAGTTGTACTTGTTGTTAGAAGAAGAGTAGCCATGTTGTAGAGCCACGAGGAAGGGGCTCGATGCCCCTCTGGGGGGCCTCGGCCCCCCAGCCCCCAGCTGGGGTCATAGAAACTTGGAAACAGTGTTAGACTGGACTGAGGTCTGTGACTTGAGAAGCTGAAGGAGTTTTCTCCACCCTGAGTGGGCAGACGGAGCAGCAGCAGAGACAGCAGCGTCCGGGAGCAGTGGCAAAGAGCCAAGCAGATAAGAAGAAGCAGCAGAGCTGCCGAACAGGAAGACACAGAGATCTCTGATGGAGAGAGACAGAGAGAAAGTTTCGGGGGTAAGAACTGAACAACCAAAACTTCCCCCAAACCCCTTTGAGACCCCTCCTAGGAGGAGGGAGATGGAAGAGCCTCAGAGTGTTACAGCACTGCTGAGAGAGGAGCAAGAAGCTCAGGCCTCCTGAGAGCTAAGCCAGGACGGCTAAAGGAATGTGTGGAAGGGGTGATCTTGGGCCCCCCTCGCTGCAGCTTCAGAGAAGCTAGCAGGCATCTTGAGGCAGAGCACAGAAGCTCTGCAAAGGGGCTTGGATCCCCCTGAAGATACCAGACCGTCACGAAGGCTTCTGCACTTCGTCGATATGACCGTGGTGGAGCAACCTTTGTCTGGGGTAACGCAGCCCACAGAAAGACCCTTCGTTTGCATCGGGGGGCCGAGAGAGGCTTGGAGGCCTCCCTCATGTGTATTGGCAAAAGTCCAACAACTGCTGCTGCTGCTTCATGAAAGACACAGAGAGCCTACTGCCCTAGAGAGACCTGCTGCTCAGAGACTGGAAGGGGTCTTTTCTTCTTCTTCCCTCCTGGACTTTTATTTGGAAGGGAGAAGAGATTTGGCCCATTGCAAATATTATATGTCATTGTAGAGATAGAGTTAAGATTGTATGTAATGTATTATACTATTTATTTATGTGTACAGTCTTGTAATATATACCTTTCCCCCCATTTTGAGTCTCGTGTGATGTCTGGAAAACCCATCTCACACTGGGTTGAGATGTGGGAGGGGGGCTAGGAATCAAGAATTGGATTTTGGGCTCTAAAACCACGACACCAGGATAATGGACATGATGATCGCCTAAGGTTATTGCCAGTTATTCTGTCAGGGGTTATACTCTGTTGGGTTATACAGTTTTATTTCAAACCAGCTGTCATGGCTTTTCCTCTCAGAACTTAATTTTACTGTCAAAAAGAAGAAATGGAAATCAGTGATCACACCAATATTAGGTTTTCAAGTGATAATCTCCATGACCTGGAATTTACTTGTGAAATTTGTGTGCCTCACAATTTGCTCTCCTGAAATTGAAAAGGAGGGAATCACAGAATTGCCTTGTCTGAGATAACAGCAAGTCAAGTAAGGGAAAGCTATATTTGAGGGATGCTTATATTTAATGAATGCATACCTGCCAATGTGTTAAAGCCAAATTATGTGTGACAAAGACTAAAGAGAGGAGGTGTGCACAAGATGTTCATGAAAAATATCTAAAATATTTTGAGTTTCTTTTAACTTGTTAAAGCAACTTTCTTCACATCCCCGGTATCATTATAGATAACTTGACAGATTTTGTTAATAATTTTCAACATTAGGAGAGTTCTTCCTGCTTAAGGGAAAGTGTTTCAGTCTGAGTAGAGCACCATTCCACAAAACTAAAACATTGACACTGGAGAAAAGTAGACACATCCTTATTTACTTTATCAAAGCATTTGCATCTGCAAAACTACCCAAAAATTTCACAACCAGCAGGCTTGAGGAGGATGGTGTCTATGCATTTCTTGCTCCAATTGGTCTGGAAGTATTGCCAGAAATACCATGGCCATCCTGTGTTTCTGTTTCTACATTAAAACTTATGCAGGAATTGCCTCCGCAAGAAGGAAACAGACAGCTCAGCATGAAAGGGGAGCAGATAACATGCAAATGCAGACTTGATAATTTTATTTAACACTTACGTAAATATTATCTTTGGAGGGAAGAATAAATTATTATTAATAATCTCCCTCCTTCTTTTGGTCTAAGCCACATCTTATTTATTTATTTATTTATTTATTTATTTATTTATTTATTTATTTATTAAGATGTAAACACAAAAGTTACTGTTTTATATGAGAGATCAGATGTGAAAGTTAAATTAGCATACAAGAGTCCAAGAAGTGTAAACTATGCCTTTTTTTTTTTAAACAAATAGAAATCCTCCTAGCAATACTAACACTAATAATACAAAAATTTTAAAGTAATTATTTGGTTTTAAACAGTTTATGTGTCTTGAGCCATGTGTACTCACATGGATTTGTTCTGAAGACTAGTAAAGGCGTTGGTAGGAAAACTGCCACAGCAGACTCCTAATCAGGACCATTATTCGGTGTAGTTTTGATTTCATATGCTAACTGGTAGACTAGAGGTATGATTCTTCAAAGGAAATGTTCTATGCTATTAATTCACAAATGTTAACCATTTGTAGGGCTTTTAATTTAGTGACAAGTTATGCATATCACTGTGTGGCAATATGTTACATATTAAGCCAGAAATTTTAATTACTTTTCAGACTAATTTAAGAAGAAATAACACACATATATTCCAAGATGGAAGAATTTAATCACAGCATACAAACCCACACATATAAAGTACAGTATGTGTATGTATTCTATTCACATGCCTCTTTATCTGCATTCTCTTAAAAAGAGAGTGTCATGATTATAACTTCTTCACAAATTTCCTGGGCTTGGTCTTAATATCAGTGGTCCACTGACCCCTTAATGTATCTACTGTAATTGTGCACAAGGTGAGGAGAACACCAGTTAACTTGACCATGGCATGAGGCAAACAGACCACAGAGAAGACCTATAAAAGTCACTGTATACAAAAGATAACTGATGTGAATCCAGATTTTCAGCTATGCTAGATGAATTTGTCCCCCTTAGGATAGCTTAAAAATATTTATTTTAACTCTAAGCCAAAGAAGAGCTGCAATTACAAGTAGAGAATGCTGAAAATGCAACCAAGTTGCTGGTCTAGTGGAAGCAGAAGTAAAATTCCATTAATGTAATCTATAGAACCATACAATACATATCAGTCATTAGTCTCTATGTCTAAAATAATGGCTGACAGATTGGAAACGTGAAGTTACAGCTGTAACTGACTTCCTCTTTGTACCAGAATAAGCAACTCCATGTGAGAGAACAGGGAGAAGAGAAATGATCCAGCATTCTCCCCACTGATACGAAGACTAACTGAGCTGTCCGTAGACATAATGTAAAAACTCTCACTGACATAAGCAAAGACAGGTCTCAATTAAAAAAATGAAGTTCATAATTATTCTTCATTTGGTATTTAAAGCAAGTGACTTAGTTAGATGGAATGCTTTTAAAATAATCCAGTAAAATCAAGCAGTGCCACAGCAGCAAAAATGTTTGCACAGGGTGATTTTTGATATGGTGTATGGCCAGGTGTACAAAGGAAAAACAAGGGGGAAAACAAGAGGTCCAATCACCACATTGGGTATACCCTGTTTAAAATGCAGGTACTTAAAATTCTCCTGCAATGATTGTCTGGCCTAGGAAATTATTAAGGCCTACAGACTGCCATGTTGTCACCAGTTCTTTGGGATGGTTGAGTATCTGATGTGGAGCATGTCCATAAATGCTCTGAAAGGAGGGATAAGCTCCACCAACATTCACAGATATATTTCTCCACCTTCTTTAATTGGGTGACAAGGTTCAATAATCATGATTAGACACAGTGTGTTGAATGAAAATATGCCTGAGTTAGTCATGGCTTTAGGGGAGAAAGGATGACAATGCTGCTCTGTCTTTGTTGGATGATAGCAATCTCATCCGTTCATTCCTTTTCTTCCTCTGAACCCAATGAACATCTGTGTAATCCATGCTAACAAGAGGAGATTCAGGAGGAGTCGAGTAGGGTAATCACCTTTACTCGTATATTACTTTTTGGTGCCAGGATGCCTCCAGACACAGAAGGACGTGCATGTCTGGGTCTCCCACATTTCAAGGTGTGGAATGGAAAAGCAGTGCTGTGATCACCATTCATGTGAGTCTGTGAGGAAGGACTGGGCAGGTACACAGACACCTGGACAAAATCTGGAGATATGAATCCCAGCCTGAAGGTGATACTTTTTACAATCCAAAATACTTTCTTCTCTGCTCTGAAGCATGGGTATTGGCAAACAACCCCAGGAGCTCAGTGCCACCTTAGCACCACAATGCAAGTTGACCCACTTCTTGAAATATATTAGGGCCCAAGATGCTTCTAAGAGCCTGGTCCTTGGCACCTACCCCAGAGCCATGAACTGCACTAGTGGGCCAGGACGGAACAGTTAGTCCCCAGAGCAGAAGACATAATCTGTCCCAGTTCTTCCTCAGTCTTTCTCTATTGGAAAAAACGACTTGAAGGCAGCTATGTGCAGCCTAAAAGTAGCCTGGGGAGCATTTCTCGTGACATCAAATATCTGCCTTGCTACAGTTCACAGAGATGGTTAAGTAAGTGCAATATTCATCGGAGAAGTAGCCATTTTTTTCATTCTTCACATTAGTTCTTAATGTAAGCCAGTCCTCTGGGTCTCTGGTAAAATAGAATAAAAAATCCAGATCTGAATGGCCTTGAAGTTTTCAGGACTCAGGTTGAAAATCTATACTGTTGTGAGGAATCGTACCTTGTTTTCAACTTCAGATAGCTTTTATTTGAAAGTATCTATCCATCTGCAACAAAACACTTTTACAAACAAAAATATCTGATGGAATTATAGGCACCCTGTAACCTGCATAAGGAACCCGCAAAGCAGTGCAAGCTTTCCCATAATCTCATGACAGTGTAGCTGCTTTAATAGGCAGCGATAGAATCATGGACCCCTTTGCTGGCTCATTAAATCCACTTGTTCAATAACATTCTCAAAAGTAGAGCTAAAATAACTACAGATTATATAAGATATGAATAAAATGAATTAATTAATTTTTCTAATTAGGTCATTGGACAAAACTACATTTAATTTTAACTTCTTCAATAGAAGTGTTTGATTTCGGTCAAGGAAGACCAAAATCCATTGTAGAGTTACTATCACCAGAACTCTGGTATATTTGAAAAAAAGACTGGGTAAAACAAGTGATAAATGCACTCTAACCTTTCCTTAATCTTCCACCCCTTAAGACCTTGTTTTGTAATGTTTGCCGCACAGAGCAATCTAAGAACCTCGCTCTAGGGTCTCTAGAAGTGCATAAAGAGGCTTAGTAGGCAATATGGGCAGTAGCACAGTGGAATGCCGATGCAGATTTAGGTTAATGCACAGCTTTAAGCCTCTCCAGTCTAAACACTGCTCCCAGACTAAGCCTATTACGCTGTGGTGTATCTGTCTTACAACAAAACAAAACAAAAAAACAAAACAGGGATGGATAGAATTCTGGTTTTTTGAGCTGTTTTTTCATTATGGCAAACAGCTAAATGATTATATGTTCATAGATGAAAGGGCAAATGTCCTATATTGTTGAAAGAAGAAGTCTTTCTCAGTCTTTTTCTTTTAATCCACTGAAAACAAGGTATGAGCGGAATTTTTAATTTTTTTTCCTAATACTGAATGAAACCTCAGTATTTTGAAACTTCTATCAAGAAACAATTTTTAAAATTAATCCTCTAATGTTTTTTAAAGCTACTATGGATTCTCTGACTTTTGTTTTTATTTTATTCTGCTCTACCCTGCAAGGACAGAAGAAGAACTGATGGATTTTCTTCATTCAGGAGGCCAGATTTTCCTTCTTTAAAGTAAGAGCAAGAAATCCTAGCTTTTTTCCTTCTTTTTAGGGTATGTCTTTGCATTTGTAAATATTGGCCAGTGCAAATGCTCATATGTAAGACTCCACATGCTATTATTTTCCGTGACGTACCTAAGGCAAATTTTTACAATGTCATTAGAATAGAAAGGGGAGCTGTTAACAGCCTTTAGCTTTCCAGACTTTTCTGAAAAGGGTTTTCTAATGAGACTCACTCAACCAGTTAGGCCCTAAAGTTCCAGTCTTTCTTTTTAGTCAGTGCAGGAGTATCTTCCTACCAGGTGTTGGCTGGGCCATATTACTGTCATTAATCGTCTCCTTATAAGGGAGACAGCACCTGTGGTGCAGACAGGTACCTACATGTGGATAAGTTGAACCCAGATCCCAGCAGATGCAAAACCACCAATATGTACACATAGGTTCATATGCCTTTCCTCCCTTTGTGAGTACTCTAGATATTTTGAATGCATAAAATCAAGCTTATATTAGGCTCTTTGGAATACATTATTTAGAGCTGAAACAGACTATGATATGTGGAATAAATTATCTAACTTAATAGATACGTCATTATGTTTCCATCATATAGTCATCATATTTGTGCTTAATTACATGTTTACATTGTGGTTTTGTAGTAGAAGGAATATCTTGATGAGAATTAATATTCATTTCATTAATTAATTTTCTAAACTCAGTTTTATTTTTCCTTCTCCTGCCTTACAAGATCAGACATCTTGTCAAGAGACTTTTACTAGTTTACTAGCTAAAAGTTCTTTCTTGAAAGAAATTCAAGGACAAGAAATATTTGCTGAAGAAGACAACTGAAAGATGGTTCCTTTATTTGCTCTAGACACTACTTTTGCATGTTCTCATGCTGCTGCACTTGGTGTTTCCAATCAAGATCAAGCAGTGTTTCCGAAAGTTTGGGGCTTGTATTAATTATTCTGCACATCTGTTTCTCCCAAACAGAGAGCACAGATGTGAATGTTTGTGCAAAAGTGGGGTGGTCTATAAGCATTGCCTTGCTCTCAGTAGGTAGACTACTTTAGACTTCTCCACAACTGTTCCTAAGTTAAAGATAATAAGGATCAGGCCATAACGGATTTTTCTTCCATCCCCATGCAACTGTGATGACTGAACTTTGCATTTTTCTTAAAATGGCAGCATTCTCAGGTGAGCAATAACACGGATTACTTTCACTGAACTGTTATAAAACCACTTTCTAATCTCAGCCTTACAGTGAATTGGGCTGCAGATGATAAAGCCTTCTCATAATATTGCAATCAAATTGAGCTGACCTGGTACACAAAGGAAATGAACAGAAACATATGCCTTATGTAAAGGTTTCATGTGTTATTAGTTTTCCATAAATTGTATTTCAGCCACAATTTCATCATTTTCTTTATTTTTGTTGAATCCCTGTTGACATCTCAATAAGTTTCTTCCATCACAGACAGACACTTTCACTCTGGCGGGCTGGTATATCAGTATTAATAGTTTTCATGGGAGTTGCTGCATAGAGAAGTGTGTGTACTGTTGACCACAAAAGCAAATAAAAGGCACTTTTCTTCAAAAACAGAAATGTGTCAGAATCAATTTGCGCAACATTGTATGAGCCAAATTCATCTGGAGTGGAATGACTGCTCAACAGCAGAGACAAGAAGATATGTAGTTCCTGGACCAGCAACTGGCCCAGCTGTGATTGCACCCACCTGCAGTGGTGGTAGCTGAGATTCAGTTTCCCATTCTGCTTGGTCTATGTTATCAACTTTATTTTAACTGAGCTACAAGACACCGATTTTATGACCACAGAACAATTTGACCATTCTTAGGTGACTGAATGTCTCTCCCTCTCTCTTTTAGCTGTTTTCCTGTTTTACTCTTTTTCTCTGTCATCAATTTCAGGGGGGTTTTTTCATGATACAGATGAAGAACTCTCTTAACAAAAAAAATCTGGTAATAAAGAGATCTTTTGATCATCTTTGAAAGTTTAATGGTTTCCCTGCTGAGGAATTGAAACTAAAATCTGAAGAAAAAAAAGGAGAGGCTGATCTTAAGAGCTCCTAATATTCAACACATCTTTAATTTCATTCTTATTAATACCATCATACATACAGGCCCAAGTAATTTGTAAAAATTTACAGCAGAAAAACTGCTAAATAATCAAAATCAAGATTTTCTACATGGTGTCCTGCAGATGGTTAGAGCAGTACCAAACCCTATCTGTTGACCTGGCCAACAGAGGAGAGATATTACTGCAGGACTGGAAAAAGCAGAGCTATGCCATATGCCATGTACTCAAAACAATTTGCTGGGACACAGCACCACATTAACAGAAAGGCATTTTGAGCTACCAGAAACAGTTCAGGCACATTCTACAGCGTTTTCCAGTACAGAAGCGAGTCATCATCCTAGGGCCCTAAAAATTTTACTTTCAGTGAAAGAGATGTTGACACAAAGAAAAGGTAATGTAACCTGACCCACTGAAAGACATGACAGAAAGAATCAGCTAACAACTTTACTGTTTCTGTATTATTAAATAAAATGCAAGCTTTAGAAACAGACCACCTACCAAAATGGAGAATATTTACACGTCAGCCAGAGGCTGCAGTCTGACTGCATCCAGTTTACTGGGAGGAACTACTCCTGTCATCTCTAAGTTTGTGCAATATTTCACCCAGCTTTCAGTGCTTTAATAAATTCAGTGTGCAAAATTATTTTAAAGTGGTTCATGACTTCACATCAGCTCTTTCTCAGAAATCTGTTTTATTTGACAATATTCTTGTTTTTTGAAGGCATTGGACTATATGTTTGTCACAATGAAAAGGATATTATTTTTGTCACAGGTCTTGTTAGCGATAACAAGATAAGAGGTAGTGATGCAGCCAAAGGATTCAGGAAATCAATTCTGCTTACTATTGAATACCAGGGGTTTGGTCAATAATTTTTCCTATTTTGGGCAGCAAAAGAAGCCATGATGTTCTTTTTTAAAGACAAACACTTCACAGATTAAATTATAACCCTAAACTTGCAGTAAGAATGCTGTCTCACCTAGAATAAAAGATATCTCAGGCCTCCATGTCATGCAAGAGCTGAGTAGCAAGAAAAATTAAAGTGAAGGTCATGGATTTTAACCCAGTAAAGTGTGAACTGGTTACACCACATTCAGAGTGTGCAGTCAGGCTCCTCTTACTACTTCCATGTTCAGTCTCTTTCCTCTCAGTTTTATCAGGCACTACTTTGGAAATAGCACAAAGCTTTTTTTGTTCTTTTCAAATGGTCTTTTCCACTGGTTTCAGTAAGAACAAAGCCACCATAATTTACAAAAGGAGCAGCACTGGGTACAACCTTTCTCCTATAGGAACCTTCCTTGGATCAGAGTTCATTTCTGTATGTGCTTCAAAAGGGAACAAGCAAGCAAATAGTGTGATAACATCTGAATAATGAGACCTGACCAACCAACACTGCTCTGATAACAATCCCACTTCAAAAAATTAATTCAGGAGTTACTTCCTCCTCTACTCTTGCTATGCGAAAAACAGAAAAGAGACCGTATGATTGGATTCTTTTCCTAGATGACTCAATTTATTTTACCTGTGAATAAGACATATAGAGCATCACTATAGCTGGAGAAATATTTTACTTTGTGCTCTGGAGTACTCGCTCATTTTCTTTCAGTTACATGTATAAATTTAAAACACATGTTATGAAAGTCAGAGTAGTTCACTGAGAGACCATTTCCTACTTTTCAGTATGAGTGATGATGACTGAATTGCATTGTTTGTTTAATAAACTACTTGAATTGATAATATTGATTTACGACCAATAAAACCATCACAGTATTCCCCTGAATATGAAAAGTATGCACCAATATTTTTTCTTTATTTTTCTATTGATAATCTCTAAGATGATCCAAAGAAGCAAATCTATAATCATGAAGTCCTACCATTAAAAAACTTACCCAGATAATGCAAAAACAGATGGGGTGTTTAACTAACAGATAAATACTATTCTAATATAATATATCTGTCTCCTTTATACTGCCTTTTAAAATAAATATCTACATTTGAAAATTACTTTTGTAATTAAATCGTTGCAGACTTGGAGGGTGATAAATCAAAAGCAGCAAAAACTCTTTAAGCCTAGGGAAGAGGTTAGAAAATCAAAGGTGAAACTAGTGTCTTGTCAGGCTGTCTTAGGCAATGCAGATCCTGCAGTTATCATCCTGCAAATATCAAATATGTGAGTCGTCCTGCTAAATTAATAATGAATACTAAATGAGGTTGTGATTAATGCTATAAATAAACACTACAGGATCAGAATTTTTGTGTGTAAGACTCATTTTCTCTGATCGTCAAATGTATTCCCTTTTGACCAAATCAGAATCCCTTCATAGATTTCATCTGTGTTTGCAGACTGAATTACTAGTTTCTTAAGAGGCCATATTTTCTCTCTCGAGTCTCTCTCATAAGAACAATTGTCCTGTCTACCTCTATAAATTCTCCTTGAAATACTGTAACTGGGAAATCTGAAAAGGTCACAGAATATGTCTAAAATTTAATTTGAACTTTGGAGATCTTCTATGTCATTTCACTTCTCTGTGGTACATGATTAATAATTATCTTCTGTTACAGACAAGTGCATGAACATGAACTTCCAGTAGCCTTTTAATGTCTGGTTTTGATAAAATTTTGGTTGCTCTTTTTGAATTAAAGTGTCTGGTGGTTAATAGATTGGCTTTTTTTTAATTATGAAAATATATCTTAAATTTTCCAAAATAGAAAAAGTACAAACATTGTACTGAACAGAGTAGAAATAAATGTTGCAGAATGTTTCTGACCTGTATGTGTATCAAATGTAACTTCAGTCTGAAAATTTGACCATATTTAATTTACTTTAACCAAGTAGGATTTCAAGGGACTGCATTAAATGTATTTTCCTTACATGGAAAAAGTTATCCAGGGAAATACTTGGTTTCTCCTTTAGATTTCATCTGTCTATCTAGATGTACATATATAATATGCAGTAAAGCTACCCATAGACTGGGAAGTACAAATAGTCCTTTCCATGTAGGAAATTGCCAGAAACACATTTATAGTGTTTCCAGTATGAGTGAGTCAGTCCTGGTAGGTGCTTAAGTCACTTGCTCTCAAAACAGATATACTGCAAACAGTTAAGTTTACACCTTTGGATTCTTCAGCTTTTATACAGAGTAGGTAAATATGATTGCTTCACTCCTAATAGTCTGTAGTCGCCAGGGTTTTTTAAAATAAATCACACACATTAGCTAAAGTAAAAATAAAATAATAAAAAGTTGCATGACTGATTAAATGTGACCCACAGTAAAATATTTTTTTCTTGTGTTCATCTGGAATATCACGTGTTTCTTGTCTCTTGTCCTGTCACTGGACAGCACTGAGAAAAGCCTGGCTCTGACTACTCTGCTTCTCCTACTAAAAACAAGTACTTCTGAGGCTGAAGATTTTTTTGCTTCATATTTAGTTTTTGAAAATCAGATTGCTTGGTACTGATTCAAAATATTTACTCTCACCTCACTCAGGACATCTGAGAGAGAACTCAGTCCTGGAAGCTTACCTTCTGCAGAAAATGGAGGAAGAGCGGGAACCTTTGGAAGATTTGTCACACCAGAGCATGACAGGTAAGCCTGGACACACCCTGTTCTTTCCACTGATTACATGGGAGCACCTGTGTGGACCTGGCTGACATCTATCCTCTCGATGGACTGGTTTGCAGAAAATGGATTCAGAAATCAATGCATATTCCAAGCAAATTTTCAACTCTATTTGTCTTATAGGTAAGTAGAACACAAAAAAATATTTTGAAATATGATTTTCTATAACTCCATTGATCACCAATGCTCTAAAAATTAAATGTTAAAATGAAGGGATATTACAAGAGCTATTTCTACGAAGTTAAGTGATTTGCACACCATATAATTCAATATGGTTTTAAGGCTTAAAGGAGACATATTAACATCAGAACTAAATAGAGATATCACGATTCAACTTGCAACAGGTTGGTTACACCTGTCACATTTAATTTTTCCACAAAAGCTAAACAGTAAGCCTGAACTGACCTGACAGTAACCCTCTAATCCACTTATTTTCTATAGATTAAAGTAATTTGAATAAATGGAATATTTATTCATTTATATTGCCACATTTTTGAAAGCTAGATTGAGAAATTACTTTGTGAGAAAGAGAAACTTGCCTCATAGTTTCCCTTCTTTCAGGGTAGTTTTTATTCAATTAAAAAGGGCGTAATAGGAGAAAGGAAATAAGGTAGAAATTAACAGGTTAATCTGCAGTTTCTGTCAGCTGTAAGATGGTGTGGATTGTGTAGTAAGATTCAAAAATCTTTACATTTCAAAAATCTGTAGTGGAAGATGTGTTTATGTTACTTAATTCACGTGCAGAACATATTATCTCGGTGAGTAGGAGATTTCCTGTCCAGCTTATATATAAATGATAAAGGACAAAATACAGGAAAGAAGCATTGTCTTTCTTTCCTGTGAGTTTTCTAGCAGACCTTACAATTCATCAGAAGATGAGGAGAAGACAGTTAGGAGACAAGGAGAAAACTTGCAGGATGCAAAAAAAATCCTAGGAGAGCCATAGCTCAAGTTGACTTTTCACTCAGTCTACCTAATTCATTTAAAAATGTAAGAAATGGGAGAACTAATGACCCAGGTCAGAGAAAAAATCTCTTTCCAAGAGGAAGGTTTTCAAATTGGTATACAACGATCCACACCACAGTAGTCTGAAGAATTTGCACGTACTTTCCTTTTTAACAGAGCGTGGGCCCGCAGTAGTGTGAAATACATATATATGGACTTCTTGAAAAGCCCTGCATATTAGAGTGCTTTGTTCTTACAGCTGAGGAAAAAAAAACCCCAAATATATATAGAAAATAGGAATAGAAGCAAATTTGGTATCTAATTTATTCTATCATCTATAGATAATGTCATTCTCATCAGCATTTGTTTATGCATACTTTTACTTGGAATAAATTTATACACTTACCGTATAAATTATTCCACATACCTATGACTGTTAGCAATAGGAATATTTTTGCTGCTGTCTCAATTAAGCTCACTTTCTGCAATACAAACCTGTTATTTCTTACTGGTAGCATATAAAAAGGGTTTTTTATTCCTTTCTGTATTTGATTGATACATTGAAGACAGTTATCATGTTACCCCTAGTTTTCTTGCTTTCTAGACTAAGCCATCCATGTTCAGTCACCCTCTGTGGTGGGGGGAAAAACAGTTTTCCCCCTGAAGTTATAAAATGGTAACCCCCAGGGGGTGGTTCATACTCCCAAAGCTGATTTCCTTTTAGGTGATGGCACTTGAGCATCATTACTGGGCCATTAAGTTTGGATACATCTCAGGAATTGGATTTTGGGGCTCTCAAACCATTACACCCTCCTAAAGTCCTTTTTTATCCCCAGTCTTCTCATCCTCTATGTTCTTCTCTGGTCTCTGTCCAACTGGTTCACATTCTTTCTGAATTATAGTACCCACAGTGCTCCTGTTGAGTCTTCAAGGGCTTCAAGGAGACTTGAAGGAACACTTAATGTGTCGTGCAGACAATATGCCTCCTAAAGTGCCTTCTGCACAACACTATTGGTTCACATTCTGCTTGTCCTTCACAATAAGCTCAGTTTCTTTTTTGTTATTAGAAAGCTTCTCCTTACCCAGCTCTTGCCCACTTTGTGTTTGTGCAGATGGCAGTTCCTAAAGAATACCTTACCTGAAGAAAGCTACCACCAGCTCAGGAACTGTTGTGCAGACCCAGACAACCAAGACTGATTCAAATATTAAAGAGAATCAGGCTTTTCTACACTAGGAGAGGTAAAGGCTTGAGATCCACTGTCTCAAAGGATCCTATTCATGCAGACCAAAGAGGGCAACTAGTGCAGGCTCTCTGTAGCCACAGCAGGGGTGGAAGGAACACAACAACTGAATTCATGATAGTGAACAGAAGCATGGAATTGATATCTATATTGGGAAACTTTCATATGATAAAGTAACATGTCAGGATAAAAAGGGGGGAAAGGACTTTGGGAACAGATAGATAACTCACCCTTCTCTGGAGCTGCCCTTTCACCAAAAGTTCATTTTCAATTCACTTAGTGGTGACAGATTTACTAGAAGAGGCTAGGGGAGCTGTATCTCTCCTTTTCAGCCCCCTCTTACACACACACAGACACATGGAGGTTGTCATAGGACACACTCCTTGTCACGGAAGACAAACTCTCCCCCATTTACAGTTGCTTCCTAATCATCATGTGGCCCTGTTATCAACCCTCTCCCTCCTGTAGGTGAAGTCATTGTTCATATGTCATTCTAACAATCTGTCCTTCAGAGTGGTAAAGGGCATAATTTAAGTAATAATCCTTCCTGCATCATGTCAGCTTTTGTAATGATGATCATGGCCAAAGGAATGTTCAAACAGATTCAATTCCAAGATTTTAGTTTTCTTTCCCTTTACCACTTTTTTCCTCTCTTCATCTAGATGTAATAGCTCCATCCTGAAACTTGGCTCTCTGTAGAGCAAAAGGGAGAGGTGAACTTACAAGCCATTGAAGAACAGATTCAATGTGTAATATATGTGTAATGGTACTTTTAAAATATAAATGAAAGTGAGGAGGAGGGACAGATTGCTGCCAAATGGTGAAGGCTGCAACTGGTAGTGGAAGAATTATTTTTATGCATTTAAGAGAAAGTGCTGAAGAGTTTTATAATCTGTTTTATAAAGTATTTGACAATATCCTTCTAGCATAAACCTGGCTAGAATAATTACTAGATTCCTTGGCTGCTCTCAGCAAGTTAAAGCTCCTCCTTTCCCTGTATGAAGGGTCGTGATTTCTGCCCTTTCAGAGGGAATGAACTCATTCTCCTCCTGCTCATTCCATTATATGGCCTCCTCCAAGCAGCTCAGGGCCAAATAAAATGCAAGGGTTTTCTGCTTGTGGTTCTTTGTCCCAGTGCTTGAAAGGGTTGCTGGGCCCTTTCTCTGCTGCTTCAAATTTGTAATGAGTGTCTGCCAAAGCACAGGCCAGCAGTTTGCCCAAATTCTTTTCTTTGACTTAATCCTCCTGACAGGCACAGGTCCAGCACCTGCTGAAGATCCTCATTAAGTACGTCTGCCCTGTTTCAGTCAGGTGAACGCTGTATGTTGATGAAATAACCCAGAGGAACGGCTTGGGCACAGCTCCTATTACTTACACTGAAATACCGCTCTGCCAGTCATGACAGTCTTGGCAGTGAAGACTGCTGTTTCTTTGAAACACCCTCCTCACCAGGTGGACTGCTGCAGCTCCAGCAGCATTCTAGCCATCTTCTTTTGGAAAACAGGACAGATGACTAACTCAATAAACAGCTATGAGTCACTTGAGCATATACTCTACTTTTATTGCTCCATTAATGATGTGTCAGTAAAAGATTCTTGGGTTTTAATGAATAATCTGAAAGACATTGTAGAAAAACCCTGACTACCAAATGTATGAACAAGCTCTCACATCGGATGTTTGGGACTGCTCTTTTAGAGAGGAGTCTTTGCCACTGCAAAGGTTTCAGAAGATCTGGGCAGCCAACATATAACAGGTGAAATGCTTGATGGCTGCAGAAATAGGACATCAAAATTGTCCTCCCTGACTTGGCAGAATGCTGTGTGGTGTGCTAGTACAGCTTACACTGTAACAAGTGTTGGAGTGCTCATTTATCTTTTTTTCTTCAACTAGTTGTCCATGTGACTGTGAAAGAGGAAAGTCTTGTAGTTTTATCTGTTGAACGTCTTTGGGGGGTCCAAGGTAATGGCCAAGTGCAGGTTTTTATTTTTCCAGAGCATGATAATAGGGAGAACTGCAAAGCAAGGACCATGTTTCAAAGTCCCTCTTTTAAACACTGCGTTCAAAACTATAGAGGCATATAGCAGGTATAGAGTCTCTATTTTAAATGTGGATATGGTAGAAATTAAATTTTCTGAATCTCCCAGCATTTGCTAAATTTAAGGTGAGTAGGCTACCATAGACCTAGCTGCAACTGAATTACAAAGTGCCAGTACCTGGGAATGGGGAAAAATATTAAATAGTGGTCACAGACCCAAAAAGGTATCATTGATATCAAACTGGATAAATACTTGCAACTATTTTTCATGAAAAAAGTTTTCTCCACAGTACTTAAGTGTATAATCTTACAGGAATAAACTGGATTTGCCCAAAGCAGTCGGGCCCTTTGATCACCTCTCCAGCCCTCCCATTCCCCACCAACAGGATAACACTACTTGAATTTTGCCTTGATTTTCAAAACCCTGTAATTGCACCCTGGTAAGTTATGTACTTAATACACCTTGACAAAGCTATACTTGATCAAGAGGAAGACTCTCCCAAGCATGCAAAAAGCAATTTCCTTTCAAATAGTAGTAGAATAAAATCTCCTAGAAATAACTAAGGTCCAGGATGAAAATCCAGGCAAAAGAAGATCCTTCTTTCCCATGACTAGAGGTCCCTTCACCTTGACAGAATGCTGGAGGACGTGGCTTATTTATTTTTCTAGATTTCCTGCCTATTAATACTTCCTCATTAGTGAGAGGAACCTACTGAGCAATGAAACCACTCCAAAAATGTTTTCCAGTGTTTACCAGAAAAACTGGCCAAGAAATCATGGGCAGGAACTGCAAGGTGGCCTTCTGCACTAGCTCTGCCCTTCCCAGCAGGGCAGCTGGGTAATTTTTTTTTTTATTCTGCTAATGAAACCCAGGTCAACTGTACCTTTTTATAAGTCCGTCTGACACTGGACATCTAAGCAAAAAGGCCCAAGCACCCCAGCATTTTAAAATTCATTAAACAGAATGGCAGCAGTGTGGTCAGAACTTGCGCAAAGGTCCATCCTTTGATTCACAGATGGACACCATGCAGAACTATTTCCAACAAAATCATTAACAGTAGTTTTA